>NC_133580.1:20353188-20654448 GCF_964106895.1 Numenius arquata | reverse complement strand
TTCTGAAATAAAGGCTTTCTCGTGTTGAGAATTATTTTTTATTATTATTATTGTATAAAATCTCAAGTTGTTATTCTAGGTCTTGGTCATAACTTTTGAATTTCATCAGTAATTTGGTATGACATCTCAGATACCACATGAAGCCAATGAGATTAGACATAGGAATTGGTCTAAGCTGGACAACTTGTCAGATTTTCTGCTGTCCTTCAAAGACTACAAGATACAGAAAGACTGATAGAACTGGGAAAATCACTGACTCCCAGGACTTCCCTTGGTAAAGGGGAAGGTGCAAACTGGGACCCTCTGCTGGTTTTCAGTGCCATGGGCGAGATGGATCCCCATGTGACTGAGCGTCCTACTGCCCCTGAACTGCTGGCATCTCCAGCCACCTGCAGACCCTATGCAGCTCCACCGTGCAAATAACCGCTTTCTTGTCAAGCAGCGCAAAGGAAATCAAACTGCCTTAGCGATAAACCCTGATTTACAGGCAATATGCGCCATCTACAAGTGCAGACGTATTGAATGAATGTCACAGCCTCCTTTTTCTCCACTTTCAGGGTAATGCAGCAGTGCACTGCGCCTTTTGGGACTTTGAGAAGAACAGTAAGTGTTATTTACAGAGCTTGTCACCAGCCTCACAGAGCCTTTGGCTCCTTGACATGGCAGCTTGAGACTCTGAGGCTGCCCTGACGACTCCGTGTTGCTGGTTTCCAATGACATTGATACCTCAGCGATCGGTGTTACTACTAGGGGATACATGACCAGCATCGTACAGGGGTGCATCTACATGAATAAGAGGACTTTGGTCTAAGAAAAAAGCAGAAATGCTATAAAATGTCAGATGACTTCTCCCAGTTGCTTCAGGGGGGTCAGTGGGGGCTTTGCTGTGGTCACGTTTTGAATATGGCTCAGGTAGTCAACAGACACAGAAAGATAACTGTGTATTGGGTTAACTAAGAACACTTGGGAGATGTTTCCTCCGCAATTATTGGTGTTAGATTTTGGTGTTAGATTTTTTAAATCAGAAGCTTAGCTTCTGAATATGTCACATATGCCATATAAATAGGGTCAAAAATGTAATCTTTCCAGGGAATCATAGAATAGTTTAGGTTGGAAGGGACCTTAAAGACCATCCAGTCCCCCCTGCCCTGGACAGGGACACCTCCCACCAGACCAGGTTGCTCAAAGCCCGGACCAACTTGGCCTTGAACCCCTCCAGGGATGGGGCAGCCACAGCTTCTCTGGGCAACCTGGGCCAGAGTCTCACCACCCTCACAGGGAAAGCTTTCTTCCCAATATCTAATCTAAATCTCTCCTCTTCCAGTTTAAAACCATTCCCCCTTGTCCTATGGCTCCCCTCCCTGATCAAGAGTCCCTCGCCATCTCTCCTGGAGCCCCTTTAGGGACTGGAAGGGGCTCTAAGGTCTCCCCGGAGCCTTCTCTTCTCCAGGCTGAACAACCCCAATTCTCTCAGCCTGTCCTTACAGCAGAGGGGCTCCAGCTCTTGGATCAGGCTTTTTCAATGCTACACTCTGCCTAAACAAATCCTCTGCCCTGTAAACATTTCTTGCCTTCTGTGTTTCCACACCCTGCAGCATAATCTAGTCCAGCACACTGTTCCTTACCTTCCTGCTCTCTCTGTGTGCAAGCATGTAAATGACTTTAAATATTTCTTCATTCCACCAAAGGCTTTCATCCAAGTTTTGAGCTTCTCAGGCAACTATATAAGATGTGTTCCTGTGTGAAATCTCACTTGTGTGCTGCTAAATGACCCTGCAATCTGTACTAACTTGAGCTCATATTCACACATTCTGCGTGCTGCAGAGCTATAAATGACTGAGCATGACTAACTCTGCTTAAAAATCCCTTTTTCTCTATTACACAGATGGACTGGGTGGTTGGAACACATCGGGGTGTGAAATGGAATATACAGATACGAATTACACAATCTGTTTTTGTAACCATCTTACCCATTTTGGAGTCCTACTGGTAAGTATTCCATGAATCATCTCCAGAAAAGTCCCGCGGCACTAAACAAAGTCGTCGCTAGTTTTGGGGAGAGATGGGAGATTCATATCTATACAAGCTGTTAGATATCACCAATTTTGGCCAAATTCAGTAATAACAAACAAAACCGTTATTATAATTTTTATGGTATAAAGTCCTCTAAATGTCACTTGCTTCGAGACAAATTTATTTTACAGATGTAATTTGTACCTCTTTGCGATGTAACTTAATCAACTTTAATGTGTTACTTGCTGCATTGGATATAATTATGTATTAAATTTATTACCTGTCAGTGGCAACTAATGACATTACATCTTAATGTAAAAAAATAAGTAGATCTATATTCCATCAGAAAGGGAGGTTTAATATAAATATGGGAGATGTCATTAACTATTGTCTCTTATTTCTCTGTAATACAGAGAAAACTGCCTCTAAAAGCTGAATGTCAAAAAATGAGATGACTGCCTGAGAATAAGCTGCAACAAACGCCAAGTGTTAGGCAAATTCAAAGCAAACCAAGTAGATTAAAACTGTTTAATCCCAGTAGGATACAACCTCCGTGATGGGGTAAGACCATCCCTTTTTGGACACCTGCCCGGCTTCCCCCAGAGCTCAGCATGACCCTGCTCCCAGAGGGGCACCAAAGCCCTCCCTGGTAGTAAAAATGAGAGTTCTACAAGAGGAATTGAGATGTTACAGATTTCAGACAACTTGCTAAAGTTTCTATTCAAGTGAAGAGAAGTCAGTTTGATTTTAAGATCACACCTCTCCTGCACTGTCATGGTAGTAATCAGTGGAGTTATTTAACGGCACAAAGTCACTTGTTGGCTGGAGATGTAGGTTATGAGACTGAAGTTTCACCGTTTGAGGTTCAAAGTTTCACCAAATAGAAGAAGAACTGTGGCAGGGAACAAGAAAATCCTCTCACCATCCCTCCTGGCAGCAGCTGTGGAGGATGGGGGCCAGCCCCTGGCTGATTTTTGCAGAGTGATGCTTTCTGGACGTGGAGGGTCCTCCCACGCTCCAAGACATTTAGCAGGTTTGTGAGGTTCCCAAGTGTGGCAGCTGCCACTGAAACAAAGTAGAGTTTCTCCTACAAAGCCATCTCCCAGCGGAATAATTTTGGCAAGATCCTGGAATCTTTGTTGAATTTGTGGTTTCTGAAGTACAGCTTTTCTAACTTCACAGCTGGATACTTTAAATACTGCCTATTTTTACTAGTTTGGATATTCTGTAGGACTATACGATAAGAAACATAAAAAGATTAATGGAAAAGTAGCAGTAAGCAGAACAGAAACTGACTTCTTTATCAATGTGAAAATGTGGAAAACAGTTTTCTTTATCTGGTATGGCTAACAACTGTGATTCTTTATCTTGTAACACAGGACTTGTCCCGGAAAGAGATAGATGTCACACACGATCGTATATTAACTCTGCTAAGCTACGCAGGATGTGGTGCTTCTTCCCTTTTTCTGGGTATAACCCTGGTGACATATCTAACCCTGGAGTGAGTCTGATCCTTTTTCTTACATTGCTATTCATATTTTAGCAATAACGAATTTGCAGCAACTATGAGAACATTTGATAATATTTGATGCTGTGATGCATTGGAGGGAAGACAGTCTAAGTATTGCTTTATTTTGACCTACGACTGTGAAGAAATAAGAGGGATTCAAATCCTCATGCTTCAAGACAAGCACTGGCCTGAACTGTTCAGCAATTTCTATGCTCCTAAATTTCTGTCATTTCATAAATTTACCCATGGACGGGTAAGATACCATGTCAAGAATCTGGAATATTCCCTGTATATTGACTACACACTGGATGATATCAGCAATCCGGAATATTCCCTGTATATAGACTGTGATGATATCAACAGTAAAATAGGGAAACATTTTCTCTTCTCTTGGTCTTTCTTGTGTTTTGTCCTTTGGGACATGTTTTGTTTTATACCGTGTGTGCCAGTAGCTCCTGGCATGACGGGGCCCCAGACTTAGGTAACAGTGGGTGCTTTCATAACCCAGTAATATTGCAATAACAGTATTATTTGATGCAGGAGTAAAAAAATGATATTAAGTCTGTCTCTTCTCCACCAGAAGTGAAAAACCTAGTGGGTCTCCATGTACTCTGCTTTTTCAGGCTGGGAGATCTGCTTCAAAAACACACTAGTGATTTGATATAAAACACTAAGGTAGACACAATTTACATGACAGAAAGCTAATTTATAATAGGCTGAATACACATTTGTGCTAATTTGCATTAGGGAATGTACCCAGCACAGCTCATGCAATAACTCTGTGACTTTCTCCTTCTTTTTAGAAAGCTGCGGAGAGACAACCCTGCAAAACTCCTGCTCAATCTTTGTGCCGCACTGCTGATGCTCAACATGGTCTTCCTCACCAATTCCTGGCTGTCCTCCTTCGACCAGCCCGGCCTCTGCATCGTCATGGCTGTGCTCCTTCACTATTTCCTTCTTGCGGCTTTCACGTGGATGTGCCTGGAGTCCGTTCACTTTTACTTGGCTCTTGTCAAAGTTTTCAATGTTTATGTCCCAAAGTACATCCTCAAATGCTGTATTGCTGGCTGGGGTAAGTAAACAGATTTCTTCTCCACTTCTGTGCTCGTTTACTTCTCTAAGCTAGGGGCATATTTGCAAAAGTAAATTAGGACACTGAGCTAGCAGAAATGTGGAGTGCACCCTAAGCTGTAAGGATTGATTTCTTCCCCCCAGGCAGGTTGAGCTTAAGTTTTCTCTGCCCAGTGAGGCATTAGCAGAAAGTGCCTGTTGCTCCCTGCACAGTGTTACACACAAGGGAAGGCAAAAATGGGCATAAAGAACTGCTTTCCCTACCCCTCCTGCTCTTTACAGGAATGATTTCTCATTGTACCTCGTGCCAGCAATGCGCTTGAGGCAGTATGAGCTGCCCACGGCCTTCCCCCCTGCATTGGTGATGCTCAGAGGTCATTTTGATCTCCTTCTCCAGGCCTCGTGTCCTTACCTGTCACTCTAGGCATGATTTTCCCCGGAGGGTGGATTTGGCTTTAATTTCTAGCTCTCCTGAGGACTTCAATGACACCTTTCCTCCCAGCACTGAGCATCAGCGACTTGTTTGGGAGAAAGAGAACAAAAAGGACCCAAAATGCTGGCTCAGCTGTTAGAAAAGGTGTTATCAGAGGCACTGACCCAGTGCAGAATTTGGGTTTTGTGTCACCATTAGATACTGTTTTAAAGGCTGTTTTTAGACTTTTGAATAGCATGCAGCGTATCATCATCTCTGTCCTTAGGTCTGATGTCACACGTAACGGTCCTCAGGGGCACCCAACCGTGATGGTGCTGTTGGAAACAGCTGTTCTCAACAGAACAGCCAGAACTGAAAGAAATGTGGGAAATGGGAAATGAGTAGAAGAGAAATCTGATAAAATGCTGTCTGGAGAATGTCTGTTTCTGTGAGATCTTAATGCAAAACGCTGTGGTCTGCTTATCTTTTGACACTCTGCTTTTTGTAATAATCAGCTGGCTTTATTTTACCAGATTGGATCCCTTCTGGAGATGTTTGAACACTCACAAACATTTTGCAAACACAGATATTTTTAGGCCTAATAATTTGTAATTTACATAAATAAGGAGATTAAACCTGCTATGCCACACATTTAATTACACTCATTTCAGAAGGAGCTTTAGGGGTAGAGTGTGATCCCAAGATGTACGTGTCTGCCGTAATTACTCATCAGAGATTATCTGACATCTTTCCATAGTCTCCATTTTTTTCTTTTTAATCTAAGTATCTCTTTTTCTCTTGCCTTCTGTATTAGGGATACCAGCTATTGTAATTAGTATTGTGCTCATCATAAATAAAGACTTCTATGGCAATGGATCACACTCTGAGAGCAACCCATTCAGCAATTTGTAAGTATAATACTTTAAGCTTTTTGATGGTCACTAGAGTGTCTTAAAGATAGAAGAAATAACCTGAAGGCAACAACTTCTCTCTTTTGTCTTTCCTGCCTCATCTTAACCCTCTCCTTTGAGTGGTTCCAGTTTGGTGGATCATTTTGGACAGTATGGCTACTACATGGAGTAACTCCCACATCACTGGGCAGGGCTTGAGGACTGGGAGGTTTTTTGCCAGTCAACTCCAGTTTTACTGCCTGGAAAATCTCTTTACATGACATTAACTCAGCCTGATGGAACATTTGCATTTGCTCCTGCATATTCTAGGTTTCTGGTAAAACCTAAAAGCAGAATAATTGCTCTAGTATTTTGCACGTTTGCTTCTGTTTTTTAATGTCAATTCACATCACTGTCTCTTCATCATTTCAGATTCTTTTATTTAAATCATCTCAACCTCCCTTTTTTTCCAGTGGGAAAACACTGTTTTCTTTCATCCTTTTTTAAAGGGTTCTATAGCAAAGAATGCTTCCTTTTTTTTTGCCTGCTTTCTGATCACTTGTGGGTGAAGATTACCCGGAATATTTGAATTCTATCCCATCAGAGAGGCAACGCACCCCCATGACACCTCAGAGGGAAAACTGTTACCCATCTTTAGCAAAAAGGCAGTAAAACTCACTAATTTATGTCTGAAGAAAAGCTAACCAGTGCTCATCTCTGTGCTATACTATTATTTAGACTCCTAATTAAGTCATATTTAAGTTGGTTTTCCTAAGGCAGTGTGTCTTTGTGTGTGTACCTTATTAAGTTGTAAAACAATTGTCAGGTTTATTTGAATTTGACAGAAATATTAAACTCTGAAAGTTATTGAATTTCTAAAACATCCATAAAAAAGGCAAGTGGAGAGATTCTATGAATGTCCTCACTGGGGGAAAGCAATGGGCGTTAGGGAATGCCCCTTACTAGGTACTGGAGAACCATATGGGAGACTTATTTAGGATACCAGGCTTCATTAGCTTCACTGCTCACAAAACTCCTTATTAAGTACGTACTTCCCTTTCTTGCAGTTGCTGGATTCAAGAGAACGTAGCGTTTTACATCTCTGTTGTGGCCTATGTCTTCTTAATATTTTTGACAAATACAGCCATGTTCATCACTGTTCTCCTTCAAATCCACTCCGTCAAATCAAGGACACAAAAGAGATCCAGAATCTGGAAACGGGGTTTTCTCCAGGACCTCAAAAATGCTTTCAGCTTGATGTTCCTTTTGGGCTTAACCTGGGGCTTTGTCTTTTTTGCCTGGGGAGCAGTGCGGATATTTTTCTTGTATCTCTTCAGTATTTTTAACACCTTGCAAGGTAATTTCTGAATGGAGTACTTCTATAAATACAACACATTAGGGCTCTGGAATAAAAATAAATTTATAACGTCTGTCATTCAAGCATGGGGGAAGAGGAGTGCTCATATATATGTTATGTTAGAGTGTTTAGGTATTTTAATTGGAAAACTCCATTGCAGTGGGATGACAGTGATGTTTAGATAGCATTGCTGTGATAGATATCCTATTAAAGGCACATATTCATGCCTTTGAAACATGGGTCCCAATAATGGCATCTTTCCAGCAGCTGGCACAATCCTTTTCATCTGGGCATTAAAATGGTTGATAGAATCTACAGTGACTTGCAGATTATTCTTCTACAAATCTGCAGAAAGCTCTTTTTGTTACCCCTTCATATGCACAAAGGATTCTCTGCAATCCTGAGATCCAAGACAGTGCTGGCCCAGGGACCACTGCTTTGCCCATCCATAACACACCGGTAACTGGGTGGCAAAAAAAAAAAGTTTAGAAAAGGGACAGTAGGTTGGAGAATCCACCTGGAAACCTGTGAATTTCTCTTCTTCCTTCTTTAGGGTTCTTCATCTTTGTCTTTCACTGCCTAATGAAGGAAGAAGTAGTGAAGCAGTGCCGAGTACACTTTTGCTGGGGAAGATTTCATCTGAATAATTATTCTGGTAAGCTTTGAGGGGTTTTGTTTAGCTTGACTCGTAAGTCTTTGCCTGTTACTGGTGTCACATTCATTCTACAGTAAGAAATAAGGCTCCCCTCAATAGTCTTTCTGCATTGCATTGGATAATTGTTCTTTAGTAGGTCTTTATCCTCTTCCATTACCTGCTTATATGATATGGTGATGGGGTGGCAGCATGCAGTAAAAAACATAGATTTCCAAAAAAGATTTCAGCTTGGTCTCTAATTCTGTTCTCACATGCCATTCAGTGTTCCCTTTCGTGAGCTATGTTTTTGGTGTCCTTCCAGTCTTCATAAAGCCGTGATTCAGAAACTTATGCAGGGTATTGGACATACTCATAGCTATTTTTTATGTGCGGGAGCTGGGTTTGCTCAGCCTGGGAAGGAGAAGGGAGATGTAATTGCTGTCTTTGGCCATCAGAAGGGTGGTTATAGAGAGAAACAGACTCTTTTCAGAGGTGGACAGCAAGATGAGGCAATGGACACGAGTTGCAGCTAGGAGAATTCCCATTAAACATCAGGAAACACGTTATATACAATGAGGGTAGTTAAATAGGTGACATTGGCCCAGAGAGGTGGTGGAGAGAGTCTCTTTCCTTGGAGTGTCAAAATTCAGTTGAACTGGTGCCTGACCAGCCTGATCCAACTCTGGGAAGGAGGTTGGAGTGAAGACCCCCAAAGGTTCCTTCCAACTGAAATTATTCTAAGATTCTGTTATCTACCAGCTCAGCAAGAAATAACATGTGCTGTGGCTTATTCCGGGCTACCCCAGTGATGTTGATTTTTCACAGAAGTGTGGAAGAAATTAAGAACTTCAGTACATCTGTGTACCTATCAAAATTAATTGGCATTATGAATGGGTATAACACAGGAGAAGCTAAATCAGTTGCTTTAGTCTTTTCAGGAAACCAGACTAAAAATCCTGTATGAACACGTATGTCCTGTACACAGTAGAGCTGTGTGCTGTGTGCTGCCAAGGAACATCTGGCTTTTCATTTGCAGGGGGGGAATTCAGCTCTCAGTAGCACACAGAATATTCTCCCTCGAGCACGATGCTGTGCAATACGGTAAGGGTAAGGCTGCCGTTCCTCTCCTTCCTGTGCCTCCTGTCTTCTTTGGTATGACCTTATCCAAATTAGTATAGCTAGACTGGGTCCCTCAAGGGGAAATAGAAGACTGAATTCATAGAATCATAGAATCATAGAATTGTCCAGGTTGGAAGGGACCTTTGAGATCATCTAGTCCAACCTTCAACCTAACTCTGATAAAAAAAACACATCACCAAACCATGTCTCTAAGCACTATGTCAACCCGTCTTTTAAATCCCTCCAGGGATGGCGCCTCAACCAGTTCCCTGGGCAGCCCATTCCAAGGCTTAATAACCCTTTCAGTGTCAAAATTTTTCCTAATATCCAATCTGAAACTCCCCGGGCACAACTTGAGGCTGTTTCCTCTTGTCCCATCGCCTGTTACTTGGGGGAAAAGACCAACCCCCGCCTCTCTACACTCTCAGGGAATTGTAGAGAGTGAGAAGGTCTCCCCTCAGCCTCCTTTTCTCCAGGCTGAACACCCCCAGCTCCCTCAGCCGCTCCTCACAAGACTTGTGCTCCAGACCCCTCACCAGCTCCGTTGCCCTTCTCTGGACCTGCTCCAGCACCTCAATGTCTTTTTTGTGGTGAGGGGCCCAAAACTGGACACAGCACTGGAGGTGGGGCCTCACCAGTGTCCAGTACAGGGGGACGGTCACTGCCCCAGTCCTGCTGGCCAGACTGTTCCTGATACAGGCCAGGACGCTGTTGGCCTTCTTGGCCACCTGGGCACACTGCTGGCTCATGTTCAGCTGACAGTCCACCAACACCCCCAGGTCCTTTTCTGCTGGGCAGCTCAAGCCACTTTGCCCCAAGCCTGTAGCGCTGCAGGGGGTAAAATTGCTGGTGTCCAGCCCCACCCGCACAAGTGTGACAGAGCACGCGTAAAAATTAGCAGCAGGAATTGCATATTGTGCTGCAGAGCTTCAGGGCGGGTCCAAGGATGGCACAAGAAGCAAGCACAGACCTTCCTCCTCCGTGGTCTCTAGTACTTTGAAATGTGGCACCCGTAGAGAATTTTATTCCCGTGCTTTCGCTCTCTGATTTCAGACTGGAGTGGGTCAGGTGCAACTGCTGGATCTACACCCAGGCGTTTAAACCGCACCTCACCGCCCCAGGCTTTGTGGAGGCTACATTCTATTGGAACAAGTTCAACTATCAATGGTTCGGATTTCCTCCCCAGGACTTCTCCAGATAGAAATTTTAGGATCGGTAAGAAAAACAGCAGGCACTGCATAGACTAGAAAGCAATAAGTTCCCTATGGTGACCCTCAAATCCCAACCAATGGAAATAAATAGGAAACCTTTCCCTGCTTTGTCTCTGCCGGACCTAATTTGGGGGTTATCGGCTGTGCTATAGATGGCTTTGGCTGTACTAAGGAAAGTAAAAAAGCCCTTAAGATCCTGGTACGGCTCTTTTCCAAAAGGACGGGAACTTTCTGTTCAGCTTTAGGTACCCAAGGTTCTACCCCGTGCCAGCTGGCTGTCACTATCACAGGACCCGTGTCCAGTTAGGGAGCATCTACTCCATGCATTCCCAAAAAAGCAAAGATCTTGGGGATTACAGAAAGCTGAACAGGACCTGCTGTGAGCCTGTTTAATCCAGAAGAATCCCAGCAGGAGGTTTTGCCTTCCAAGACGAAGAAATCATTGCAGACCCATATTTTACAAAAGGGATGCCTTTATAGGAATTCTGACCAAAGCACCAAACATTTCTGGTTGTTTTTTGGAAACACACTGATTTCTGTTATTTCTCCAAAGACATCACTGAGTTGTGCACAGACAGGTTTCTTTCCAAAGAAATTAAACCAAATTATAATCATGGGAATTTTTCCCTAATTCTTTTCCATAGCTGAAGTTCATTACAACCTGAGTGCTGTCCCTTCAGACGACAGCGAGACAAAACATCCTTGTTCACGAAGAATTCTACCCATGGACACAGGGCTGCACTATCCACAGAAGCAAGATTTTTGCACTGATACTGGATTTGTTTTCTTCTAATTATCTAATGATGATTCTCTTTTGTGGCATGTAGAAATAAACGTTGATCTAAATAATTACTTTTTGTGTACAGTTATTGCTCTGAACACAATTATAGAGCCAAAACATCCTATGACTTAACTCTCTGGGCTTTAGATGAGTGGCAGTACTGACCACATAAGGATTTGGTCCCCGTGTTTCCCAGATTAGCCCTCATGTTACACAGAGACTGGAAACATTCCATTCCTCATCATTAGCCCTTCTCATAGTCTGTCCTCTTTTTTTTTTCTCTTCACACCCTCCTGTGATCCCTCTGCTCTCTTCTGCATCTGATATTTATCCTCAGAATCTAGTATCCATACTACTGAGTTTCAAGACATATTTTTGAGCCTGTTGGCCAACTGTCTCAGGCATGAATGTCTAGGCTCCTCAATCAGTATATTTCCTTACTTTTTCTGAGATGGACTTTGATCAACTTACACATTAAGGAACTGGACTAAGCTTTCCAACATGTTCCTTTCAGTTCTATGTTTTTATTTTCGGACTTGCTGGCACTGCTGACTTGGATTTAGATCTCTAAAGAGATGTAGATGCATGTTTAAATGTTTGAAAATGTTGCCCAGTGCCTTCTAATGGAATGTGGAAACATGATAAAATGAAACTCTCACCTCCAAAGGCTATCCATGTGTGCAATAAAGTTTTCAGATCACCTCTCCTGCAAATAGCAGATAAAATCCTACCATCTTTGCAGGTGGCGATGAAGAAGTCTGCCCTTTAGTAATATTTTGCTGTGAACACAGCAGGAGGGATACTCCATTTCATAACATCACAAGAGAGACTTAACTTTCCTCTCTTACTGAAGAGGGTCTTTATTTCAATGAATGTGTTAGAATCAGTAACTCGCCTGCTCAACCGAATCCTAGTTTCAGTTTTGAATGCCTTTCTCTGTATCATTCAAGTAAAGATTTTTTGATGCTTGCTAATATAGTAAAATACTAACCTGTACCAATGACAGAGAAGTAAAAAAAAATATAACAGAGTGATGTCTTAGAGCTGATATGTACAATAGCAAATACAAAAGGCTCTTTCATTCTGTGAATAACTCCCACATGGCAATTAGTGGAAAAAGATGAGTATTTCAATGTACAGTAGCTACAGCCAGCCTACTTGAAATTAGACAGATCACCTTCAGTTCCTTGGCTTTCTGGGAGAAATGGTTGCATTAAAAACATGCAAACAAGTTCCACCTTGTGCCCACTTGTTTGTAACTTGAAATTGCTTTCAGTGAGAAAGAAACTGAATATAAAATACAGTTTGGTATGTTGGACCCTTGAACTATCATCCTCTGCTTGTATTCTGTATTTTCATTAGCAAACTCTTTGTTCCATAACCTGCTGCTGAGCACAAGTTATCCTGCTTTGTAATGAGAAGCAGGACACACTGGGCTGTGGCGCTGGGTGCTAAGGCAGTGCCCGGCTCCCCCTGCACCCCTCACCCGGCTGCTGCACACCCCAGGGAGGGCTGCCAGGGCAAGGAGGGAGGCTTGGAGGAATCGGAGCTTCAGTCCTTCCCCGAGTCCCTTTACATCAGTTTGTCTCTGCTGTGATATCAGTAAGTCTAAGGGGATGGACAGTCTGACCCTGCTTCCTTCTCTGCCATCCTGCTTTGACCCTCACTGTCCTCCTCTGCACAGTAATTCTTTCTGCATACACTTCATGGGACAGAAAGCAATAGGCTTAAATCTAGACTAGACATTAGGTAACCATTTCTAATTTTATGGAGTAAGTGGTCTAGAGTGCATATGGAATTGCCATCCTTGCAGGTCTTAAAAAACATTCATAGTGATAAAACAAATATCTGCCATAATAAGTGAAGTTGATTTTGCCTTCGGGCAAAGGGTGGACTGGAAGACCTGTTGAAAGTCCTCCCAACTCTATTTTTGATTACTCTAATTTAAAATAATAAGGCAGCAAAAGAGGATCAATATGAGAGCAACATGAGACTGGCCTTGTCTCCTGCATACTGTAATTGTTTTATTACATTCCTGATAAAAGACGAAATGTACCTCGATTTTCTCAAGTTTTTGCTAAATGCCCTCATAACATTATTACATTATTAGGAGCAACAAAGATTTGGACAAAAGCTGGACAAGGAGTGAGAAATGTGCTACAATACTTAAGACTTCTCAGGCTGACAAGAAATGGCTGGAAAAACCGTTTCTTGGGCAGATCCCAAGCGTGTTTCCTGCTTTGGAAGTGTAACAGTGGGAAGAAGAGCAAGCTGCACCGTGTGGAGCGATGTCAGGTCTCCTTTCTTCCTACTGATTGTTTTTTTTTTTCTATTCAAAAAGCAAAATCTGGAAGTAAATTTTTACAAACCTGTCAACTTGCTTATGTAAAATGCAAAGTGCTGTTTGTTCTGGGAAGGCAGTTAGCTTACCTCCACCCTCCATCATGGCTTTTCCAGCTAAACACTCTACCATTGATGTTTCAAGCATGGCATTGTTTAGGTTGTCAGCCGGAATGAAGACGGGTAATTTTCTTTGGGCTGAAATAATATCTTCTGCATCAGCACCGTTATGTTTGCTCCTCTCCAATGTGTCTGCGCTGACACTCTATCACAGAATCGAGCATTGGTGGTTTTCACAAGGGAGAGGACATGCACAAAGACAAACCTAATAAAAAAATGTGATGTGCTTATGATTCACATCCTGATAATTTTAAACGATTCCGCAGCTCTGGCGTGAATGTGACCTGATGGGCAGCAGCGCGTTACTGGGACAAGAGCATTCTTCTCCCCAAGGTTGTGATTGTATCCCTTGACTCTGCCAGCTCCCTGAGAAAGCAGCAATCTAAAAGCTCCTCTATTTCTAAGTCATTCTCATTTGCTCTTAGATTGCTTACTTTGAGCGATACATACACCAGGAAGTGTGTGCTCTATTTTAAACCCATGAAATAAGGATTTCTGAAAGTATATTTATCTATGAAGACAATTACTTGGTGTCGGATCTCAGTGGATTGTTAACAATAAGTTAGACGATGCAAAAGAAATAAAAAATGGTAGTAAAATCACTGTGGTGGCTGCGATGACTTGGGCAAAACCCTCTCCGCTTCCATTTTGCTATTTAGACAGACCCAAAACTCCACCACCATCGTACCAAGTGAGTCAGCAGACGCAGATCCACTCAAGGGTCCCTAGAGGCTTCTTACGTCTCCACATGGACAAGTGGACAACGTACGTACAGCGCTTTGATAACCATGTGAGAGATAAATACTACATAGGCTGACAGTTAGAGGTCAGTGCAGCCTGTTTAAGTTTCTTTTTTTCTGACAGTTTATGAATCCACTGGTGGTTAGCAATACAGGTTAGCAATACTTATGCCCAAGATGTAGTGTTCTTTCTAAATTTAGGAGGCAGTTATTATTGGGACAACGAAAGAAATGGCATTATGGGAAGCAATGTGAGATTAAAAATCAAAATACTGGGAAGATAATTACCTATTGCATAAGATGATTGTTAAGTCTTAATGCACAATACTCTGTGCTTTTAGGCACCAGAAAGTATTTAGCATGTAATGGCACTCTAATGGTTCTAAATTAAATGTATCATTGAGCGTTTCAAGGATGCCCGAAAGAATTATCCTTGCTTTATTATTTCATTGCCTGATTGTTCCTGTAATGGAAGAAATTCAAGGATACATTTCAATGTTTATTCTTCTCTCTTTTCTGGGGAATGACACGAGTATTTCACCAGCCATTCCCATCCTGAAGCTGGCTGGGGAAACTCTTGGAAAAGGAGGCTGGAAGGGATGCAAGAATGGAGAAACAGGATAAAAGGTATTTAGAGCCATTGATTAATGACTCATCACAGGCAGACTGTGTCGCACTAACTCCACTGAATAGTCTAGATTTTAACAAAATGATTTTAACAAAATCAGAAGCTGTCTTGTTAGCTTTTAACCAAGAAGACACCCATCTTGTTGCTGTATCACTGAGTGCTGCTCCTGACAGCTCATCCAAACTGACCTTCCATCTCGTCTTCGTTGCCCTGAGGGCTGGGACAGTGTTATTTTTGCTCCTAGAGATGCTGATAAGTCTTGTGGTATTTGAAAGTGTAACTGGATAGCTCATCTCTAGTTCCAAAAAACAGGGATGCAGTCCCAATCAGACATTGCTACAGGATTCAATGCCCTGAGTCCCAGTTACCTGCATAGCTCCCTCTGCCCTTGGTGCAGAATCAGCTGCAAACAAGTGACGGTGAGATACACCTAGGAATAAACCAAGATATTTTTCCCCTAAGTGGGTAGTCTTTGACAATGAATGGTTACACTCTGCTGTGAATGTGACACAGTCAAGGAAATTGTCATTAAAGTGTCCTAAAAAGATATTTTCCCCTTCAATAGCTCTGTAGTTGTTTTGTCTCCAACTGCTGAGGATACTGGGCAGTGGTAAAAAAATGAAAATACAGGATAGAGAAAAACATCAGGGTGACAGACACTGAAACCAAGCTCTTGTGCTCACAAGTGAAGAAATCCAGGGCAGGAAGTGCCTTACTATACCTCCCTCCCCATTGCCTGATGCTGGCGGCCCCGAAAGGGACACTCGGCGACATGGGGAGGCGAAATCCTCTCTGTTTTAGGGGGGGACTCAGAGGTAGCACATGGAAATGATTCATTCCCGTTCTTGCAGTAGGACAGAGCAGAACTGGAAACAGTCCTGGATGTGTTAGCAATTTCCTCTAAACATGGACCGCTGTCTCTGACATCGGCGCTCGCTCCGGGTGCACGTCCAGGCTTTGCCATTTAATACTTGCCTGCCTGAATGCTAGAAAATCAACTGGGAAGAGTCACACAAGTCACACAGCCCATCAAATGGCTGTCAGATAAAACCTTCATTCTTACTATTGACGGGAGTTATGATACTCTTTGTCCCCTCATCTTGCCATCACTTGTCACGCCATTGGCAATTTCAGACACTACTAAAGCTGCAACACAGACACAAGTCAGAAACAGGGCAAGTGTGCACACTTGTCCCTGAGACTGTCATCGGTAGAGCAGGGACCCCTCTTCCCAACACAAAGGTGGCAAAGCCAGTTCAGAAAACAGCAGGAAGAAAAAGGTATTTCGGATCACATAATTCTAATTATAATTGCAGAGTCTAGTTCAGAAGCAAGAGTTGTTAAAGGACTTCAGGTTAGGACTTCTTGATGGGGCAGCAAAAAGCCCTCCTTCACCTTTACGTCAAAAGAAGACAACCCAAAAGGAAAGTTACTGAGATTTTCTGGAAGGGAAAGGTTTACACTGATCTGGGCAGACTGCTAGACTTCAAATCAATTTTCTACCTCCAGGGAGGAGCAAGCGGAATGTGCCCACGGTGAACCCACGGCAGAGTCCTGCTCTCGGGTGAAGAGTCTGGGCATGGGGACAGCAATCAGGCCCGTCCGGAGAAGAGATCTTAATCTGAGAAAAGCCTTTTATAAGAGAGGATGCCACAGCAGAGTCTACCAAAATTGAGGGCTAGAATAGACAAGCTGTTCAGTATCTCTCTGCCGTTAACACCCCAAGAACATAAACGTCAGTTTGCTCGGCGGAGAGACAGAGAGATACATCAGCCAGCAATAAACAGATGGTGAAATTGCTAGGAGAGACAATTAAAGCAAGGGTCGAAAATGAGTTTGAGGCATAAAAGAAGAATTAAGACAACTAAATAGTTCTATGCGGAAAGGATACAAATAATAACCTAAGAAAGTGAGTTAAAATAATCCTAAAAAAGCCCCCAGGCTGGCTAAGATAGCTGTAGTTCACTGTGTATCAGTTTTGTGTTCCTAGCACTCTAGCCACAAAGCATTTTGACATATTTGTATAAATACTAATCAATTCTGCATGACCAATATATACTGAAATAATAAAAATGCACTACGCAAAGTAATTACAATTTTGGAAAATCAATCCCTTTAATGGGAATTAAGATTTTGGCTGTTTTCTCCATATGTTGGCTTGGTGCAGAGCAAATGGTTCCGAAAGATTTTTCTGAGTGGGTGACACTACGCAGCACATGGAAATGACTTAAGTCAGCAGTCACACTGCATTAAAACAGAAAATTTGCATTAAAAATGCAGCTAAATGATATACTCTTGAGTATTTGGGCTTTTTTTTTTTTTCAGCATGGAGTTCAAAAGGAACATTCATTTTCTGTGAATGTTTTGTGTGTTTTCTGGTATTTTAAACAATAGCCAGAATTACCCAAATTGCTTTTCACCAGAAGACAGAGCTCTAAAATAACGCTTTGGAGTTGTTTACTGTTTGGAATAATGAAGCTGTTCTCTTCCTTTTCAGCTGGATTTGCGGAACTGAAAGCTATCGGAATCTGTGTTAAAAACACGGTGTCTTTTCTCCTGCCTCATTTCTACCCGTGACACTAATGAAGAGCAGACAAAATCGATGACAGAAACACTGAAATTCTACCACTATAAATAAATTGCTTATCTGATGTTTACTATCTGTCCTTCAGGCTTTCAGTGGGACTAAAGAATGTTATTTTGTGTGGTTTTTTCAAAATAATATTTTTCATCTCCAAACAATCGACTAAGACAATATCTTATGCTGCCCAGAGAGGGAACCTGGCCAACAAGCTAAAACCTGCAGTAATACAAGGACTGCAGGAAGAATTGTAAGAAACGAAGGAGCTTCCTTCTGCCAGATTCCCCCAAGGAGGCAGAAAGCTGGGAAAATTACAATCTCTCAGTAGAAAGAGAAAAACAAGTAGAATTTAATGTTGCTGTGAGCTGGGTTAGGCATATATACTGTGGTCTATTAGAGAGAGAAGTGGGAAAATGTGTCTGTGTTTGCAGGTAATGAGGGGTTCTAAAGTGTGAAGCATCAGACTGACCATCCAGATTCAGATACGTGAATTCGGGTCCAGTTTGGAATAAACAGCACACAAAGTACCAGGAGTAAACAGAATTTTAAGCCCTTGCCGCTTTCCAGGGTTGCTTTCATCCGTGGCACATGCTGGTGTCCTCTAAAGAGGTTTAAATAAGTGTTGGGAGGTCTGTCACCCTTCCCTTCATACCTGAATCATCCCTAAAACCAACCATTGGGAGCATCTCGTAGCTCAAGAGTCTCCAGTCCTCTGGATTGTCTCTGACAGAGGGGTATCAGTTCAGGTCCTCTATCCCGCTGCACAAAATGATAGAGTGACAGAATAAACCAAGCCTCAGAATTCACACTGCCAGCCCATATCTCTCGGGTGGCTCGGGAAGCTCTGGGACTGTAACAGGCTGGAATCCATGCTTCTAGCTGAACTCCAGTGCATCAACCAACCTCTAAAGCAATTCAAGGCAAGTAATTTCAGCTAAATTCCAGTTTCAGCTAAACACCTGATGTTTCATTCAGGTGCCACCCTTGAGTATTTAACGCTTGGTGGATAGCAGTTAGTTCCCAATGTTTGGTGATACCCTACTTCTCCTATACAGGAAATCTAAACATCTTATGTAACTATCTGACATTAAGCTGTCACAATCTGCTACAGTTGCTGAACTCTATATTAAATATAATGCACAGTACTACGCCAGTGTGGGTGGACAGCATAATCGGGCACTCTCAAAGGCACCTAAATCTGTGAGCAACCTACGTACCGTGCCTGCATAAAAGGACATATTATAGTTGATCGTGACAAGAACTTCTCTTCTAAAAGCACTTTCAAAAAACTTAATTGGAATTTTTAACCCATACATCCATTTCTTATCAGTGACTCCATCCATCTTCCACCAGGCCACAGCATTGGTCTTCCATCTGATCTACCATGTACCATCTGGTCTATCACTTGAAACCTATGGCATAGCTGTGATTGCAAGGATTGGGACTGAGAAAGGGAAAATTAGACTTTTCATGAGTAGTACTTAAAAGGAGTTTTTTGAGTGAACGAAACAAACGTGATTTTGTATGTCGGTGTGTGTGCAGCTAAAGAAAAAGGATTTGGCTATAAGATTGCTTTTGTGATTTGAGCAGGGTGTCTTCTCCACTCAAACGTCACAGCTGAAGAACAATTGGGAGGAAAAAATACTCCGACTACTGATCTTCATTTTCAAGGCATAAAGTTCAGACCTCTGGCATCCTTTCCACTTCCATTATTTATAAATGAGATCTTGGGTTTCTTCATTTCAGGAGACTTAACCCGATAGGTCACATTCCTCATACCCTAGTTTACATTAAAGTTAGCCAGGGGTTCACCACAGAGCAGTTTCAGATTTGACTGTCGACTAATCTAAAGATAAGAAAACCCATAGTACTAACATGTTTGATTGAGATAGCATCATGAAAAGCTACTTTTGTCCAGAAGACTCAAATCATCAGTTGTACCATCCAAAGCCAACAAATTCATGGATTATCTCAAGAGAACAGGCTTCCATACAGCGACTATGTAGAAACTTGTTCAAACTTCAGCATAAGTTGGGGTTTTGATGGCAATGGGACTGTTACGAGGGACAAACTTAAGCTTTACTGTAAGGGTTAGCAGGATTCTAGCCATAAATTTCTATCTTATATTGCCTTTTCCAAAAGGCACTGCATTTCTGCATTTCTGCGATGGAAATGCTAATCACAGCATAGACAACCACAGGCTGTCTCTGTGGCTTTTTCAACAAATACAATATATATTTTGAGATATTTTATCTGCCATTAAGGTATACTGTATGTATAAGTTTTATAACATAAGTTTTAACATAAGTTTTATGTTAAATTAGGATGTTCTACACTTATCTGTACTATTAAGAAAACTATTTCAAGTTTGCATTGTATTTCCTTCTTAGAACATTTTGAAAAATATTCAACATTTGCTAGATAATACGCAAACCCTAATACTACAGTAATTACAATACAGTAATTATTTGCCAGATACTTCCAAGAAAAAAAAAAACACCAACAAACATCCATCATTTCAGCTAATATCTTTAAAGAAACCCCTTTTCTCTTTTTTCCTCCTCCCTCTCCACTCCACTAGCTGAAAAGCCAATAAAAAAATTCTCCACCTCCTACACAGTTCAGAACAAGATCTGTGTGCATTTCTCCTAGGCATGTTTGGAGACCCAGAAGGGGATGACAGTAGTTCATGCACAACGGGAATCTTAATTTCAGGCACAAATCTGTACCTTTCTATTGACCTTGTTGATATGCCACAAGATAAATATTAAACGATTTTTTTTTGATCAATTTAAGTCCAGCCTGGGGAGAAGAAACACTTAAAGAAATGTCTCAAGTATACTTGCATTCAGCTAATCAGACTTTGTGTGCTTCTACAAACGGTACAGAACTGAAATCAATCGTTGATAATGAAACCACAAATGAAAAATGGACCGAAGACTCCTTTCCAGGATTAGAAATACTGTGCACTATTTATGTTACATACGCTGTGATCATTTCAGTGGGTCTCCTTGGAAATGCTATCCTCATCAAAGTCTTTTTCAAGATTAAATCAATGCAGACGGTTCCAAACATCTTCATCACCAGCCTGGCATTTGGAGACCTACTGCTTTTATTAACTTGTGTGCCTGTAGATGCAACACGTTACATTGTGGATACCTGGCTCTTCGGAAGAATTGGGTGCAAGCTGCTGTCTTTTATCCAGTTAACCTCAGTTGGAGTATCAGTGTTTACCCTGACTGTTCTCAGTGCTGACAGGTGGGTCTGATGCGACTGATTTGCCTGGAGATGCCACAGGTGTGAAGTTAGAAACGAATAAAACAGCTGAAATTATTATTTTGCACAGTATTAAATGGCACATTGTAATAGACTAAAAAAAAAAAAAAAAAAACAAACCAAAAACCGAGCACTCATCCATTTAATTTTAAAATGTGTGTTAGAAAAATTGGAGCAGTTCTTTTTAATGGAGGGAAGTGAGAAAGACTCTTAAAGTCTTTTGACCTTTTATTAGCTTGAAGTACAGTATGGGTTTTTTTCTCAATTGCACAGAAAAGGGAAATTGCTTAAGGTGGGGGAAAGACAGTATATTGGTGCTATCTAGTGGTGCACTAAAGTAGTCAGGGAAGATGAAAAATAAAACTCCGAAAATTGCCTGAGTGGAAATCCTTTGTTCTATGCACTCAGCGAGGCTCTAAAATCCTAGAACATAAAAGATTGACATGTGGGGCAAAAAGCCAAAAATTAAAGACAGAGCAGCCTGGGGGACAAATCAATAACTCTCATGACTTGAAGGTAACTGCAATACTATAGTAATTGTCCGTGTGAGTGCCCTGTTTGCAGGCACAATTTGAATATTTTATCTTATAGCTCATATATCTTTTCCAGAGATATTTTAGCCCAGAGGTCCTGAAATTAAACTC
Source organism: Numenius arquata (assembly GCF_964106895.1). Lineage (NCBI taxonomy): Eukaryota > Metazoa > Chordata > Aves > Charadriiformes > Scolopacidae > Numenius > Numenius arquata. The sequence goes on along the minus strand of NC_133580.1, from coordinate 20,633,121 downwards.
AGGTTACAACGAAAGCACTGTTAGCAGGGATCAGTGCCCCCACCTGACTGTTGCCAGGAGGAGCGGAACAATCGGTTTTCCACACACTTCTTTTCTGAATGAACAAAACTGAGATGAGATTTCGGTTCAATCAGCACAAGCATGAAAAAGGAGCAGAAAAACCCAACATCAATTTTAGTATTAAGAGAGAGAAAAAGATCTTCATCTTGTATGCCAGCAATTACAGATTGTACGTAACAGCAAGTAGTTCACGTGTGCAGAATTTAAGAAATGCTACTGTCACTGTACTCCAAAAAATCCCAGCCAACACAGTAATGGCCAAACTGGGTCAGATCAAGGGTCCGTGTAGGCCAATACCAGTTTCCAGCAGCGGTAGTATAAGGACAAGAAAAGACACATAGGAAGAATAAAAACCACTATCCAACTTGTACTCTAAGCCTCCAGATGACCTCCTGCGCAGATGTGTGTGTCTATTTAATAACCTCACTGGGTTTCTCTCCCAGATCCTTGTTCAGCCTTTTCTTGAACTTGTTTAGCAATGACTTTCACTGCCTGTTGCATCAACAACTCCTTTTTTTTGCTTCGCGTGTGGCTTTATTTGATGGCCCTGGCTCTTATCCCAGAAGAGACAGTAGTCCCCCCCCAATCCATCCCTCCAGGCTATTCATGATATATTGCATCCTTGGTATGGGGGTTTTTTTTATGGTGGTTTTTTTTGAGTTAAGGTGTGTAGAGCAGCACATGTAGTTCACGAGCTGCATGAACAAGACATACAGAAAATTGCAAAATAGTCTCTTTTGCTCTCCATTGTTTTCCTATTAATTCCTAACATTTGCTTTTTTGTTGGTTTTTTAGGGTTTGGTGTTGGTGGGTTTTTTTTCCCTAATGCTGAATATTAAGCTGATGTTTTCTCTGAAGTATCCTATTTATCACAGCTCCAAGGTCTTGTGTGAAGTCAGTTCAGAGTCCATCCTTTAGACACTTAGTTCTGTATTTGATTCTTTACGGTAGCTGTTACGTCAATTCTCCGTGCTACATTTTCACAGGGTATAGTAAACATATAGTAAACATCCTGAGAAAGCTCAGAAAGCTCAATCGTACACAATGCCAGAGCACCATGTTCTAGTATGCTAGAAGAGCTCAAAGTCAATAAAAATTGTATTTATTTGATACATAGCAGTCCAGCTTGCAGTTTGTTATTTAAATTTGCCCCAAGGAGAAAAAGACCAGATCCTCAGCCTGTGGAAAACGGTACAACTAAGCTGGCTTATCCTCTGGATCCTTTTTCACTGCCTTTCCTTTCATGCCAGTCTTGTGCCCCCCTGGAGGGGTCTCTTCTTTCTGCACCATGGAGACTCCCTGATACTTTGGGAACAGGGTATATTGTTCCCTGTGCTTCATCCATCTTTTTCCATGTCTCGTTTCCACACAGATTTTCACACATCTATAGATTTACCCAGATTTTTCTCATATGTCTGACTCAGTCCACATGCTGCAGGATCACAGCCGTGAATCAACAGCAGTGTTAGCTCCTGTTTTATAAGCATGAATGAATACTGGAGCATCGTTTGGAGTCAGATCACTGCACTCAGCTGTGATCTGAAGAACATGGAAGAAAGGAGGGGTGTATATGCTTGGTTTCACATATTTATAAAATAGTTAACCTGTTTCATACCTGTACCAGTTTTGCATACTAATTCCCTCATTTACCTTCCAGGCAAATAGGAGAGATGATTCCTCTTACTGATCCTAATCCAAACAGCAAAAGTCATCTTTCCTTAGGAAGGCTTTAATGACAAGCCCTGCCAGCCAGTTCGTTAAAATACATGCTTAATTTTAACTTTTACATTTCCAACTTAATCACAAAGAGTAGTATCTGTTTTCATTTCCAAAATGGTTCTATCACTCTTAGTTTAGTGAGAACTGGGATGGCTTTATCCTCAGGAAGTCTGCACTGTCAGTGCTTGCATTATTTCTGTCTTCATTCTGAGAGTGATGTTGGTTGGTTTTAGGTACAGAGCCATCGTTAAGCCCTTGGAACTGCAGACGTCGGATGCGCTCCTGAAGACCTGCTGTAAAGCTGGCTGCGTTTGGATTGTCTCCATGATACTTGCTATCCCAGAGGCTGTTTTTTCAGATTTGTATTCTTTCAGCAATCCTGAGAAAAATGTAACTTTTGAGGCATGTGCCCCCTATCCTGTATCTGAGAGGATCCTGCAGGAAGCTCACTCCCTGGTTTGCTTCTTAGTGTTCTACATCATACCCTTAGCTGTCATTTCTGTCTACTATTTTCTTATCGCCAGAACTTTATATAAAAGTACATCCAACATGCCAGCAGAAGAACACGGTCATGCCCGTAAGCAGGTAAGCTATGATCAAGCACGAATGTGTCCAGTTTTCCAAAATCTATTATGCTGATAAAGTCAGAATACTTGAGCTCAAAATCTTTACCTGATAATAAAATAAAAAGCTTCATAAACTCAGTCAATATTAGCAATCCAAATTCAGCTATGCACTTAAGCACGTTTATGACTTGTTAACTTAATTGTGACTGTACACGCTTTCCTAAAGAGGGATGGGTGGCTTTTTTGCATAATTATGAACATATTAAACTCAGGAGTTACAATGTTGACTTGTAAACAGAGACTTCATCCATGTGAGCTGAAACATTAACCACTGTACTTTTATATCCTAGTCTATATGAGATTGCCACGTGATTTATAATGGAAAGGAAATGTGCTCTGCACTGGAAATACTTTGTTAAAACAATTAGGAAATAGTTTTATTTTTCTATTGTTTTTTGGTTTGAATTTTTTTCCATTTTGCTTTTTTGGCCACTAATGCATTTAGACCCCTTTGAAAATCTACATAAACACGTGTTACTAATTGCTACTAATACCAAATATGCATTATTTTCTCATAGATCGAATCCCGCAAGAGAGTTGCAAAAACAGTGCTGGTGCTTGTTGCTTTGTTTGCCTTTTGCTGGCTGCCTAACCACATCCTCTACCTATACCGCTCTTTCACATACCATGCTTCTGTAGATGCTTCCACCTTTCATCTGATAGCCACCATTTTTTCCCGTGCCTTGGCCTTCAGCAATTCCTGCGTCAATCCTTTTGCTCTTTACTGGCTGAGTAAAAGTTTCCGGCAACATTTTAAAAAGCAAGTCTCGTGCTTCAAGGCAAGACTGGGAACGAAGCCTCCCAGTGCTAGCCACGGTAATACCCCCACCAGAGCCCTGTCTGTGACAGGCAGCACGCACGGCTCAGAAATCAGCGTTACGCTCCTTACAGATTACAGCATCACAAAAGAAGAGGAAAGTGTTTAGTCTGTCTGGGATGAAAAAAGGACAGAAACTGGCATTTGCAATCAAGACACTGCTACCGAGAGTCTGGAAAAAGGCCCCATGCCTTGTCCTGTCTGTGAAAGCATTTTCATCAGGAGTTCCTCATTTTTTTTTAAATATAAAATAAAGAATTCAAACTGTGTGGGAGAAGCGGCAACAGCTGAACTTTCCAGCATAAACTCAAAGGGATTGTTTGTGTTCCCAAGCATGAACACGGATCTCAAGCTGGAATTCCTGGACTGGGTAGGACAGGAGTCAGCAGAGTTGGTGTGAGAATTGGCCGTGAGGTTGGTTTTGTTCTCAGCGACTTGTTCTTTGACAGAGTTCCGTCTGTCAAATACTCACCTCTACAGCAAGAAAGCAGAGGCATGAATCTTCATACCACGATCAGACAGACAGATTTTTTATTTCTTTCTGGTTTTATCCCGAACGTTAAAAATTGGTAAGCGCATCATTTAGCACATGCTAAAATGAAGGAAAGTTAAGGTTTGTAGTACGGTGTAGTAAAAAAGAAAAAGCATCGTGGGCCAGATCCACACCAGCCTTTGCTCTGCCAGTGACTTTGAAACTCTGGGTAAGAGTTGACTGCTGTGTAAAGAGATGGCTTTCGCAGCTCCTAAGGAGGCCAAGGGAACCAGCAGGTGATCAGCTCCCTTAAAAAGCTATTATTGTCTTCAACCACATTTGTAAAATTCTTTGCAATCTATGGGAAAAACATCTCAGCACTGCAGAGTTCTGTATTGTTACAGTGGTTTTAGCATCAAGAAATTGGGACAGATCTGTATTAGAGTGCTAGTTTGGATTTGCAGTGTACTTCTGAAGCAAACTGCTCAAACGTCCCCTCCTGCCTTACTTTGCTCTGTCTCCCAGGGTGGTCTGGAGTGCACAGCCTGGATTCCTCTCGGATGAAACTGTGCATCCAGTCCACAGAACCAGACTGGAGCGAGTTTGAACACAGCCCCCGAAAGTGTATGGTGTGGGGGGCCACTTCCCTCCACGGATCCCCTCCTGCTGTGGTCATATCTAAGCATTTGGCACATTTTCAACCATGCTGGGAGAGCTGGATTTCTCTATTGTACTAATTTTCTGTTCCTCAAGCTCTTCAAGTAACATCTCTTTTTAATATTACGATATACTGTCTTTATGAGATAGGTCTTCTAATCTGAAATCCACTGATTTTATGAGTCTGTATGGAGAGGCAAGTCTATCACGGGCAGCTGTGCATCCCTAAAAACCTCAGCAGCCCTGCTGGCAGGGGCTCACTTTCCATCAGGAAATACAGGAAGCAAGTCTTCCCACCCCACATTACAAAAATGTTGAATGACACTGATTTTTATGAAGTTTGTGTAACCTGCACCAAAACTGTGTTCTGTGGGAGCTGGTGAGAGAAAACACAATAGATTTTTCACCATTTAAAGTCAGGGTCTTCTATCTCAAAAAAAGAAGTATAGAAGAGAGGTTGCAACATATGAATTGAACAAAATAGTGCTGTCAGTCACAGAAGCTTCAGTTTTAACTAACCCTTGAAGATATAAAACCCCTCCAGCTGCACAGAGCCCCTAACAATGCATGGCTGGAAATCCACCCATCCATGCACCATTATTTGAGTTCATTCTAAGATGAGAAAATCTATTTGCAGTCACTCTCTGTTGACCGCCCTAATCAGAATAATAAAACCAAAGTATAAATCCCAAGGGCATTGGAATACAACCTCTAGCATCTTAAACCAGTTTAATGATAGCCCATTTTAATCCCATCAAGCCTGGCCTTATTTCACTGCGCTCTTCATGTTACATGCTGCAAGGCTATAAACACTAATTTTCAACTGGATTCTCCCTTTTATTGTACCATTTGTAGACCAGGATAGGATCACTGAAACGAATGGAAATATAACAGCAAAGAAATACAATTTACGGCAAACCAGACTCTAGAGACCTTATTTTAGTCTCTTTGTCTTAATATAACACACTCCCTGGTAGTGAGCTACGTACAAATAAAACGAACATATTGCACTGATATTTTCTCCTTTTTTTTTTTCTTCAGTAGAGCTGCAGGGTGAGATAGAAATAGGTAAATAAGCCTACACACTTATGAGCCCACTTTTATCTTCCTAGATCTTACTACAGGGAATTCAAAACAAAAGAAAAATCAACAAAGATTGCAGTTCCTTCCATCATTCTTTCTTCTAGCTTATTAAAGCCTTTGGAAAACACATCTGCCACGTTTCACAGAATCGCAGAATGCTATGGGGTTGGAAGGGACCTCTGGAGATCATCTAGTCCAACCTCCCCTACCAAAGCAGGTCCACCTACAGCATGTTGCACAGGATCATGTCCAGGCGGGGGTTGAATGTCTCCAGAGATGGAGACTCCACCACCTCTCTGGGCAGCCTCTTCCAGGGCTCTGCCACCCTCAAAGTGAAGTTCCTCCTCATGTTGAAATGGAACTTATGTACAAGTTTGTGCCCATTTCCTCTTGCCCTGTCACTGGGCACCACTTAAAAAAGACTGGCCCCATCCTCCTGACACCCACCCTTTGATTATTTATAGGCGTTGATCAGATCCCCCCTCAGTCTTCTCTTCTCCAGACTAATAAGACCCAAGTCCCTCAGCCTCTCCTCCTAAGGGAGATGCTCCAGGCCCCTCATCATCCTTGTAGCCCTCTGCTGTACCCTCTCCAGCAGTTCCCTGTCCTTCTTGAACTGGGGAGTCCAGAACTGGACACAGTGCTCCAGATGGGGCCTCACCAGGGCAGGGCAGAGCAGAGCAGAGGGGGAGGATGACCTCCCTCAACCTGCTGGCCACACTCTTCCTGATGCATCCCAGGACGAAGTCTCTGGACCTCACAATTTGTCTCTGCTGGAGACCAAATTTCCCACTGCAAAATCCTTGCCTACCCCTCACAGTAGCCGTTAAAAGGCACATTTTTTTAATTCACCATTTTCCTTGCCTTGCATGCAGCTACTTTTTGCTTGTGTAATTACTCCTCTAACTGGATGGTCTATCTATTGCTAACATATCCTGTTACAAAATTGGTATTTTTGCTATATGCTGTACATGTTTTGGTTAAAGACTGGCAATATTTCAAGCCATAATTTAACTATTCCGCGCACTTTATGCTTTTATAATTCTGTACTTTCAAATCTTCATGACGTATTAGAGTGATATATTGGTCAACATTTATTTTTATCTAAACAGTCCGATATTATTCATTCCATCTATTCCCCCACTATAATTATCCATAAAATGCCCCCACATTACTATAACCGGATTTAGGGAAAAAGGGATGTTTCCTTTGCAATCTTTTCTCAGTGTTACAAACCCCAATTCTTTTACCCTTAGGTAATACAAGTGTAATTACGTAAGAGCATATGGGAATAATGTCTATTGACAGAAGCACTGAGTGTTATTTAGCAAAGAACTGGCATGAGGAATTAGGGGTTTATTATATCCACAATGAAAGAATAGGTAGAAAAAAGGTAAAAAATACTGAAAGGCAAGACTCCATCAAAGATCTTGTTCATGGGGAGTCCTACTGAGTAAGGAAATATGATTTCCAGGATGTACCTTTTTTATAATCTGCTTTGTGAATGAGATGTACACATTAACAGCTTTAATACATATAAATGTAACAATTAATGTTCACGTTAGCAACAGGTTTAGCATCAGTACTCTCATTTGTGCTGCCACTATGAGATGCTGGTTTAGTTTTTAAAAAAAGCCACAAAAAATGAACAAAACCATGTCAAAGCATGGATATAGTGGAACAGACTGCATCTCCAGCTATGGCACAGAATATTAAAGTCAGTTATGAAATTATAGCCATTTTAAAGCTCACCCTCCTGTTTTCATAGAAAGTATTATTTTATTTTACATAGTTAAATATGGGCCGCCTGCTGACACTCATGTGTGCCTGCTAAGAACATTGCAATTAAAGAATAAGCTAAAGTTACGCACAGCTACAGCACTTACATACTTCAATCAATGGTACTTATAATTAAGGAAAAAAGCAAACAGGCTCTAATCAGTGTTTCGTTATGGGCTCTGCCACAGATGGTCCCCTCAGTGCAAGGGGAACTGTTTTGTGGAATTTCCTTTGTCAGCACAGGAAAGGGTATTGAAATTTTAGCACTTCTGGATCTGGTCCTGTCATTTTTTGCACTGTGACGACTCCTCTTCAAGCACACGGGGCTGTGTAACAGCTACAGGTTCCAGCCCCATGGAAAGCCCAGAGGAGTAACCTCCCTCTACTTAATCACTAGTTACTGCCCCCTTGATTTAACGTAACAACACACTTTAAGAAAAGACCATTTACTCTTACCTAATTAAGTATTAGCTAGTGAATTGCTGGTTCCCCCCTAACAGACAGCAAAACACCACTGTAGGAAAACCAACATTTGGGTACTTTGAGTAGGTGGCATCTCCGGACAATCAGCTCTGATGAATCCAAATTGCCTTTTATCACACAGGAGAGTCAGATACAGATATAAAACCATCATGCTAATACCTCCTTTTAATATTTACTTCAAGACATTCTGTCAAGATTTAAAATGCTGTTTCTCGACAGCCGAGACTGACCTGATCTGTGTAACTCTTGAGCATTTCGCGGCATCCCCAGAACATGCAGCTTGCTGTAGCGGTGCATGTGCAGCCACGAATTACATCGTTTCAAGGATGTGATTAAGGGGAAAGCTGTCTTGACCCCCAAAACTGACAAGTTTCCAGTCGAATCAGTTTCCTGAGCTAGCTCACTGCGCTGTCTTTTCTGCAGAGGAAGAGAAGCGATGGTGGCGACACGGTAAGAAGCTGTGCCACAGGAGCTGCCGTCACACCCGCTGTGATCTGTGGAAAGCATGAGGGAATTTGCGGTAGTTTGTCCTCATAGCTACATTAAAGCGTACAGATCAGATTTACTAGGCACTAACCCTGCTGCACACAAGCATGATCTCACTTCCCTGGGACTGAGATGAAATTTGGCTCTCCTGCTCCCCGGGACAGTGCCCCTATCATTTGCTGTAGGCAGATCTGCACACTAGGGAAATCTGTAGTGTGCAGACACAGACCTCACTACATTTACTCAGGTTATGAATGTAAAAAACTGCCAAAAATAAGCAGTTTTAAGACTTAAATTGTATTGCTTTTACAGTGATTAAGGCTATGACTATCTTACTTCTAAACACATACCCAATTCCATTTTTATAAGTAAGCACAGTCTATGTTAAGCCTCTCATGCTCCTCACCAAAAGCTAATACCTATTTGAGAGCTAATACAAATGTCTCTTAAGCTGTCAGTTTGTAAGTGATGACAAAACAATCTTTGGACAACTATCGGAATAGCCCCGCCAAGAGAAAATTCTTGAAGCATGAAAGATGTCATTAACTAGGCTCGATGTTCCTTGTCTAACAGCCAAAGGTTACTAGAAGGCTATATTTATATCCTCAGCAAATTTAATCTGACGGTCTGTTGACCAGCCAGTTAGCTGGTGTCGCTCTCTCCCTACACAGCTTCACAAGCCTCTTGGATTTTATTATCATTCCAGTCTGTAAGACACTAAAGATATATTTGTTCCTGGAATACTCATTTCCAGAAAACTTCTGTCCTGAATATTATTTTCCTTGCTTAGTGGAAAGACTGCTTTGCGGCAGGCAACTAGCCACTGCCAGCCTCGATGGGACCACTCAGCTAAATTTTAATTTAAGACACATGCACTGTTTTAATACCTGGGTTTTATAGCTCTAGGTTAAATTTTGCAAAACAAAACCTAAACAGTGTGCTTCTTTATGCTCTAAATAAAAAGAAATACTTTCAAAAGCATAATTCAGCAATTAAATGTGCTTTTGATGTAAAGCTATCTGGGTTACATTGTGAAAACCGCTAGATGGCACTGAACGAAGGTCTTTTAAAATAACTGATTTGAATAAGAAAATTTTATTTAAGCACCCACAGATACAAGTACTACACTGATGAATAGCTAATTGCAGGCTTCATCAATGCAAACAAATTCACAGTTTTGAAGACAAGCTTCATCCCTTGTGTTGTACCAACCCTTTTGGAAAGGACCACACAAGCAGCGTGGCCGGATGTCCTCTGCCTGTCCCACCCCTGTCCCCTGGAAAGCAGGTCCTTGTGCCACCCAGGCAGACCCCACCAGCGGCTCCTCCTGCCCAGGAGACTTAATTAGTCGAACTACTGACACAAGCAACCTGTGCCAAGGGAGGAGCAAGACCCAGTTTGATGTTTTGACATTTAGCATGCCATTTAAGTGTTATCTACCTCTTTTTTTGGTTTTGTCTTTGCCTCTAGTAGGATATGAAAACACTTTCAGTGACAGACGACGGCCAGCTGGCTGCACAGCACCTCAACTGACGGCAGCAACTTAACTGCTCAGTGCTGTCCAAGGCACAACAGGGAAAAGTATTCCAGGAGGAAGTACTTGCAGTACTTCATGCCCCTCAGCAGGCTTTTATTTTACGTAAGTAAAACCACAGCAGTCTCTACACCAGGCCCATCTAGGTAGGGCTCCACACCTACCGCAGGCCTGGAAGGGTCTGCAAGGCCCGAAGCAGTCTCAGGCCCAGCCGCCCGCCTGCCAAGACGCTGCCTGTGGTGAAACAGCTCTGCAGCCTGAGGGAAAGGAGCCCGCCCGGTGCTGCGCCATCGCTGCAGGCCTCGGCCCGCCCAGAGGCGGGAAAGGAAGCACCCCCCTCCCGCCGCGCGCGCCCCCCCAGCCCTCTCCGGGGAGGGCCGCCCCTTCCCCATTGGCTCCGCCGCCTTCACGTGACCAGCCAGCCGGCGGCTCAGTTTCTGCGGGGTGGTCGGGAAGGCGTGGGGAGGGGGTGCGTCACTTCCGCTCCTGCGCGTTGCGGGGGCTCTGGGACGGTCACCGGCCGCGTGAGGCGGAGGAGGCCCGCGCGCGCGCGCCCGCCCGCCCGCCCGCCGCTCCCGGCTGCGCGCGCCCGCGCCCTCCGCCGAGAGGGGCGGGGCCAGCGGGCGCCTCAGGCGGCGGCGGAGGCGGAGGGTGCCTAGGCCCGGTGCGGGTGTCTCCGCTCCCCCCTCCCCGCCCAACGGGCCAGGATGAGCGGCGAGGACGGGAACGAGGAGTTCTACCGGCAGCTGCAACTCCAGCAGCAGTACGAGGCCGAGCCCGGCGGCGAGGGGGATGCCGACCCCTTCACCTACGTGGACCCGGCCGATGGAGCCGCCTACGAGTGGGACCGGGAGAAGAAGGCCTGGTTCCCCAAGGTGGGTGCGGGGGCCGCCGCGGCGCTCCCTGAGGGGCGGGCGGGCGGGCCCGGTGCCCCCTTCCCGGTGTGAAGAGCGGCCTCCTCGCCTGGCTGCGGCCCTCTGTGGCGGGGAGGCCGCTCCCTCCGCCCGCAGCTCTTTCCCAGCGGCGTGCCGAAGTTCCCCCCGAGGAGGGGTGAGAAATAAGAAGTTGATGTTGGGGCTCTTCAGCCCCGGGGTGTCTCGCTTGTCTGGATGCGGCCAAATAGCTGTGCAAAGTCCCTGTGGCACTGAAACACTGTTTTGCAGGCAGAACCACAGCAACTGGCGTTGGCTCCGTCTGTAACCCGACCGGCTGCTTTCTGCTCTTTTGTTGTGAGGAGCCGTGGGTTGGCTTTTCTCCTTGGCTGTCAGTGTGTAGAATTGCTCAGGCCTGGGATGAAGTCATGATTATATTTGTGGATCCTAACGGATCGGCACTGCTGTTGACATAGAATCATTATCACAGGAGATGTGGTGATCTTTGTCTTTCTGTTGGGAGTGAAGAAGTGAACTAGGCTGTTAAAAGGTCTAGATGAAAATGGAGCAGTATATCTGTCTTCTATTATCTGAAAATGATGCATGTATTAAAACGTCTTGTTTCCTCTTCTTAGGTCTTTGAAACTCACTTGAAAACTAAGTGTATTTGGCTTAGAGGCTTTCCACAGGATGAAAACATGCTACAGTTTTTAATTTTGTTTTGTTTTTTTAATTAAGTATTTGAAGTATAGGAAATGAACTTGCTATAACAACATGGTTCTTCATGGTGAGAAGGAACATAAATTTAATGTGCTGATCTATAGATAAGGCTCCAGGGAGACCTTATAACAGCCCCTTCCAGTGTCTGAAGGGGCCTACAGGAAAGCTGGGGAGGGACTTTTTACAGGGGCTTGTAGTGATAGGATGAGGAGGAATGGCTTCAAACTGGAAGAGGGGAGATTTCAGGATGAATTAGATCTCAGGAAGACATTTTTCACTCAGAGTGGTGAGACCCTGGCCCAGGTTGCCCAGAGAAGCTGTGGCTGCCCCATCCCTGGAGGGGTTCAAGGCCAGGCTGGATGGGGCTTTGAGCAACCTTTTCTGGTGGGAGGTGTCCCTGCCCATGGCAGGGGATGGGACTGGGTGGTCTTTAAAGTCCCTTCCAACCCAAACCATTTTATGATCTGCAAGGAAAAAGTAGTTCTGTTACTATATAACGATAAGTAAGGGCAACTACTTAATTTACAAACATTAAGACATTTTGTAGCATGTACTTCATAAAAGTAGTGTGCCTTCATAAGTTGTTTTTGTTTGTGGCTCTGAATTAATTAACAGTTCGGAGAATCTGAGTGAGAATGAAGCCTGTAGGGCCAAGTTTATATGTGTCTAAACCTAGTAAGGTGTCCATGTAACAGGTGGCTTACGGAGGGGTAAAAGCATGTGAAAAATCCAGACTCACGAAGTGGAGCAGTGGAGAGCTCAGTATCCCCAGCTCCCAGTGGAGTGCTATATCCAATAAGCACAGTAACTTTTAAAAGGGTTCTTTTTTTATTATTATTTCTTTTTATTTCTCTCTTCTTCTCAGGAACGTTGGTCTTTCCTAAATGCCTTACTTAAATCTTAAATTTCCATCTTGGAAAGGAGACAAAGTTAAGGGTTGGACAGATTATATAGGAAGAGCAAAGTTCATTAGTAGAAGTTGGTATAAAGAATCATTGTGGAGCTCTCTGTGTTATAGATGGGTCACTGAGTTAGATATCGTAGTATCTCAGGTTACTTCATTTTGCTGGTGATTATTCAACGAGTATTTTATCAAAATAGATTTAAGAGACCACGGGAGCCAGAAGTTGTTCCTCTACTCCATGAACACTAATAAAATTCCTTATCCCTGTTCTCTGACAAAAGATTAAAATATTCTGACTGGCCTAAGTAATCCTGATCTACAGCCCAGTGTTGCACTGCTACTCTGCTTTGGGAATAGAGCAGCTGCTGAACGTCTTCTAAAGCATATTTCCAAGTAGTGCAAAAAGTTGATGATATTAACTGTCAACATTCCTCAGAAAAAATTGGAAAAGTAAACTATTTAATAAAAGTGATTGCAACTTCATGTATTATTTAATTATTTTTCTTTCAATGGTACTATAGTGATGGATACCAACCTTTGACACAGTCCTTCACAGACATAGCAGAAAATTACATGTTGAATTTATCTGCCTTCCTTCATCACTTACTCTGAAAAACCAGACATTGGATGTCTTTGTAAGCCTGGGGTATCTGTTCTTCATTTGGTTAATCTATTCCTTTCCATTTCAGAGTGACCAGTAGTTAATTAGATGCTAGCGTGTCTTGTATGTAGTATTGTATTTCTTTTCCTATAAGCTTAATTGTCCCAAACTGTGCAACTGTGTGGGTATGGAGAGAGAACTGATCTCCTTCTGTGATGTTGTCCGCCAGAACTGCATTGAAGGCCCAAGTAAGAAATTCTGTGAGTGCTTGTTTTCCATGCAGGCATGGCATGACATAAGTACCAATAAAAGCCTTTATACTTGTATAAATTCCTTTATGCTTGCAAAAATGCATTTTAAAATTAAGTAGTCGTACTGGTATATATGATAGGATGGTGGCATATTATTGGAAAAAAAAATCTTTGCTATTGACTAGCAAAATTTGACAGTCCATGGTAGGTAATTTGCTAAGAATAAATTTAGCTTTACATGAGAGTGTGGTTCCACCTGAAGTCGAAAAATAATACTGCTGCAGGAAGGTGGCTAGTTGTCACAGGTTTAATCACTAATTTGTCAGTAGTTTCTCCAATGAAAATGAGTAATATTGTTCACCACAGAGTTTAAAAGCTTAATTCTCTGGATTTCACCAACTGTGATACTAAGGATTTGTTCAGATTGCTATTGTCAAATATAATGAATGTTATTAGAACACAGAGTATTCTTTTCTTCACTGAAGGTGGTTGCACTCTTCGACATTGTGTCATGTCTGTGAGAGCACCCACTTACATTCCTGATCAAGGTGTGTTGCAAATCTTGTTTAACATAAGAGCTATTTCATGCCAAACTTTTAAGTTCAATAGGGCTCCACAGCATCTTGTGTTATTCATGACAAGACTGTTGCTGTCAATTCGGCATTTTTGATTTGTCATAGTAAGAGCTTAGAGTTGAAGCATCAAGCTTCAAATCACTACAGAAGATATGAGATTGCGTTGGTAACAATGACACTACTGTCTGTCATGATATGAGATTGCGTTGGTAACAATGACACTACTGTCTGTCATGCCGCTCTCTTACAATAGCTTAATGACAGTAAGTTTTGTTCCCTTTTGAATACAGATGAAGCAAGTGCAGCTAAAGTGCAGTCAGGTAAAATTTTTGAAGGTTAAGGCTCAGCTTTGGGAATAAATAATTTCAGAGTGTAAGACTTCAGAAAGTACTTCATAGTGCAGTGATGCTAGCAAAATCAGCTATGATGTATGTTATAAATATGCAATAATATGCATATATAACATGTCTTTGCATGTTGTTGCTAGTGGCTAGTACTAAAATTTTCCTGGCTGGAAATATCAGGTGTAATTTGTAGAGTGTTTTTGGTTTGATCTCTGAAAGATAGACACTAACCAATATATATTTTATCCAAATATAGTCTCTCTAGAGAAAGAGCGAGGCAATTATTTATCTGTTAGTAGGATATAGAGTATATGGCTTTATAAACAGTGTGTTAAGATAAGCCTCTAAGTGCAATATTTACTGTCTGTCAACACAAACATCTGTCAGCTCTGAAAATGTTTCTATGAAAAGGCAGATGCCTACAAATGTCAGTCGTTCATCATCTGTGAATAAGTCGTTGGCTTACCTTCAGTGTCACTTTATCTCTTCAACGTGGTCAGGAGCGCTTGGTTTTTGTCCTTCAGGCAAATCCAACTGATGTTGAAAGCAGAAAGCTTTGCTTGAAAAAAGGCAGAACTTGTGAAATATTTGTTTAAAAACTTCATGTGCTGTATGGAACTAGAATGTTAGTCTAGTTCAGGTTATGCCTGCACTGATTGGTTTTATTTTGCACATGGCTTTACAAAGATGATTTAAAAATAGTTTTTAAATGCTGTTATTTTCTATGTTGCTGGATTAGAAAATGGCCATCATCAATGCACTAACATTAAAACACTTAGAAACCTAAATTTGTAGTTTGTTGAAATTTTGGATTAATTTTCGTAATTTCTTTTCAGATAACAGAAGATTTCCTGGCAACATACCACGCCAACTATGGCTTCCATGCAGATGATACAGACAGTTCATCTGCTTCTGGCACAGCGACTGAAAGTAAGCAACCAGTAGGTTCTAAGACATCAGGAACACAACCGTCAGCAAATGAGAAAGGACCAAAACAAACAGATCCAAAGCAAAAAGCAGAAAAACGGAAGCTTGAGCCAGGTAAGTGCCAAAGGGTTTCCCTCTGTGTAGGCTGCAACCTGTATGGTACTGAGTGGAACCTGACAACTGTTCAGTGTTACCGTGTACAGCAAAGATACAGGTTCTGAAAATTTCCAGAATGATTTTAGAATTGTTTGGTACTTCATAGGTATCTTCCTAAGTACATACACAAGGTGGAAAAAAGGCAAATTAAGGCGTGTTCAGAACTTTTCCTCTGGGCAAGAAAACTTAGAAATCTGATGGAATGTGAACGTTAGCATATGCTTAATATATTGCATAACTGAATTTAAAATCTATTTTTAGGATGGTTTCATGTTGAAGAAGACAGAAACACAAATGTTTATGTGACTGGTGAGTAGTAGCATTTATTTACCTGCTTTAAGCTCAGGATGGTAAAAGAGACTCGTATACGTCTCCCTGACTTCTAATATTACCTATTCGGTCTGCCACCTGCAAGCCACTTAATGTTTTGTTCCTGACTGCATAATGTCTTTGTGACCTTTAAATTGCAGATGTGGGAAAAGTAATATAGGGGACATACTCCATGCTTTTATCTCTTAAATGTGATATTCTGTGAGCTGTGTCAGCCAAGTCACTGATTTTTATTTTTTTTTTTAAGTAAGCTACAACCAAGGAAAAAAATCTTTGCGAACTCCTAAGGAGTATTCACTATGCATATCACTTAATGTTTTAATCTTTAATTTGTCTTTGAGGTTATAAATACATAAATTAAATTACTGGATGAGAAGGAAACAGTAAGAACCAAAAAAAAGCTAGAACTGAATGAACAAGTAACAGGGAAACTCTAATGAAACTACTTGTGTGTTTGTTATGGAATTTCTCTACCTGGTTTGGATGTTGGGGTGCTATCTTTAGGTGCATACACAAAGGTACATTTGGTGGTTCTAAGCAGTCACAGAAACGCACACACTTGAATTCTCAGAAATCTTCATCCAGGCCAGACTAGCATGAACAGTCCCATAATTTTCTCTCTCCGTTTTTGTTTTTTTCTTGTCCTCAATTCAAAGTTTAGACTTGGAAAACTCCATACGTTATCAGTTGCTTTTTCTGTCTAATTTGTGGGTGGAGAAAATAGTTGTCTGTTTATAGGCTAGGTGGGGTTTTTTTTGTCTCCCATCCCTAGAGGTGCGGGGGAACTTAAAGCTTGGGCAGGATAGTTACGTTTGTATACGCCATTGTGGCCACTGCAGTGTCGGTACCAAACATAACACTAAAGCTCTAGCTCCGCATATTAGGGAGCACAAAGATGTTGCTGTATGTTACACCTCTAAAAAAGTAAAAGGATTTTCAAAATACTGGTATGAAGTAATGTTTAAAAGGTAATATCAAAAATATTGGTCCCAAAGGCAGTGATGGTTTCTTTTTGTATATGTAAAATTTTGCCTTTACATTTGACACAGTTCATTTTAATAAACACTGTGGGATTTTTGTTCTAATGAGGTTCTAAAAGAAATCTGAACTTACTCAAGCATTCTGGTTTAATTTATATTGCAGGCTTACCTCCAGACATTACTAAAGATGAATTTGTACAAGTCATGTCAAAATGTGGTATCATTATGCGGGATCCTCAGACAGAAGAACACAAAATCAAGCTTTACAAAGATAAGGAAGGAAATCTTAAAGGTGATGGCCTCTGTTGCTATCTAAAGGTGAGTGGGGCACTGAAAATGCAGTTTTCCTTCCCATTGAAGGTACTTGTGGCCACTGAGTCAGAATCACATTCAGAAGATTCTTGAAATATCTAAAGTATAATGTAAAGCGGAGGTGTGATTTCTTGCAGAACTGCTGATTTATCTAGTTGTGCACCTCATTCGTTTCCTTTTATCCACCTGCACCCTCCCCCTAAAAATACCTGTAATACCTGCTGAACATGTCCCTATATGTTCCTGTCTTGGGTGCCAGTGATTATAGGGTGAAATTGGGGACCTCTTCACATTTTACTTAGAAAGTATGCCACTGTGTGGCCAAGAATACAAAAATAAAGAGACAGGAAGGAACATACTATAGTCCTGTATTTACAGCGTTTAGTTGGGA
Organism: Numenius arquata; assembly: GCF_964106895.1. NCBI lineage: Eukaryota > Metazoa > Chordata > Aves > Charadriiformes > Scolopacidae > Numenius > Numenius arquata. The sequence continues at coordinate 20,616,042 of NC_133580.1, read as the reverse complement.
ACTGGTGAGGTTCAGAGCTGTTCTTGCATTCCGTATATAAGTTTAGGCTGCAATACTATTTCCTTTGTGGGTCTCACTTGTGAAGCATTTGGAAAGACTACAAGTGCAGTCTGCTTTAATTCTGCAAGAAGCACCAGGCAGTACTAAATCAACTTCCTTGTAGTCTGTGCTAGTTTTGTAATTTTAGTAGTTAGGGCTGTTTAGTGCACAAGTATAAAGACAGTCTGTGGTCTAAAGGACTTTTAGGAAAACATTAAAAGTTACTTCAGAGCCTCAGAGTCTGCTGTTCTTGTAAAAGTGATACAAACTTGCTAGAAAAATCAGCCCCCTGACTTTTTTTTTATTTTCCCTTTTGAGTTCAGGGGCTTGCTTGACGATTGCAGATCGGTTTTTGTGACATATTGAATGAAATGTATGCAGTTGCTTTCGGGAGCATTAATCCACTGCGGTGAAGAAATACTGGGGTTTGAGAAAGAAAGCGTTGCCAACTCTGTGTCAAGAGACTTGACAATATGGTTTTCAGTGACAGCGAATTGATTCTCAGCACAAAATTCTTAATTAGATGTTACTGGAATTATTTGCGCCATGTGTTTTAAAGCTTGTGTTCTGTTTTATCTTTGAATAGAGGGAATCAGTTCAACTTGCGTTGAGACTTCTGGATGAAGCAGAAATTAGAGGCTATAAATTGCATGTTGAAGTTGCAAAGTTTCAACTGAAGGGGGAGTATGATGCAAGCAAAAAGAAGAAGAAATGTAAAGACTACAAGAAGAAGTTGTCTCAACAGCAGAAGTTTGTATTTTTTATTTCAGTAAAATATTGCTTGAATTCTAAGTGCTATTAGTAAAGCGCTGCTTTCAAATACAATGCTAGGAGTTATGCAAAAAATTGAAGTCTTCTCTGACAGTGAAATAGCTTAAATATCACGTATTTGGAGGGAAGGAACTTCTAAATGAAATGTTGACTTAATGAACTTCTTTGTGATTGACACATTAAAATAATACATAAGGTCCTTTCAGTTATAGAAGAAAATACTGCAACTCTGAGGACATAAAAGACTTTTTTTATTTCTCAGTATGTGGGTGTACAAGTCCTGTCACCATGTCTAGGCTTACTTTTTTTAAAATAATAACACTCTGGCTGTCCACATAGTGTCTGTACCATAGTTTATTTGCTGCAAAGGGTAAGAGGTGCTAACTTCTATAGCAGCAAATACTAAAATACCTCTGTAAATTCCCCCAAACCCCTCTCTCTCTCTGGTCTGAGATATGCTATTTTTTTAATTGCACCTGGATTCATTGCTTTTGTCACTTAAAAACTTTCTTCCTGCCTTTTGGAACCAAGAAGATGTGGATTAAAGAAGAAAAACCGTTTTAAGTATATAGAACTCTTAATATTTTAAGGAAAGCAGCATTCCACTAAACATTTTAAATAGTGATGTAAAAAAGCATTGTGCAAGAGTTAAAGGGAACAAAGTCTACTTGGCATCTTATCAATTAAAAATAAAAGCAGCTTGAAACGTGTCTGCCTCAGATACATGGTTAGTTCTTGCTATAAGTTGTCTCCAGGGTGGAGAGAGAGAGGTATGAAAATAATGAACTTGCGTTTGACAGCAGTTTGTGTGAATAAACTGACTTCAGTTGCTTTTCCTTTCGGAGTTGAAGAGCAGAATTTACCTGCTACTACCTTCATTGGAAATCCAAGTTTTCTTCAGCTGAAGTAGCAGATACAAGAAGGAACTTAACAAGATTTCTTTTTTTTTCCTCCCAAATATAAGATTTTGAGGTTCAGAAGTGTAAGTGAATGTGTATTTTTACTGTAATAGAATATGAAGTAGGGATTTCTACCAGAAGTCATAGAAGAGGTGCCCTCAGTTACATTGCTAGTTTGTGACAGTAGCTCTGTACGTTGTGGAACAAAATCCATCCTGCAGCAATGCCTGTGTGAGACTGAAGGCGTTCTTACCTCTTTGTTTAAATAAAAGCAGTTAAATTTTCCTAAAGGGAATGGTGGATCTCCTTTTTTTACAAAGTCAGGAAAAAATTGTGAAATACTGACATTTTTATCATACTTGGCAGCAACTGGTTCCTGTATCTGAGCTGATAATTAAGAAGGAAGTAAATTTTTTCAGTGTTTAAGAAAATGCTTTGATTCTTAATATTATTTATAGTCCCTCTATGAGCATTTTAGTACCTTGAAACCTCAGCTGCTTTGTAGAAGTGGTAAAACTGGATTGTGATTGCATTTCTTAGAAGAGTAACTTAACTCTTTGTGTCAAAATACATGTTTTGGTTGATATATTGCAAGAAATGCCAAATTAATGATTTTTTTTCAACAAATACTTGTAGAAACTGAAGAGAGCCGCAACAATATCTTCTTACTGTTGCTTCATTTCATTAGACAGCTGGATTGGAGGCCTGAGAAGAAAGACGGCGCAACTCGAATGCGACATGAACGCATCGTTATTATCAGGAATATGTTTCACCCAAAGGACTTTGAGGTAGGTAGGTGCAGTTGGCTACTGTAGATTGTGCTGTTATCATTAACATTGTCTGAGCTTTCTGCCGTAAGGATTCTAGCAAAATTGTGGGCAGATGAGAACAAAATTAAACTTACTGTTTGAGTAGGATTTTTTTTTTTCCTGTGCGAAGCATCTGTTTAAAATTCATTCATCTACTTCCAAAGAAAACAAGACAAAGTTACATATTTTTCAAATTGGCCTTTTTCACTGTGTTCCTTTTTGGGATAGAAAGAGGAGTAGGCAGTAACTTTTAGAATGGAGCAGCCAGCACAAAAGCCTTGTTAATAAGTAGAATTTATTAAGTTCAAATAAGGGCTGTCTGTCAGCTCCCAAGTGGCTTTGAAAGCGCAGCATAACAACACTTAATTTATGAACTTTTAATAGATTGGTAGATGTATTCCATCGGAGATTGAGCAAAAACAAAGCTGAGAAGAAAGTGCTTCTGTTTAATCTAATCTGTGTGATTGCGTTGCAGGAGGATCCCTTAGTGCTAAATGAGATCAGAGAAGATCTGCGGACGGAGTGTGAAAAGTTTGGTCAAGTAAAGAAGGTTCTCATATTTGATGTAGGTATTCTTTACAGGTTGTATTGGCAGAATTGACGTAATGTGCAAATAAGCAAAACATTTAGGATTCTTTAAATATGAGTAGAGCATTTATTTGGTTTTGTGTGTTTATTTTATGGAAACTTGACCTAATCTTCCACTATTTTAAAATTAGCTGGTTTGGGAATTAATTTATAAGCCCCTATCTACTTCAGCCTATGCGAAGGCAAACTCTAACTCTTCCCAATAACTTAGATACATATCACAAGTTTGAAAGTTTATAAACACATTTATTTATAGCTAAATGAGCTGAAACATTTGTTTTCTGTGTTCAAAAAGTCTGTTCCGTGTACCAGTAGAACAAAATCTGTAACCTTGCAAATTTAATTTTTCAAACCCGATTGTGTGTGATCGAGATGGAGCTATATCCTGATGGATTTTTGTAAGACAGTCTAAAAGATCGTGGAATAAATACGCTATTTAGAAAACTATTAAGCGAAAGTTGTCTCTCCTTACAGCGACACCCTGATGGCGTGGCTTCTGTGTCATTTAAAGAAGCAACAGAAGCTGATCTGTGCAAGCTAACTCTAAATGGAAGGTGGTTTGGTGGCCGCCAGCTCAGTGCTGAAACGTGGGATGGAGTAACCGATTATCAGGTAGCCTTTCATGGTCCTATTTCATCAAATGTTTCTTCCAAACTGAAAATCTGTTTTAATTTGAGAAATGCATGGTCTTCCCAACCCCTTCCCACCCCCGGCCCATCTTGCTTCTTGTCAAAAACTGCAAGGATGTCTCAAAAAAAGATAATCATCCTTATTTATTCAATTTAGCAAAAATGTAAAGGACCTGCTTGATGTTAAAAATTGTGTGTTGGAGTTGTCAACTTACAGGATTAGTCACTGGATGTACAGATCATTAGTCCACTCTCAACAGAGCCTACTGAAGTCTTGAGATATTACTGCAATATAAATGTTTATATGGTTTTATCTGTGTAAATATTCATTTTTACAAGTATGACTGTAATGATGTGTATAAATGTATCTTTAATAGGTGGAGGAGACTGCAAGAGAAAGGGAAGAAAGGCTCAAGGTGTGGGGATCATTTCTAGAGGATCCTGATGCAAAGGAGCAGCAACCAACATCTGATTCGGATGCCGCAACAAGTAGTGTTAAACTGCCTGAAGGCAGACAACCTGCAAACGTTAATGACACGTCTAAGGATGTAAATGATGAAGCTCATAAGAGGGAGAATAATGGTGAGGGTGTTAATGAAGATGGTGCTCCATCTACAGACAGCAGCCTTGCAGGCAGCGATGGTGAAGCAGATACATAACATCTTTGATGCTTTATGAAAGCATGGGTTTTAGGGTGATGTTTGAGTTTATCCCTTTCTTCAGGGTGACTGCAGACAATGTTCATATGAATATATGCATATTAGAATGTCATCAACTGTGTGCTTTGAAGTTTTCATTAAAAGCAGTATTTAATGAGAATCTAAAAGTTCGTATTAATTGGCTGTTCAGATAAAGTAACTCAAGTTGCCAAGAATGCAGTAAAACCCATCAGGCTTCTTTTGTTCTAACTCCGTGTGTCAGTGTTTCATTATGTAAGTGTGAAATACGTTCCAACTCTTAAGTTTCTGTAACTATGCGTAACTTAAATAATGCAAAACTATTACTAGATTTGTGGATTTCCCTGTTAATTTTCCTGTACCCTTTCGAACTTGGTATCTCATCCTTAAAAATGATTCTTGTCCTGAGTACTTTGAGTCATCTTATGGAACAGATGCTGTGATGCATAAAGGGTGAAGGCGTTGGATATGTTGCTGTGCATTAAGTGGCAAATGAGAAGAGCAGTATCAAGTCACAAACTTGAAGGAAGTGGAAAACAAACAAGGCTGCCGTAGCCAAGATAAGGCAAACCGAGTGAAGGTAGATTATTTAAATCACAGCATTCAGTAAATTATTCTTTTCTTCCCCTGGTTAGATCTTCTCTTGAGGCTTAGATCTTCTGTTGAGGCTGGAATTATGTCAAGGAGACTAGAAATGCATGAGCACACACATTCTGGGCCATAGTGAATTAAGACTGATCTTAAACTCTCGTGGTCTGTATGCGCTAGGTATGCAAATGCTTTTGATTGATGTGTTTGCTTTGTTTAGTTATAGCTTTAATATTAGCATAAACATTTTTGTTTAACTTTGTTAGATGATGAGCCTGAGTTCTCTTCAACATTTTAGTTTAGCCTTACGTGCTCTTTGAAGTGGAGGATCTCCCATATTTCATGAAATTTCAAGGCTTTTGGCAACTTGAACTACAATTTGTTGTGTAAAAGTTAGAATACTTGAAAATACGCTTTCAAATAATATTCTTTTATATGGAAAAAAGCAAATGCTAACCCTTAGAAGTATTTCCAAAAGCAAGGATTGAGAAGACATTCTAATTTTAGATATCTTAATAAGTGGCAGGCTTTCAAAAATAACTTTAGGGGAGCTGTTTTGGGCATAGTCATTCCTCATTTTGAATCCCATTATTTTGATACCTAAGGATTGAAGAATACAGACTTAGGCACTTAGCAAGAAGAATACAGACTTAGACACTAAGCAATTAAAATATTGGTGCTAAATTCATAGCACGCTGTTCATGGGGGTGGTTACTAATGCACGTTTGTAAGGAGGATCTTTTGAATTTTTTAAATTCATACTGGATCGCAAGAAACCATAAATGCTAATTCTTGCATTTCCATCCTGAAGTATTCGGAATACTCCGAATCGGTATTTTCAAACTTTGTGCTCTGAGATTACCATCTATTTTTTTTCCAGAAGTCTGTATGGTCCTCTAAACTTGTTTAAGGCTTTTTTTAATATGTAATCGATACATATGGGTAGCTAACACCAACCAGAGCATCTGAGTTAACACTTGCCCCTGTGGTTAAAAATTATGTCTTTTTGTGACAAAATATTGGGTCTTAAAACAGAGGTGATATTTGAATTCCAGGTTTAAAAGTCTGGGGGGCTCATTGTAAGCTGGCATGACAAATTTCCAATTTTGAGTTGCGTTATAACAAGAGCCGTATTGCCAGCTAAGAAGGACCATTTTCTCATCTTTGCAAGTGTGCAAATTGTCCGTTTTGGAAAAAAAGGTGTTGAGGGAATCTGAAATGCTGCCTGGTGCATCGCTGCACGTAGTGGAATATTCAGATCGCATCTCGAGGTTGTGTTGATTCTGCCTTCATTAGTTTTATTGGTAATAAGCACCACAGACCTATGAAGAGTGTCATTTAGTGGTGTGGGTGTTGCTTTCATTGCTCCTTTTCTTCCAGCTTCTAGGCTCCAGGCTTTAGATCTGTTAGACTGTTGTGTTTTGTTAGCTTTTTCTTTTTTTTTTTTTTTTTTTTTTTAAGAGATCCTAGTCCTATAACACTCTACGCAGTTAAATCACCTGTTTTACAGTGGAATTGCAAGGATATAGGGAAACTGTTGACAAATGTATAAATATTGTACAGTTCTATGAAGCCTTATCATGGTATCAGATATAAAAAAATAAGGTTAGTGTTAGTGTTTGAAAAACGACTTTGAAAAATAAAGAATCATTCTATGTGCAGTAACCTTCCTCTCTCCAATTGATGTACGAATTTGATTGGCTTGCTTCAAAAGTCAAATGTGATACTAATCTTTTCACCTTTTTCCTCTCGACTTCACAGTGAAGTAGAGCACCGACAGAGACTGAGACCAAACACTTTTCTGGCTTTCCTATTAACTAGGATTCTTAAGAAAATAAAAGCTGTTTTTTCCATGCAAATATGTTGTTCTGAAGTGTGGCATTACACTCAAACTGATATTTTCCTTTTGTCTACCTCTGTTATTCCCCAGTAAAATGTAAAAATATATTTTTATAAACTATTCATTGAGTTGTTGAGACATTTAATAGTCTATGGAGAGGTTAATGCAGCTGTAACTTTCTTTTCAGCAGATTTTCATTGAGACTGAATTCTTTTGATGTTTTCCTTTTTTAAATGATGCAAATTTTTATAAATTAATCTGGACATAAATTAAAATTTTCCACAAAAGTTAAAATTACTATTTTGAAGTATGATGATGAAATTCTTGTACTATAAAGCAGTAATGTTTAATACCAAATTTTAACAAATTGGAAGCTGATTTTTAAACTTACATTTTTTCCTGACTGAGCAGCATCGTAAATAGGTAAGAAGACCCCGCTGCAATTTTGACTATATTTGTTGTCTAATTAAAAGTGCTTTCTGATGACTTGTCTCGCTCATTAGAAGTGACAAAATCAAAACTTCTGCTCAGTTTCTACTTTTTCTTAGGTTCCATTCCAGCATTCCAGTACCGCATGTTCCTTCGTCCCCAGGCTTTTGGTGAGAGGTTCATTTTAAGAAAAGCTGTCTCCTTCCCTCCGTATATTATGAAAACAACAACTAGCAGCAGGTTGAAACAATGGGTGGATAATCATCGTTGCTCAGTTTTGAACTAGAGAAATAGCTGTTTCTGCTAATTCGCAGAGTGTAACAAAACAGATGTGAAGCCACTTAAATACAACAGCAGGGAAAGAGTATTAACTTAACTGGTACTTCAGCATAATTTGGCATAGGTAATCACTTTCTTAACCGTGCAATACAAAATCAGTTGCTTGGCTTCGAGATATATTGGTAGTTTACTCTACAATCAGACGCTTTTTAGTGCTTTGCTGTTAGGGAGTTGTAGGGAGTTAGGAGCGTTCATCAGAGATGCCACGGTTTGAGGAGCATGGCTAAGGTAGACATCTGGAGACAAAAAGCCCCAAAAGAAAAGGCCCATAAGTTGTAGCAGGTTCTCGAACGTTCATATACAGCTGTAAAGAGAGAGTTAGTTTCATTTTGCATCAAAATGTTTATCTGTTTCTCCTGCTGACTTTTTTTAATTACTTTTTTTAATTGAATTTCAGTCCCTGGTACAACTTAACATTTTGTATAAGGATTGCAATTCACTTAAAATCATTAGTATGTTAAATGCAGTGCATTTTGGCTAAAACATGTCCTAGACATTATTCCGTTAAGGTTAATCAATTTACAATTACTTAACTTAATTCGCTTAAGAAAACTTAAAGGTATTGGATGCTTCATGGAAACCCAACCTTGCCTTTAAATTTTCCAGTAAAATCAGTATCCATACCCTGAATTCTTCAACTGTATAACCTAACCAAATTCTTTAAAACAAACAAATCGGATTTAAAATTTTTCTTTTTATTTCTGAATTTGAGGAAACATACTGCAGTATGATAAATGAATTATGTAAATTGTGTACTTGTGTTGATTTCACTTGTGTGTATTTTAGTGCTCATTATACAAGGCTTGAAGTCTTACTGTCAGGATACTCTGAAAGTTCTGTAAAATATTTATAGAATTATGAAATCTTTTGCAGCAAATTGTTTTTTTGCTCATTCTGTAATATGAAAGTATATTGTTAGATTAAACTTTTCAATAAGTTGACTTGGAATTTTTCTGCCAGGTTATTTTCTTTCGATAAGATAAATTGATCATTTATGCTTTACAAAACCAACATTTTTTTTTAAAAAAAAATCATATTTGAATAATATCTAGACCTGTGACAGCATCTGGGAATCCCTTGATTTGTCTTCAATTTTGTTTCTTAAAGGGGTTGTGTTTTATACTACCTTTTTAATAAACAAACTCGTGAACAAAACAAGTCTTTTCTGATTAGTTTTGAGATAATGTATTTGTCTTACCTTTTTTCCCCCAGTAAAAGACACCGTAGCGTTTGCTGCCCAGTGACTTCAGTTTATAAAGCCTGTGTGTTAACAAGCCTGAGCTTTCCAGCTGGAGTCCCTGTGTCCGTGTTGCTGGAACTGTAAGTGTTCCCAGTGGGACATGGTATTTGCTCCCTCTTGGGGCTTTGTCTTGGACTTGGTTTTGGCTTGTGTTAATGGGCCCTGCGTGAAGATAAAAGGGGCAGGAGGAGTGACTGCAGACACTGTAGTTACAGCTGAGATTACGTGGTGGGGGGGAGGGTTGTGTCTTAAGGACAAGGAGAATTTCAATTTTTATTCTCAGAAATGAAGATTTTTATTTTTTTTCAATTTCTATACTACAAAGGGGCAGGGCTGATAATGCCATTTTAACCCAGTGTTTCTTTGAGGTGTTCACTTTGAGGTGTTCAGCTTTAAACTGATACCAACTACAACTTTACTAGTGCTTTAACTGCCCAACCTAAGAGGAAATTCTTGAATGAGGTCTTGAAAAGCCTTGGCGGAAGAAATCTGCTGTATGAAAGAGTTTTCAAAAAGGCTGTCGGAGAAGGAATGATTGAGGTGTTGAGGGCACTGGCCCTGCTGATAGACTGGAATCCAGTCTGTCTCGCCATGAAACTGTGTTTATGCAGAAAGTTTGTCAATAAAAGACTAAGCACCTTCCTGGCAAATCTTACAGCCTGGTGGTTAAGTTGTTCTGGGAGATGGCAAGAGGGTGGATTCGTACGTCTTTAGGCAGAGAGAACTGGATTGTGCTCTCCTACTTTCTGGGTGAGTAAACAAACTCTTAAGCTACTGCAATAAAAGACATAATGTCACCAGTTTGGTGACTCTAGTTCCCCGGTGTATTTTTCCAACTGGTGAATGTGACCCTGATTCAGCATTTCTGGAACGGCTACAATTTGGTAATTTTGGTTGACTTACAACAAGAGAACCCCAAAGTACCTGTTCCTTGTTACAGCCCTTACAGAACAAGAAGGATATATTTATTTTCTGAAGATTTCTGTAGGCATTTAAATAGATCCAGCAAAGAAGAGAGAGGAAAATCGGTTATCCAGGCTATCTGGGCTGGAGACGGGTGATCTTTTCCTTTTGGTAGATGTTTGCAGTTACCCACTTAGTGCTGAAACTGCTATAACCTGGGGTAGGGACGTCCTTTGTGATCCTGGCCGAGTTTGGTTTTCTGCCATAACTTGTTTATCATCTTCCTCTAAACTCTTCCGAAGTCCAGACGCTGTCGTCTTTGTTGTGTACGTATCGTCATTTATAAAAAAAAAACAAAACAAAACCAACCCAAACCCTACTTACAATCTTATTTTCCTCATTCCTGAAACCTCCCAACCCGGTTGACTTGTTGGAGTGCATTTCATGCATTCTTAGCAGATGGGCTGAAGGGAACGCCTAGTTCACCGGCAGCCAGAGGCTAGAAAGCAGGGAGGGAGTTCATGAACGCTGCTTGTCCTCTCCTGCAGTCGCTGCAGAGCGCACAGGGAGGAGGGGGGAAGGATCCCGAGCTGCTGGACACAGCATGACCGCAGAGGATCTTACCGGTGTGACACCGCTCGTGACAGTGAGTTAAGGTAGGAGAATTCCGTGGTAATTTCAACCTTTGCTCACTGCCTTGCTGAAATCTTCCCTGATTTGAAAGATACTTGTTGAAGGAGAACGCCTGCTTGTTAAGTCATTGCCTAATACCTGGGAAGTGGAAAATTTTTAATTTTATTTATTTATATTTCCTTTACTTGGGCTGCATGAAATAAGAGAACAGAGAGTTCCCTGCCTGATGCTACAGTGATGGGAAATTAATACTACTAGCAAGGGTGGGGAATGTGAAAAATGTTGTAAAGTATTGTCTCTTGTGGTGAGCTGTCACCAACAGCGTCTCCTACGCCTGCGTTGACCACGCATCCGTCCTTGTCCACCTGAAGGACAAATCACTTACTTGCACTATTTTGCCATAATTAACCCGTTGTGAGAGTGGTGTGAGGCGAGCTGAGTCCTTTTCATCCCGAGCTCCACTTCTACTATATTTTGACAAGAGTTTGTGGCAGACACAAATCGGGAGGATTTCTGCCTTTTTTTTGCAGACTTCTTGCTGGAAGATGGAAGAATGGGAAGTTCAGGTAATGAAGACCACAGTGCTCCAAAATTTAAGTCCTGGCTCTTGGGACATCAGATTCCTCACGTGCATAAGATCACGGAGAGGACTGAGATGTAACCTGGTTATCTCCAACCTTCTTATGACTACTTGTTGGAAAGCACAAGAGATTTTTAAGGGAAATGAGAAAAAATAGATAAATGACCATTCTTTGTTTAAAATAACATTATTTTTCTAGCATCGTAACTACTGTGGTCACAATTCACACAAGCATAACAGACCAATAAAGGGTGCTAAAGGAGCTTACAATTAACATCACGAGCAAGTTAAGCGTGTTAATAAAGCGGTACAAAGATGCGGTGGCTGGCTTGCTCTGGGCGAGGAACAGGAAAAATAGACCTCTGGGCCAGAGCTAATGCTTTTTAAATAATATGTTGAATGTGTGGTGGTGGAGCAGTGTAGGAAGAGCTGGTTTGCTGCTTGCTGTCAAGATGGCCTGATGAAGTCCTTTCTCAGGCCATATGGTCGCTGAGAAAGCCAAGCTTTCACTGCCTGGTTGGAATCTTCATGGCAAGCATTGGCCTCCAGCTGAGCAACCAGAACATTTCTTAACCTAAACAGTGGGTTGCTTTCTGAAACAAGAGTGGGGAAAAAGAGTTCTTTTAGTTGTTTGACTGGGATCTGCTCATTCCTGCTCCCCTCGTCTGCCTTGGGAAGGTGCCTGTAAAGTGGGAAGAAGGATTTTTGGTTTAAGTTTCTGTGTTTGGGAAAGTTTGGTCAGTTTTAAAGTTCTAAAAGACGATATTCTGAATCCAGTGACTGTTACAGAGCATCCCATTGCATTTCCTAACTGGTCACTCTACACGTACCATCCCCACCACTGTGTTCAGGTGGACCAAAGCTTGGAGCTGGGGAAAGGATGCAAGGAGGACAAAGCAATAGAAATCCCAAGATGAGGAACCTCTTGAGTTTGAACATACATTGGTAGTTGATGACAGGGGAGTAGGGCTAGCTGAAGAAGGGGTCATGAAGAGCTGAACAGAGAACTAGGTAGAGCCAATAAACAAAACTAGACATAGAAGCAGATGATAAACATAGACAAGAAGTTTATAGATGACAGTTTAGGATTAAGAAGGGAGATGGATTATGGATTGATGGCCTTAATCCTCATATTTCTTAATGTCTGAATACTTTGCAGCCTGAACAGTCTTTTCATGTGTAAGAAACAGGGACCATTTGGAGGCAGCCTTTGCAGATGCTTCAGAATACCCTTCGAGACACCAGATGAGTGCAATGTTTATTGGGAAGCTTCTGAGGATTGGGGTGTTTATGATTAGAAAAGAAACCAGATAAACGTATTGGAATAGGTTAAGCAACACTGTGTATTGCAGAGTTAGTTGGATGGAAACACAAATCTAATGATTCATTAGGTTTTGCATGATACAACTGGCCATTGGCCGAAGGCTTCCCCCATCTCTGAAAAATAACAACCGCCTTTTCTCTACCAAGGTAAATCAATTATGTTACGCGGTGTGGTGAGCTGACTGTGAGACTGGAAAACTGAATAGAGCCAGCAGGCCCTTCTCACTGCATTCACAGCCTGAGCATTGCTAAATATGATTTTGATTACAGCGGAACATGTGAGCTCTGGCTGTAAAACCAGCTCCCCTGCGGCCAGAAACGGCACAAATGCATAAAAAACAACACTTCTCCAGGGCAAGCAGTGACGTTCCTTGTCCTACTCTTACCATATCTGGCAGCAGGGATTTTTAAGAAGAACAAAAAGGAGTCTGACAGTCTTCTGTTGACTTCCTGCAAACTATTTTAGAGTAATTCCTGCCTTAAATCCGTAACTTCTGGTTGAGCTACAGTGTGTGGTTTAGCAGTCTTGCTACCAAAATTTTAAGCAACTGGCAGGCTCGCCACGTTCCTAGGTAAGTCGTTTCAAACAAAGAAGTTTTTTTTGTTTGGTGGGTGGGGTTTTTTATCTGAATTTGCTAGAATTTGTATTTCAAATAACGTAATCTGAGTGTCTTTTTCTAACAGGTGAAGCAACTAATCACTCTCAGAAGACTTTTCCTTGTGGAGGTCTGTGCTGACAGTGACTGAGGTACTTCGAATTTCACATTATCTAATGTCATTATTATTTTAAGTTCCAGTGAGATTTTTTTTTTTTTCCTCCTTTAATTTTTTTTCCACTCTGTCAATGTGTTTTTTGAACAATGCAAAAACCGGAATTGGATAAAGCCTTTTGATAAATTCACCCTGAACTTCATCCAGGGCTAATGCCACCTCTGAATCATTTATCCAAGTGCTTCAGTTCTTTTAGCACAGTTCCATCCTTGGGGCATGTTTGCACAGTGCTGGGTCCTAAGCCCAGGATTATACAGATGGATGAGGGCAGAATGAGAAATGACAGCTAGGAAATAGATGTGCCCATTTTATTTTTCAATAGACCCAATGCTACGGCATTGACAGGCAATTCATATAAGGTTGGTATCCATCAGAGCCTCTTTGAGCCATTCACTACTTTAAAGATGCAATACCCCTTGCTAATGTTGCATATTGTACAGTTATATCAAACATTGTTCACCAGCAAAAGATACTGCTGTGAAGGAGTTAAAGATAAATAGGACTCAATTTGTCTGATTGGGAGAAATGGATTCCCATCACAATTCTGAAAAATGTAATGCATGTTTATTGGGAGGTTTTTGAGAAAGTATTTCATATTGGAAGTACCTATTAAGGAAATCTGTAAGGAAAAGGTGCATGGAAGCAGCAGAAATCCATATAAAGAATCTCATCTTAGCAGTTCTTCTGGCTGTACCATTTTCAGGCGGAAGATGGGCTCACCACTGACTGTGCACGTTAAGTGAAATAGGATTTCTTTGACCAGTCTGTCTTTTTTTGGCAGGGGCTGTTGGTTATTGAAAATGGAAGAAACAAGGAAGCTCTCTCCAAAGCCGTGTAAAACCAAAGAACCTGTGAAAACAGAATGGGGGTCTCAGAGCGTTGTATTTACGTATTTCCAAGGGGATATTAACAGCGTGGTAGACGAACATTTTTCTAGAGCTCTAAGCAATGCCAAGAACCCACAAGACCTGAGCACAAAGCACAAGGGCGAGACTGTTGTCCTGAAGAACGGTGAGCAGCTTTATGTGCGTGAGTGTGGTGTTGGACAGGGGTCACCAGCTTTCACTAAGGAATGCAGTGTGCTTAAATTTAATATTGTGTGCAAACAGCAAGAAACTCATTTTTCAAAACCCTGGATAATGTAGCTGAGACTTCCTGGGTAAATCCCCTGTGCTTGCTGGGGTTCTTCCAAAGCTCTCCATGGGCCTGTTGGCAAGACCAGGTCCTCATTTTCCAGCCAAGAGCCTCCATCACTGTCAGATGCATTAAGTGCATTGTGACTTAATTTGTTGTCTTTGCAAAAATATATTTGTCTAAGCTTGCAATTGTTAAAATCCTGCCTGTGCTAGTGACCTGTAAAATAACACGTGTAATATTGACTTGAAAGTAGTGGTGGTGGTGGTGTAGTCCACTCTTAGTATGAATTTGTTGTTGATTTTTAAAATAGGCAGCACCAAAGTGAGTATATATGTCTTTAAAAATGAGTGTGCAATCTGGTAGCATTACCTTAGAAGTCCCTTGGAGTTTGCCTTGGGGAAAAAAAAAGTAAGAGTTGATGAGACTTCAGATGCTTTCTTTCTCTTTTTAAGTAGATAGCATGTGTCCCCATCAGTGGAATATCTCTTCACATTGCTCCAAACCATATCCGTCATCTTCTGCTCCAAGCATGTCAAATTCTGGTCTGAATTTTTCTGCTGCTGGCATGGCGGGCCAATTCCAGCCATCAGCTCTGCGGAGTCATCCAACTCAGCCGGCAGATTTATGGCCCTTCCCTTCCATCGGGACTCCCGGTCTTACCAGTTCGGTCTATCATCATGCCTTGCCTGACCTGCAAGCGGTAGATGAACCCATCTCTGACAGGAAATACGGTTCTCTTCTTGGTCTCCTGCAACAGGAAAGGTGCCTAACATCCATGCAAGAATGTGCCGTGAAGCAACACTCAAGTTCTGCTTGTATGACTGGACCTGCTAGGTTACAAAATATAAGTCAAAGTTCAGCTCCTGGGGGAGGTACGGAAATATTTACTATCACTTTATCCTTTGGTGGCATCTTATGTAAAGAGACAAAATAATACAGTCTGTTCCTAAGGTTCTTGAATTGGAGCCATCTTCAGCCCAGCTCATAGGGATTTTTTTCAACGGTGAACCCGTGCTGTGGTACTTGGGGTTGGTTAGCTGTCTGCTATGGCTTAATCAAAAATACGTGTGCCACTTGCACAATATTTTACCTTCTGGCTGATGCTAACATCAGCCAGATATTTTAATATTTTAAATGATATATGTTTTAAATGAATATAAACATTATCCACTGTGCCATCAGGATCTCTACCTTATAGGTAGTAGGTAGAGCTCCTGTATTATGACCAGAAAGGGGTGGCCAGGTAAGAGTCCTGAGCGACCTCTCTTACTGTGTAGGGCCTTAACAGTATTTTGAATACAGGATGGGAAACTGCAGCCCGTACCAGAAAGGCCAGGGATTTCTCTCCCTCCCCACTCTCTCTCTGTAGCTGAAAGGACTGGGCTAAAGGGGCTGACAGGTCAATATTGCCTCGTCTGCCCGCTAATTGCTGCCTTCCACGAAGCACTGCTGCCCGGCGTGTCAAAGGCAGCGATTGCTCTCTGCAGGAGATTGCCCAGAGCTGACACCATTCATGCAGGAGCGATGATTGATGATTGTTGCTTATTTATTATTAACAATTAGTAGGAATCCCAGCCCTGTGTACTGCCAGCACACGGAAGAACAATGGCTGGTGACTGAAGTCCATTTCCCGGGAGCTGATGTCCCTACAGCATCTAGGTCTGTCGGATAAAATTGCTCCCTAGTGAGTAATTGCTGGTTTTGAGAAGCTCTGTGGGGTCAGGCTTCCTGGCAAGAGCCTTGATGCCCTCTTAGGGTACACCCACATTGCTGTCCCTTGGCGTCACCCAGATCCTCACCTTGGCGCTGGCCTCCAAGAAAAATGGGTTGTGAAATTGTTTTTGGGAGTCTGCTGGAAAAATATAGCACTTCCTACCTGGTGCTTCTAGATACAAAGGATCAGGCACGTGAAAAAGAAATCCCGAGCCTTGGGTTTTTAAAAATAACCAGCTGTGAAATACCTACTGCTTACCCAGTTTCTAATCTGCGTCAGCAGGAATTTGGCAGAACATGGGCTTAAAACCGCTGTTTATAAACTACTGTTTATATCTGCAGGCAGCCTCATCATCTTTTAAGGCTGCACCAAAGCTACGTGGTTATGAGGACCCCAGCTGTAGGGGTTTTGCTTTTTCCTGCTTGAGTGTTTCCTGCTGAGCCTGTATGTATGTATTGCACCCTAGACTTTTTGCAGCTGGTAAACGACAGCCTAATTACTTTAAGAACACTGTCTGGGCTTCCAGGATTTAATTTAAGAACAAGGTTAGGTGCCCTCTTCCCCCAAGGGGGCAATGTCAGCCTGTCAAGGCAAGGCTTGGGAGCCCAAGGAACTGACTCCTCCAAAAAAGGAGATGTTTCATGAAACTAGCCTTGGGGTCGAAAAAGGGGAAGCAGTTCTAACAACACTGGACTTCTGTTCAAAATTTCGGAAAGAAAATGACTGGGGGAAAATTGCAGAGGAAAATAAACAGCTCGCTGTTCCCCAACCACGGCCAATTAAAGCCTGTTCTTTCAGGATGTTTACAGGGCCTCTCTGAATATTCGGGGAGCCTCGCAACGCCCCGTGTGTGACACTGTGCATGTGCTTATCGAGCAACCCAAATAGAAGAGATAAGCAGTGACTGGCCCATGTTCCCAGGGAGTCTTTGGCAAGTCCCTAGGATGTGTGCATCTAGTCTGGCTGTGGGAGTCCCTGTTTCTTGGCTCTAGCTGCTAAATATACTTCTTGTTGCGCTGTGTCATGTTTAAGAACAGCTGATATTTATATTTATGGAAGTGTATATTGCTGTGCCAGACAGCACAGAGCTCCCCAGCACCTGTGCTATAAGCTGGGCTGCAAAAGCACAAGGTTTCTTTAGGAACTACTGCCTACTTTTAGCTTCATGTTGAATCTCTGCTCATCTCCAGTATTTTTTTATTATTTTTTTTTTTAAGAGAGGAAAGCAAGCTCCTACCAAGGCTCAGAAAATCCCAGTGTAAACCATGCCACTGCAGGTGAGTAATGAAACCAGCAGGTCTGGACCAAATTAATACTCCCCTATGAAGGATAGCTGCCTTGCTTGTGCATGCAGAATTAAAGATGCTTCCTCGCTTGCTTCCAGACCGTACTTCAAAAGCTTGCTTTTCCCCCAGATGTACACACTACCTCCCATAACTACATTAATGGAGAAGGGGGAAAGCATTCTACTAAAATGAGATACATGATTTCCTCTCTCCATCTACCTCAGTTTTTGTGGTTACACCATCGACCTGCCGGTTCCCAATGGCTATTTTGGGCTGGCTGTCCAAGTTTCAGATCCTGGAAAGACAGGACCCCCCTTGCTTTGCACCTCAAGCACCCGGCTTCAGGCTGAGGTCCCTGTGGGACCTCTGTGCTGGTGTTACTGCTGCTCTCACCAACAATCCCACCACACTGCTAGCAGAGTTGTTCTAAGAAATTATTCCCAAAGTATTCAGGCTTCCGTGTTTTTATTAGTCTCTTGAGACTGCGTCAGACCCTGATGTTGGTTCTTTGATGTGCAATATTTTGGGGATACTTTGGATGGGTCATTCTGGTTATTCTGGTAAGGGCCCTCTTGCATCAGAGCCAAAGGTGCAATTTTGTTTGCACAACATCTTAAGAGATTGCACGGACTATGCTGTTTGACTGTCCTGATACTGCTGTGTCTTTCAGGTATTCAGATTCATGACAGAAGACGAGATTTGTACTTTTAGCAACCCAACGTTTCCACTTTTTTCTGAAAGAGAGAGTTCCAGCTGTGAACTTTTATTATTTGCAACTGTGAATCAAGAAGACGTGAACTGCAGATATTCTGTGCTTTTTCTCTCAGCTGGAAGAATACATGTACTATTTGCTATGTGGGGAATGAAAAATCATCTTTTTCTATTCAGTAAATAATTTCTAATAGCTGTGATATTAAACCTGACAGTATGTTTGTTGTGAAGAAATATTGTTGACTTAAGGCTTTTCTTGTAGCCCTCTTGAAAGGACTTGGCACTTCTTAATCTTTCTGTGTTTATCCATTTACCATCTCTTGGTAAGAAGCACAGTTCTCATCGATGCAGTTGATAACTGATAAGTGCAGGGATGCAGTTTGCAGAAATTCAGTGCTGCAGCTTCTTAGCTCGATTTCATACCTCCATATTCTTTAAAATAGTCTTAGACCACAGGCAACAGCCTTCAAAACAACCACAGGTCAGCAGAGCACATTATCATATTTATGTTTTGGAAGGTCAGTGATTTGTATCCATACTTGCAATTCACAGGGACGTTCTTCAGAAGCCAAATAATATGCATATGCCTGAAGGCTCTGTTTTGCCCTCTCATAATGTATAATCATCCTTTAGAAAACAGTGAATTAACACTAGATCTGGGAGGAAATCTGCATCCTCATTGGATGCAATTAAAATACCATTGAGCAGAAAGCTGGAGGTGGGAATGGTCTATTTTCCCAGCCTCTCTGCAGGCGTGAAAGGTTCTTTTTTTTTCTAAATAAACCCTGTGGGGCTGAATTTTAAATTATTGAGCTTGAAGGACTTGGCCACCTGAAGAAGCAAAAGCCAATCCCTTCATGGCAGCTGCGCCCCACAGACCTTGGAGCGGTCGGACGGGGGGGTGGTCTCGCTGCTCCCCCCTGCAGCAGAAACGGCAGCCGTGAACCGTGCACCGATACTGCAGTGACAGATTCTCCCTCGCTTCACCACTCGCCCTGGGCAAATACAATTGCTGAAGCTCCTGTGAGTAAAACCTCATGTGACTGTTGCTGAGGTTTGTGTGTGTAATCCCTGCAGTAAGAGAGACTCCTCAAGCCTTTATTGTCAGTTCTAAGGATAAAGAAGGTATGGGTTTATGTTTTCCTTCTTCATTAGCTATTCATTAATTTAATATAAAGGAGCACGATTAACTTTTTCTGGCAGCTCTATGCAGTTGCTGAAGGAAATTTGACTTTTGAGCTCCCGGAGCTTGTAATTTTGTAGGAGAAACTGGTACAAGTGTTTGTGGCTCTCTTGACACCAGATACCTGTGCTGCCACTGGTCTGCTTCAATTATAACACCTTGTGTAATTTTATGAATAATTTTGAATTCAGCAGCTTTAGATGTTTATGGTACTGACTTAAAAAGAAAAATTTAAAAAATCCCAGTTTGTATCGTGCAAGTTTGCTTTAGCATCAACACGAGCTAGACCAGCCTGAGATCACGTGCAAGGGGAATTATTTTAACTGAATTAATAAAAGGTAGGCCAACATCCTCTCTCCCTATAGATGAGCACTGAAAAATCACTCATTTTTAATATTTCCGCAAAGCTGCCTTTCTTCTCCTTCAAGTTTAGGAATATCTTTCCAAGTAGTTTTCTTTTGTCATCCCAAGTCACTTAATTCCCTGATTTTTAAGGCTTTGTGGTGGGCCGAAGCAAAGATTTCCAAGCTGTACTCCGTCCACCTCTCTCACTAGTGCGTGTTGTGATTCCAGTGAAGTTATTGCTTCAAAATAGTGAAATATTATTTTTGTCTCCCTCTGCCATCCCTCCCAAAAGAAAATGCTTAAATAATTTATCTCTAAGGTCAGAAAAGACATGTAAGGGTGTATTTAACTGCTCTTAAAATGTAATGCTGCTTGGAACAGTTTGCTCCTGTGCACGTCACAGCTGGGAAGGTGACTTAAATAATATCTGAATAATATCTGAAGGTGACTTATAAAGCCCGTGTTTCTGGTGAATCAACCAGGTGGGGTCGGACAGCGCAGGGGGTAAGAAAAGCCTTGTTTTTAAATGTATGTCACTTAATGCAAGGACACGGGGTGCAACTGCCTTGACAGGGTAACAGGTTGAGCCACTGTAAGGTTTGGCAACACCATGTCCTCCCCCTACCACCTGGGGAAAGGGAGCAAGTGCCTGGGAAGCCCAAGGGCTGGTGTCTTATCCCAGATCCCACTGGCCTGACTCCGCACTGGGCACAGGGGTGCGTGCTCTGCCCCCCGGCTTCCAGAGGGATGATGGCCTCGGGACAGAGGCTCTGCTGCTCTGGCGTTTTGCCTCATACCAGCCCAACAACAGGCACCAGAGCCTGCCTGGGGTTTGTGGGCATCTTACTTTCCTTCTGCAATAAACATAGTTAACCCATCGGTGCAATTTGCCTTTAATGACTTTGTGTGAACAGAGGGGTGAACATTGCACAGCAGTTCCCTACATTAGGTAGGCCTTTATATATAAATATATATAATATATATTAAATATATATATATGTATATGTATGTATATATTCCTCTATGCTATTGTTTGTCCAGAGTGGAGTGTTTCTTGCTTTCCTGCTCAGGCTGGTTCCCGATGCTTCCATACTGCCGTCACGCTCCGATGCCGGCATCTCCATTCCCATGCAGTTCGTGCGCTCCCTGGCTCGGAAGGACTTGGCAGGGGCCGCGCTGCATTCAGCAGCTGCCATCTGGTACTTCCCACGGTTATTTTCGGTTCCTTCTCTGAATGCAGCAACCACGGTGGTGACGGGGAGGTGAAGGGATGCGGGATGGACCCGTTTCAACAGCTTCCAACTCCCCCAGCCCTAACGCACCTCTGCAGAGACCGCTCCGAAGGATACAAGGACAAATGTGGGCCGGGTGTTACATTTTCGGGTAATTTACTGACCCTGGGGGAAAATGCTCTTTGCCTTCCTTTGGGTGCCATTTCTAAAGCTCTGGTGCAGGAATATCTTCTTTGCACGGATGGTTTTTCTCCCGTCTTTTTCTGATGGGCAGGTGGGATGCAAAGTACACGCTCTGTGAGCCCTGTGCAGAGATTCACGCAGAGAAAAACACTCAAGTGTGTGGCATTTGTGCCCTGTGAGGAGTCGGGGGCTCTTTTGGTTTGGTTTGTTTTTTTTTTTTTTAATAAGCTGCAGGAACCGTTGTACATGTTGCACCTCTGGGGGGACAGATATTTTCTTCCCTGCCTTCTCGCGCGGGGTGGCCCTGGGCCAGCTCCTCCTCTGATGGCCAGATAAAGCTGGTGGGTGGCTGGGAACAGCGTAGCTGGCTTAGCCACTCCACCCCATTTTAGTCACTCATTAGCAGTGTTAAAAATAGTCCCGGACTGCAGGGACAAACAAGAGAGATTCTTTTGCTATTAAAGAAAAACCTAAGGGTTTAGCAGCGATGTCACCCGGGAAAATCGTCACAGCTGGTGGCCCTCACCCTGGAGCTGATATCCCTTTTGGAGCCGGGAACCCAAGCTGCTCTTGCTTTGCTTTTTGTTCAGGTGGCAATTAATTTGCCCCATCACCGGTGAGAAAGGGTCACCTCATGTACCCACGTCGCTCTTGGTAAACACTCGCTCATTGCTGGAATTTTTGACCGTCTTGTGGTTTTTAAGCCTCTTTCCTGGCAGGCTCTGCCAAGCAGGACAGTCCTGCTGCTGGTGAGGGGCTCCGAGCCGCACAGCAGGGCTGAGGTCTGGTGAGACCACCGGTGAACTTGCAGTTGTCTGAACTAAAGGTGTGATCCGTGCCCTGAGGAATGCTGCCAAGGTCAGGAAATAGTGTCCAAATTCTCTCCTTTTTTTTTAAAAAAAAAAAAAAACAACCAAAAAAACCCAGAAGAATAATCTCAAAAGTGGTTTGTGTGGGAAAGTTCTCGAAGCATTGAAGCGAGCAAGTGGTTTTGGGTGAGACAACAGTGAATTCCTGGCATCCTTCCCCCTAGCACGGAGAGCAGAAGCATGGGGAGGAAAGAGCTTGCCATCTGAGATGCTTTCGCCTTCACTCGTGAATGCGACGGCTCCTCCTTCCTGGGTAGGTGAGCTCCCAATTCCCCCCGGGAAAATGGCAGCCAAACCCTTTCCATCACTGTCTGAAGGGCTGGCTCTGCTTGCTCCATATCCAAGCTGCCTGGGGAGCCGCCGGGTGCAAGGAGCCTGCAGTGGCCCCAGCCGGAGCCCCGATAAGGAGGGGGACCGGAGCCAGACCTGCCCCTGGTGCAGGTGTCAAAGTGTGTGTCAATGCCTTTGTGCAGAGAGCAGAGTGCTCTGCCAGCCTTTTCCAAAGCTGGTGTCAAGTAAAAATGCCCCTTACTGGGTTTTTTTGGGTGTGTGTATTTGGGGTGTTTTTTTCCCCCCGTGGGCATATTTGTGACTAAGTGACCATGTGGCCTTGCTAGAAATGAAGACAAACCTGAAATAACTGGAAGAGGTGATTTCCTGGGAAGGGTAAAAGCATTGTTGAACCGCTTTGTTCTGTGATCTGTTTTCTTGTACTCTCTGGTTTAAAACACTGGGTGTTTTTGCACTCAGGGCTCTAATCCACTTAGCTGCTGATCCACCGAGCCCTCGTTACTACCCTCTGAGTTATCATTTAGTGTTACGCTTGGAGGATTTCAGCAGAAAAGGGGTGCAAACCGGTGGTTTTGGTGCTTTTGGTTGCTGGGAGGAGGATGCTCTCCTCGTTTCAGTATCACACGCCGTGTCAGAGGGCTGCGTGTTACCGCACTGGCAATATTGCTGTGCAAGCAACTCGCCTGCGGTCACATCACCCCCGTCGCAGTTTCTTTACTGAGGGGGGTGCAAAGGCAGCTTGAGGGGGGTGCAAAGGCAGCTTGAGGGGTGGCAAGCGAGCGGCCAGGCTGCAGCGTGGGGCTCTCTCTGGGCCACTGCGGATGATGCTTTCGGGTGGCTGGAGCCATAATGGAGCTGGCTGACCCAAACTGGCTGCGGGCCAACCGAAAGAGAGAGCCCCCACGTCCCTTCTGAGCCACCGTGAACCCTGCCGAGCTCATCAGCGCCCACGCTGCTGGTTCCCGCTGCCCCCGCTTTCTCGGCGAGCTGGGTTGAGCTGGGTGCAGCGCATCCCACGAGCACCCCGAGAGCTGGCTGCTTCCCCAGCCTCCATCCTCCCCGCTGTCCTCACCCCCCACCATCGCCCTAGCCTGGGCTTTGCAGGCTGCAGGCTTGAGCCCAAGCAGAGCAATTTGTGTCTTCCCTGTCTCTCTTTCTCCACCTGGCAGGTGCTAGGTGCGGCACAGGGCTATATATGTATTATCAAGCAGTATTTCATACTGAAATACAACAGTATTTCATCTCCTGCTTACTACCTTTCCACCTGAGATGATAGGGATGAAGTACCATCTCTCTCTCTCCTACAAGTAAAATAAGAAGTTTCTACACTCAGCATTATGACTCACTCACGTTAGCTCCTGATACTGTATATTAACCAAAGAGAAGTGTCACTTCAGGTAAATCCCTCTGCCAAACGGAAAAACAAACGGAGCGGAGGGAAGGAAACTGAATGTACCGAACACCCAAAGGGTACTCGTAACTGAGCACAGCCTAAAATAATCCTGCGCTGGCTGCCTGTCACACGCTGTCTCCCCGAGCCTGGATGGCTGCGAGTGACACCATCAGCAGTGGAGAAGCACCCCCACATGGGCTTCATCTGTTACCCCATGTCCGTAGGCTCAGAGATGACCTAAGTCCTGCAGATACTGCTGAGTGATGTGGTCAAGGGACAATGCTTTGTTTGGTCTTGCAGAATCATAGAATCACAGAATGGTTTGGGTTGGAAGGGACCTTAAAGACCATCCAGTCCCAACCCCCTGCCATGGGCAGGGACACCTCCCACCAAACCAAGTTGCTCAAAGCCGTGTCCAACCTGGCCTTGAACCCCTCCAGGGATGGGGCAGCCACAGCTTCTCTGGGCAACCTGGGCCAGGGTCTCACCATCCTCACAGCAAAGAATTTCTTCCTGAGATCTCATCTAAATTTCCCCTCTTCCAGGTTGAAGCCATTACCCCTCATGCTATCACTACATGCCCTTGTAAAACGTCCCTCCCCATCTCTTCTGGAGTCCCTTTAGGGACTGGAAGGGGCTCTCAGGTCTCCCCGAAGCCTTCTCTTCTCCAGGCTGACCAACCCCAACTCTCTCAGCCTGTCCTCACAGCAGAGGGGCTCCAGCCCTTCCAGCATCTTCATGGCCTCCTCTGGCCCCGCTCCAACAGGTCCATATCTCTCCTGTGCTGAGGACTGTGAAAGCCTTGAAAGTCTGTTTGTCTCAAAGTTTTGTGGATCCTATCCAGCTACTGGCCCCACAGAGCAGCCCCCATGCTTTACTGGGTCTGATCGTGGCCCTGGAGAACAGGACCTCTGGGCTTGTGTAGGATGTAGAGTAGCGTGGGCCAATGTGGAAAAGCCAGGTTCTCAGGAGGGCAGCAGGGAACAATATTGCTTTTTGTGAACTGCCCAAATATCATCAAGTCTCCAGTGTGTTCCGGATATGTGATATTTAACAAAAGTCGCCATGTGCAGCCCACCAGTGTGAGGAACGTTGTGTGCAATCTGGGTACTGTACTCAAATCACTCCAGCAAAAAACACGAGGGCTAATTAAAAATGATGGGCAATTAGCGAAGTTCTCCAGCTGGACTTTTTGATGCATATAAGAGGGTTGTTTTTTTTTTTAAGTCGGAATAATTAGATTTTAAGGAAAATCTCCTGGCTTCAGTCAAGCTGTCACATAACTAAGACATTTGAGACGTGTGGTACCATCACGGTTCCACCTACCACGCTTTGTTGGTGCTGGATTTGTGCCATGTTTTAGGAAAAGATTAGCATCAAAATGCTCTCTTTCCCCTGTCTAAGGTTGCACCAGTATCTGCTGATTGTGAGCGTGCAAAGAGCAGCCAGGCGGTATTTTGCTTGTGAATCATAAAGGTGCTTTGCTAGAACAATGGCATCAAGGGCTGCGCCGCGTCTCGTGGGCAGCACGAAGGTGAGTGATTTACTCTGAGTAAAAGGGATGGGGCAGGAGGGGCAGGGGGGGGTGTTTCCACTCTGTTCTGTGTAGGATCTAAGCACCCTCTCATTGACCTCTACGTTTGCCGACAGAGCCCGAAACGATTGCCCAATGCCTGCCCTGGGGAATTTGGACTGGTTTTCTGGTTTGTCCAAATATGTAGGACGAGGATGGTGGTTGTACCATTTATCCCATTCCTTGCAAAAAAAAATAAAAATATTATGGAGGATTGAGTTTGTTAGATGGATTTGAGGTGTAAAATCCATGCCCATCCTCTATAAAATGGCACAAACAAAGCTGGTCAGTGCTGACTAACGCTTGTCCACACCCGGGCAGGGCTGGAGGATAAGCCAGGTCTGATGAGGAGGAGTTTTTTAGGTCTGTCACTCAAACCACGCTGTTACAGACTGCCTGTCTCGCAGGAACACCCATGGGATGGCGTGATGCTGGGGAAGGTGAGGAGGCAAAGCCACACTGGAGCTCACGGGCAGGCAGCGAGTCGAGGGATGCTCCCTGCATCGTCACCCCGCAAGGCATCCCTGCGCAGCATCGTCCCAGCGCGGGGGCAAGTGCTCACCCCCTCCCTGCACAGAGCCCCAACGGCTGCCCATGGGCTGTGTAGTCATATCCCAAAAACCAGTTGGTTTTCTGATCTTATTCTTTTTTTTTTTTTTTTTTTTTTTAATTTTTTCCTTGCTTACACAGGAAAGCAGCCTGGGAATACTGGTGAGAAAGAACAGTTTGGGAAGCAGCTCTGGGATCATCCCGCAGGGCACTGGCACTGCCTGGGCTGCCAGGCTGGTCTTATTCTAGGCAGATTTCCCACACTGATGTGCTGTAGGGCACAAAACAACCGTGTAACAGTGACTAATGAGAATCGCTGCCCGTCTCCATGCAGAGACGCTTGGGAAGGGAGGGGTTTCAGGGAAATAAGAGCCTTCTCCGTCGCTCCTCCTTGCCTGGGAAAAATGTTTCCTGTGGCTTTGCAGACTGGGGAGCGCGGGAACCTAGAGCCAGGTTTATTCCCCTGTGCGTGTCCGTCCCCCTCGTCTCTCATACGCAGAGCTGCAGCACACACAGGAATTTGCTATAACGCAGACTGAAAACCCAAAGAGCTTCTTCTTGGCCCGATTTTGGTTTTTATGCTTGCGCAGACAGACACAGGCTCCCTCACACGCAGCGGTGCGTCAGGAGTTTAAGCCGTGGCAGCCCTGCCCGCGCCTCTGGCTTTGTTTATGTCAATAAGAGCAGAAATGTTGCCCATCTCTTCAGGCACGCCGAAAGGGAAAAGAATTAGTGCATCCAGTCAATCTGGCGCAGTTTGAGTGGTTCTGGGATTGTGTTCCGAATCTTTTTTAGCGATCTTGAAAGGAGGGAGAGAAATCTGTAATTAAATCAATACATATGTAAACGAGCATCTGCCGCAGAACCAGTTTAACTTCTTTGTGATAAACATGTATTTCTGTTGACGCGTTATTTGTGACATATTCTTTGTATATAAGGGTGTTATTAAATTGGATTCTGGCTTGATTTAAGCAATTAAATGAGTCAAATCATTCTATGCACTTGCAGGATTTGTTAAGCTGTTGTGTTGGCTCTTGATGTGTGTTCCTGGGACTGCCTCTCAGCTGACAGCTACTTTTATGACTTATGATTATTCAGAAGTAGTTTGGGGTAAATCGTGCAGCTGATAAACAGTCAGTCTTCAGGTTTTCACTGACCAGCTGTGGTTCGATGTGAAACTAAGAGCCCTTCTCGCAAGGCTGCGCTTGGGTCTGGTTTGTTTCTGCGCTTCTCCGAGAGCCCTGCTGAAACCTCAGCCAAAGCAATGGCTTCAGCAACCTCAGTCTACTTCTTTGGTGGCTCTAAGCTCAAGTAGTTCTATTTCAGTCATCTGGCATATAGTAAAAATGCTGAGAGCCTGGAGGCTTTATGGCATGAAAGAAGGTATTTTTATTTTCCATGTAGGAAATGAATCTGCTTTTGCATTTCCTGAACGCTCAGTGCTGCCACTTACTCCCTGGATAAACACGGTCCATTATTCTTTGTTTCTTTTTAGGGCCTGGCTCAGAGCTTAGACCTCCCTAAATCTCTCTTCAGAAAAATAAATATATTCCTAGCTCTGCTGTCTTTGAAAAAAACATCATATTGGTGATTTTGCTGCCTGCGATCACTCATTCTGCAGGGACGCTCCACCCTGTGCGGGGCTTTGTGTTGGGCTTTGGTGCTGTTGGTGGGTGGACATCAGGATCAGAGGATGAGCATCTCTTCCTCGTGAGATGTGTATACTCGTTTCTTCCTAAATTGGGAAATCCAGCTCTGTCGGTGTGGTTCGGTCAGGAGGGATGCTTGGCTTCATTAGATGTGTATTTTTGGCTGCAGCAGGTTTTCACCATGTGTGTCGAGTCCTCCGTGTCTTTGCATCGTGCAAATGCTGCGTGTGCCTCTTCCCTTTTGCAGGGTATTTCTCTTATCGTAGGATATCTCAAGCTGGAAGGGACCCATGAGGATCATGGAGTCCAACTCCCTGCTCCTCATCTCCTGTTCCTTGGTTGCGGCGGAAGGAGAGTGGGAGCAGACGAAGAGCACGGGGCACCTCTGGTTTTGCTTTTTGCATATTGTAGCACTTTGGGATTATTAGGGCAATTAGCGTTACTTTGCATGCCTGAGGATATGCAACGTGTTTGTGCCTATACAATTAAGCTTGTCGCTCGTTTGTGGGTGGATTCATCGTGCTGCCGGTGATTGCAATAGATAGGCAGTGCAGCTCCTGGGGGACAAATGCCATGTCACGATGCTAGTGAGATAATTCCAGGAGGCTCCATCAGGACAAGGCTCATCTGCTGTGTAGATGCCCAGAATGAAAAGGGGCTCGCTGAGCCCAAAGACTTCAACGTTTGTCACGCTCTGCTGCTGCTGCAGTCTTGGAACATTGCGTTTGTTGTGCAGACAGCAGAAGACACAAGAAGAAAAAATGGGTTGAGGCAAGGAATGCAAATACTGCCTTTTTGCCCGATGATAAAACAAGGAGATATTTGGAAAAGCCGCCTGCAACGCCCAGGGGAAGAGGGATAATGCAAAGCTCGTGCCTGCTCCATGCCATAGTCCTCCAAAGGAGGCAGTAACGGACTGCTCACCAGCCAGCTCTTCTCCCAAAATTCCTGGCTCCCACAGCTACCGCTGCTTCCCGGGGAGCCTTGCTGTGTCCCAGCGCTGCCGTCAAACGGCACAGCGTGGGAAGCCAACTTCCCACCAGGTTTAAAGAAGTGCTACTTGACTGCATTGCATCAGTAAAACTAGTGAATTCCCACTGCTGAGGAAACAAAAAGTGGAGAGCGGCTCAGCAAGGATCAGCCAGACAGGTCAAACAAGGGAAACCAAACTGTGTTGCTCCCAGCTCAGGGACACAACGGAGGACAACAGTAGGCACGTCTCTCTCCTAAATACAGCTCTCTGGATGCACCCCCCAATGTAGGGAGTTACAAACTTTTAATAGGCACAAGGTGGGTCCGTAATTTCCTTGGTTATCAGCTAATCTTGGAGGTGGGCACTGGATCTTGGATTTTAATGCGGGATGGCTTTTATGCCTGGTGTCTCCTGAGCTCCAGCTGGGCTGGTCTGCCACCATAATCCAGCCCTGGACCTGGGTAATGGTGGGTGCTGGGCATCATGCAACCCCATCCCGCATCCTCTAACGCCGTGTGTGGGAACAAAAGCTGCTGGTCCCTGTGCTGCCAGTTGAGGTGAGGCTTTCTGCCCTGCCACCACTGAACCCTGTAGGGACACAGCAATTCAGGAGTCACATCTGCTAAGTGTTTCCTTGGCTTCGATCACGTCCCAGAGCTGCTGAGTGTTGGGGTTTGGTGTTCACCGAAGCTGTACGCTGGGCTGATGTATGAAACGCTCAAGGGCTCTTCATTAATTTTGTATGTTAATATCCCCAGGACAGCTATGTAATGTCAAGAGTATTTAATTTCCCATGCAGAGCTCTGGCTTTTTTCTTACCTGAGGCAGAGTTTTATGAATGACTCGCTGGCGTCTTGCCACCCAGCAAAAGCCACCGCATTGCAAAATATTGTAGTGGCAGCTGTTAGGGAAGAAATTTCCTCCTCCTTCTGGGAAGGAGGAGAAAATTGACCCATCCCATGGACACTGGTTATCCACAAGTTGTGAGGAGGACACGGGAGCAGAGGCTGCAGATGCCCTGCGATCCTCCAAGGCCATGTTCCTGTGCCATGAAAGGGGTGGACGTGTCCCCACCTGTGTGAAGGGCTTGTAAATTGTGCTTCCCCCTGAGTCCTCACATGCAACTGGAGAGGGATTTCTCAGGGTTTTTGGACATCTGCTCAGAGGAAGGAGTTGGCTGCTGCAGAGCTCTTTGGTCTTATCCCTCTTCTGACCTGGAAAAGTGTTCCTGCATCAAGATGGGCACCGTGTCCAGAGCTGGCACAGCTCCACAATGTTTGTCCCCAGTGGGGTTTCAGCTTGCACACCTCAGTGTACACACGGCCTCGGCCATCCCTTATGGCAGAGATGGTTTCCACTCCAGATCCCATGGCACAGCTGGGAAGGCTTGCACACTGGTGCATCCAGGTGTGCTCCCACAGACTGTCCTTCAGAAAGAGTACTGCAACTTGCTTCTTACCTTGCCTTCACTTCAGTGGGGTTTTTAAGAAAAGCAGCCAGTTATTTTAGCAGGTTTGTAGAAGAGGGAACATCACAGAGATGTTGTGGTGGTCTCTGTGGTTACCCGCCCTATCCTCTGCCAGATTCCATGTGTGATAGTGCCTTTGGCTGCAACCAAAGAGCACCTGGAGAACCTGGTCTGGGTTTTGGTGGGGACATTGTTTGGCAGCTCCTGAAATGGGCTAAAAGGACATAGTTGGGTCTAAGAGATGCCTATTGTCTAGTGTTAATCCAGATATGGCCTTTCCCTGTTGTTCTCAAGGCACCATGGACCTCAAGCTCCAACCTCCTGGGAGATGCCCATCCATTCTTGCCATGCCGTGAGGAAAACTTGCTTCACGTTTTTTCTCTTTGAGCTCAGGTATGTGAGGGAAGGTGATACGAGAGCTCTGGTTTTGTACCAAGAAAGTTTTGAGCACTTGCAGGATTGTTTGAAGACGGGCTCATTCTCAGAAACCTGAATCATGTGCTCCTGCCCTCTAGGACAAGCTCAGTGGTTTTTCTGGCAATAGCAGACCAAGAGGCCATTTCTACCACTAAAGTATTCTGAGACCTTTTTCAGCAGCAGCCAGTGCTCGGAAAATGAACCCAGTAAACATTAGGAGCAGGTTGTTCAATTGCCTGGTTTTGTGGTTTGTTATAGTTTTGCATGGGTGGGCACTGTCAACCTACTTTCAGTTCCATCGATGTTCTCGCCTTACAAAACGAAAACCAAGAGTCCCCTTTGCAAAGATCCTGACAACCACCCCAGAGACTGAATGCTCTGCTGCTATTTCACCCACCGCAGGAGGGAATCCGGGGGGAATTCACCTTCCTGCACCAAATCCAGGTTGTTACTTAGAAACTGCTTCATGTGGCGCCGCCAGACACCTTCACGGTCCGGGGGGCTGTTTAGTAGAGATGGGGAGGGAGGCATGTGTGCCAGCGCTGGGACTCAATATGGCACCACGGAATTATTAGCTGTAGTGATTCAGCCCAGTTCTTTGAGAATTAGGAAAAGCAGTGAGGCTCCCCAGCAACTGCATTGCGGTGTGGAAAGCAAATAGGGCTGTGGGAGGGCTGGGACCTTGGGGTGGGTTGACCTTGGCTGGCTGTCAGATGCCCGCCCAGCCGCTCCCTCACTCCTCAGGAGGGCAGAGGGAGAAAGTAAGAGATGCTCACGGGCCGAGATAAGGACAGGCAGATCACTCACCAGTTACTGTCCCAGGCAAAACAGACTTGACCTGGGGAAAAAGGGATCTGCTAATCCTGCAGTCCCACCTCGAGATACAATCCACCCTGAAATAATACTGATCTGAAGATTAGAGCTGGCATAGCGATTTTTGTTTTTCTATATCCACTGAATATATTCGGCTGTTTCCGTCTCTGGATCTTCATTCTTCCCAGCAACAGAGATGCCTCATTTCACCAGTGATGAAACTGAGACCAGTTGACTTATCTGAGGCGTCATAAACAGAGGCAGCAAGAGAAAGACGGTGTTCAGCCTGGAGAAGAGAAGGCTCCGGGGAGACCTTAGAGCCCCTTCCAGTTCCTAAAGGGGCTCCAGGAGAGATGGGGAGGGACTCTTGATCAGGGAGGGGAGCCATAGGACGAGGGGGAATGATTTTAAATTGAAAGTGTGGAGATTTAGATTAGATACTAGAAAGAAATTCTTTGCTGTGAGGGTGGTGAGAGCCTGGCCCAGGTTGCCCAGAGAAGCTGTGGCTGCCCCATCCCTGGAGGGGTTCAAGGACAGGTTGGACGGGGCTTTGGGCAACCTGGTCTGGTGGGAGGTGTCCCTGCCCATGGCAGGGGGTTTGGAACTCAATGATCTTTAAGGTCCCTTCCAACTCTAGCCATTCTATGATTCTATGATTCTATATGTTCAGGCCAACAGGATCCACATCCCAGCCAGCTCCTGGCCTGTGGTGGGGCACAGGGAGGCTGATGCTGAGGGAACCGGCTGGGATGTGCTCTGGGTTTGCTTTCCTTTCTCTCAAACCACTGAGCCTGGTTTCCCTTGTGGTTCCCCCAACTTACTGTCACGGGGCTGGCAACACTCAGTGCTTACGTGGGTAGATTTTCTTGTGGCTCAGCAAAATGGTGATAGTTTCTTGATAGCAGCAGCGTTCTTCTTCCCCTCCTTGAATACGGGAGGGGAAAACGGTCCTTTTTTTCTGCCCCTATGGTGAATGCCATTTGGGTGGTTTCCTTGAACAGGGTGTTTGGGGTTTTTCTTTCACTGTATTTCGCAGCAAGTGGCCATTTCGGTGTGCAAGCCTCTCTGACTGCATTATGTCTGTGTAATAGTTCCCTCCAGGCATGCAGGGTTTTTTTTGACCAAAGATTTTCCACTTTAAAATAACAGTTGCTTTTCTCCTAAAAGGGAATTACAACCTCTGGGGTTTGATGACTCATTCAAGTGAGCGAGGAGAAGGGTGTCCCCCAGCCTGGGTTTATAAGAAGCTGCTCTGGAAAGAAAAAGGTGTACCCTGAGCAGAGTTTGTGTGCCCCCAGGCCAGCTTTCACCAGCTGACGTGATGGCACAGTGAGGTCCGGGATGTGCTGGGACTCTGGCTGAGTCTGGGCATTACCAAGGGAGTTTAATTCGCACGGCTCTGCAATTTGACATGAGAATCTCTCCCCTGAACCCATAGCCAGCACCCACCCATGAGCCACGTAGCTCTGTGTCCCCTTTATTATGCGTGAGATACGTTTGGACGTGTCTTTTTCCAGATGAAGCTTGTTCCTCTGGTGTGACTTGATCCTTGGGGACCTGCATGTGGATAATCATCTTAATTTTAGGTTTTTAGCCCCATCCCTTCCTAAAACAGTGTGCTTGAACAAGCCACTCTAGCTCTGCAGGAACTTTGTCCACACCTTATGGGAAACCTCTGGGAAGGATGAAGACAGTTGACACAGAGTGTTTCCTGGGGGGGTTTCAGCCCATGGCATCCTGAGCATGGTGGGCCAGGAGCCGGAGCAGAGGTCCTGCATCACCAACCAGCCACATGAGAGGGGCTGGGGCGGGTGTGGGGCTCTGCTGGAGCCACCTAGGTGCACGCCTGGCCCCTGTGGTAAACGTGAGATGAGCTGAGGTCTCTCAGCCCTCTGCAAACAGGCTGCAAGCTCCGAGAAGCACCAGCGTCTCCTGGTAAGAGTGACTTCTACCTAGAAACTGCAGCATATTTGCTCCCAGTGTCAGTGAGACGCAGGGGTGGGGCTGCAACATCTTCTGCCATCATGTTCCTGGAAGGACGGGAGATGCCCTCCTTGTATGTCCAGGCTGTGTTTCACCAGAGCTGGAGCCACTTCTTGAAAATGCCTCTCCTCCAGGCTGGAGAAGGCAGAGGGGGATGCTGAAGCTGGTATATCCAATGCTGTGCTGTCACCAGGCACTATACGTGGCCACATCTATTGACCTCGTTACCCATTTTCAAGTGCGCAGCAGCCTTTGCAGAAAGGATGCATGGGACAGAGGGCTCAGCAGGGTCTTTGGAGATCTGCATCCCTCTGGGCAGTGACCAAAACAAATTCAAAGCAGGTCTTCCTGGTGACAAGCGTGTCTGGCTGTGATAGACATGGTGTGCCAGTGAGCAGGGGAGCTCGAGCTGCAACACGGCCTCTGGCTGCTAGTGCCTGGGTTGAAAAGGAAATATCTCCCTTGGGAAAATAAAGTATTGGTGGAAGAGCTTGTCTGCACAGCAACAGTGGTTTTAACTTTCTCACCGTTTGGAAAGAGAAACATCTTAAAGGCCCTCATGTCAATGTTTCTGGTACCACTGTCCCACTGCAGCACCGCCATGGGAAGTCTCCATCCTCCATCTGGTGCATCCTCAGAGCCTTGCAAGGAGAGGCAGTCCTTGGCCACCAAGATGCAAGCTTGACATTTGTCATTTTGCTGCCACCGTTTTCCTCTGCAGAAGCCCCTGAGCCGCTGGGACCTCTGGTGTGGAGGTGGGAGCTTGGGGCTGAGGTCATGGTGCTCCTGGCAGCATGGCGTGCTGGTTCACCAACCACCTCCAGCCTTCATAGGTCCTGCACACGTGGTGTGCACCGGGACTCTGCTGGGGAGGAAAGCAAAAGAGAAAATGAATTCCTGGTGTGTTTAAACACTCCCACTTATCACACACAGCTGCCTCTGCAACTCTCAGGCATGACCTTAGGAAGGTGCAAGCTGGGGGCAGTGATGTCCTTGTCCTTGTGGCCACGTGTCTCCCCTGATCTGTGCATCCGAAGCTCCTTTGCTTTGCAACACTGGAAACAGGGAGCAGCCCCCATTGCTAGGATTTGGTCCAAGAGGTACCTTCCCATGCTGGCAGGATGGTTTCCATAGCACCGGGATGTTCTTCTAGTTTCACTTCTGGGTGTGTTGTTCCCTTTTAATTTTACTAGCGAGGCGGTGCTGAGCTCATCTTGCTGGTCAGGTTTCTGCGCACAGTTCCTGCAAAAGGGGTGCCGTCCACCCTGCCTGGAGTCAGAGCTCAGGCTGGACCTGGCCTTTGCACCACCTCTGGTCATGGCATCAGGTCTACCAGCCTGGCTTGGGGCTGTCACTTGCTCTTCCCCACTGTGGCTGCCAGTGCTTCGGCTGAGCACACACTAAGCGAGACCTGGGCTCTGCTCTGGCCCTACTCCCAGGGGCTGTGGGGACAGCAGAGGTGGCTGGACCTCCAGGGGACACATGCCAGCCATGGAGCATTGCTCCCTTGCAGAGGAAAACCTGCCGATGAGGTCTCTTCAGATAGAGAAATTCCTGAAACTTCAGTGCTTTATGGAAGTTGGACTCGCTCTCTTCTTCAAGCAGGTCTTGTCCCTGGCCTGAGCACTAAGAATGTTATTATGTTAGGAATTTAGATGAGATTTTAGGAAGAAATTCTTCACTCTGAGGGTGGTGAGAGCCTGGCCCAGGTTGCCCAGAGAAGCTGTGGCTGCCCCATCCCTGGAGGGGTTCAAGGCCAGGTTGGACAGGGCTTTGAGCAACCTGGTCTGGTGGGAGGTGTCCCTGCCCATGGCAGGCGGTTGGAACTGGATGATCTTTAGGTCCCTTCCCACCCAAACCATTCTATGATTCTATGATTATGTCAGCAGCAGCTTTTTCAGCTTCAGTTTGCTCTTCTCCCCACAAAGCTGGTTGCTCTGCAGCCTGAGGACTACCCTGAGCCGTGCCCAGGTCCCCAGGACACAGGATAGGTGAGGACACACGCCTACTTGGCTGGAGGGCTCCTCCGGCATCACCTACAGCACCACGTCCTGGCAGAGAGGCCCTTCATTTTTAGCAACATCTTTCCAGGCGGCTGTGTGCGGCAGGGATGGAGGGATGGATGGGGCAGGGAGGGGAGCCAGAGAAGTCAGTAGATGGCAGAGTTGTTTTAGCATCTGCTCTCTGCCGTGTCTCTTCCTGGCTCCCAGGGATTTTTATGATGGATTTGTCAGCAAGATGACGTCCCAGAGCTTGAGCCATGGCAGCCTAGCCTAGGAGCAAGCTGTCCCTGGGGCAAGCATTCCCACCATCATCCTGCAGCAGGGAGAGGGCTTCTCGCGACGCCTACGTGCCTGGCTCGGAGCACCACGGCTTACGGCGCCGAGACGAAAGGGCTGTGGGTTCCCATTGCAGTATCTATTGCGCGCCATCGAAGGTGACGCTGCTCTGCCTTTGCGTTGCTCTGCAAGAGACTCAAGATCCGTTTTGCTGCCTCCGGCCGTGTGCGCCTCATCTTGGTTGGGCTCTCAGACCCAGCGTTACTAGAGAGCATGGCTGTGTGTGGGTTTTCACCCCAGCTCAGGTCCCTCCTGCCCCCAGGCGCTGCCTTCTCCATGGGGATGGTTACTCCCATGCAGGGGCTGGGGATTTTGTCCCCAGAGCCAGAGCAGCGCTCCTTGCCTGTCCCTCACCCTTGCTGGCTGATCTGCCATCACGAGCAGCATCATTCTCTCTTGCCCACCTGGGGGCCCTGCATGACCCCAAGGGGAATCCCAGTCATCCTGAGGGATGAGCACAGCTTCCCACGGGATTCAAAGGTCAACAGAGAGAGAGAAGAGTAATGACAGTGCAGGCTGAGAGGGGACACAGTGAAGAGTCACAGAGGTGATTCTCGTAGTGGTTAAGACAGCCGTATGATGAGAGCCTTATGGAGGTCGCTGTGTGTAAGGTTTTGAAAAAGATGAGTAATTTGCATTAATATTGCCTCGGCAGAGGGTTTGTGGTTTAATGCAGGAGATTAAATTAGTGGCTGCCAAATCAATCCTGGGAGATTGCCCATCTCTTCATGATTTCTAATCAGGATCCAGATGGTTTGCTGCAAGACGTGTCGGTGCCATGCAGACGAGAGCTGTGAAACCCTCCTTAGGGCACAAAGCAACTCCTGACCTATGGACACGTCCCACCAGTGTGGCCGGGGACCCTCATGGCGTGGTGGGAGCTGAGGCCTGGGTGGCTTTGCTGTGGCAGGGCTGGGTTTGGCCCCATGGAGCCCAGCGAGTGCTTGGAGCTGGCTGCAGCAGCGGCTGCTGGGGGGCTCAGCCCCACAGGGTGGGGAGGGATGGCAGCATCCCCCTCTTCCTTCCGAGGCTTTTGCTTTGTTTGTGAGTCCCACACGGATGCAGAAGATGTGGTTCCGGCTGCCTTTCGGTCCTGTCTCGATGGGGCGGGCGGGGGAGGAAGGCGCGATGCCGGGGCGATGCCGGGACCCTCCCCACCCACCCCATCGCAGGGCGCCGTGGGAGGCAGCCGCTGGTGCCGGCAGCCCTGCAGCCTCCCGCGGGTTTTGCTTTTCCCCGCTCCTGCCCTTTCCTTTCGCAAGATGAAAAGGCAGAGCCTCGCCGGGGTGTTTCACTGCGGCTTTGATGGCCACGGGCCCCCGCACCCCGTGCCGGGGAGGGCTGTTTTGGGCAGCGGTGTGAGTGTGGGGGAACGCACGGGATGCTCCCGCTCCCTTCCGCCGTGACTCAGGCAGCAGGGGCTTGTTTGGCAGGGCCGGGGCCGTGGGGGTCCCCGCACCAGGCTCTATTTTTAGGAAGCCAGGAGAAGGAGGTGCAGCCTGTCACAGCAAGAAGTTTCTAGTGCGATTTGTGGTTTCACGGCTTCGGCGAGGTTCAGCATCAGCAGTTTAGAGGCCGGGTGCTCTCCGTGGCATCGCCGCCCAGATGTGCAGCCCAGATGTGGTGCCAGAGCCACGTGCTTTTCGGGGCCTTCCATCCTCTGGGGAGTCACTGGGGCTTGTTTCTCTGCTTTCTTTGCTCTTCACCTACCTCGATCCCCTTGGGAAAGGCCGGCTTGGGGTGCATCCATGGGTGTTACAACAGGATGGGGAGGTGAGGAGGGATGGAGGACACAGGGGACAAGGGCCCTTGGAGCAGGGCAGCTCAGAGGAACAGCAGCACCCCATTGCCATCCCCCGCAGCTCTTTCCCATTGCTCTTTGCTGCTCTGGAGGGTGGCAGGGAAGGGACAGATGTCCCCTCACATCTCTGGGGAAAAGGCAGTGGAGATGGTGCTCCACACCCTGCTCTGATCTACCTGCTGGGCAGCAGGAGCCTGGGACAGCCCGTGTTCACGTCTGCTGGAGCTTGGAACTTCTGCTGACCTCCACATGGGTGACTCCATGGCTGAGGGCCATGGTGAGTGATGGGGCTGCAGCCTGCCAATACCACCATAGTGGCTACAACCACCATCTTCTGCTCTTTTCTTCCACAGACAGATGGAACCATCGCAAGGATTGAAGCCTCCTCCTGTTCCTGAGGCTGCTTCTTGCTGCTCTGGATGCCAAAAGCTTTCTCTCATTCATACCAAGGTAAAAAAATGAACGGAAACTACAACGCAACCTTTCCTTCTCCGGATGCTGGTGATGCTTTCTGTGGTGTTCTGGCTATGTCTGTTCCTTCTTCGTCTCCGGTGACGAGGTTGTCCTGGAGACACGAGAGCTCAGAGGATGGAGGAGAAGGAAAAAGCTAAAGACGTGGCAAAACAAATGGCGGAAAAGCCCAAATTTCCCTTCTGCCCTTGGCCCTGTGCTGAAGGAACTAATTTAGGTTTCTCTTATAGGTTCCCTTCTGCATCCCTCCCACAGCATCGTAGGCAAACTCCTTTTGTGACTCAGAATAAAATCTTCTTTTTGAATGTATTGTTCTTAGTACTGCACAGCACCCAGCTTTTGTTAATTGTCAAGAGCATGTGGGGTGAGCAGCACATTTAAAAGAACTACTCACGAAACCGCAGCGGGCACCCAAAAAAATTCACTCTCTTCTCATCAGCTTTCACCTTGCTGCCTTCAGACATGCTTCCAGCCTTTGACAGATCACCAGGGTAGGCAACCGGATATTTTCTCAGTAAACAAACCCCTGAGCGCTGAGTACAAGTGGAGACAATTTGCTGATCAGCGGAAATACCGCAACTAGGTCAATAGGAATGCAAGCGATGGATCACATTTTCCCATTGTCTCACCCGGGGGCTGGCTGGCTGGAGGAACTCTGCCAGTTTGGGTTCATGAGTGGATGGGGATGGTTACGTTCAGAGGGTTTTGGGGGTGAAAGAAAATCCCATTGGTTCTTCAGCGGTGGGCTCATCACCAGATGAAGGTGTGACTTCACCTTCCCTGGGGTTATCCCATGCAGGCAGACCCTTTCCCCAGGTGTTGGGTCCTCTCTTTGTTGCTCATGATTCCTCTGGACCATGCCCCTCTTTCCCCAAGGCTGTGTTCCCCCCTCTCCTATGCCCCCCACCATATTCCTACAGCAGCCAAGTGTCCAAGGATGTGCAACTATAATGCTACCTGGCCCTGACATGGCATAACATGTGTTTTGAGGACTTTGAGTCTCCCCCCCCTATCCCTATCATCCATGTGAAGCAGTAAGGTGGCCAGAGAGCATGTCCCCTGGGACCAACACCATGTGGCAGCTCTGGCTTGCCTGGCACTGAACAGTGATGGTGGTGGGATGGCCTGATGGGGCTCTGCCTTCTTGGTTGGCACCTCCTGCTAGATCTGGTGCTACGGCCATTGACTCCTGGCTTGAGCCGGAGCAGCAGGACCTGGTGGTGTGGTGTGGAGGAGATGGCTCCTGAGGGCTTTCTCCCCACCAGCCAGGGTGGTGAGGGGCTGGATTGCCAACGTGGAAAAATGGTTTCCTGAAGAGGAGCTGCCAGCCTGCCCTCCCCACTGACAAACCTCTGCCAGGATCCCTGCTGTCACATTTTCCACCTGGTTTCTCCCGTCAGGGTGCCGGTGACTAGCGACTCTCAGTTTCCTGGGTTACAACACAAGCTGGCCAACTTTCTGGTGATGTTTTGTGCTGGGTACCCAAAACCGGAGCATTTCCCCATCCTCCTTGCCAAACCTGGCAGCCCCTCTGAGGCTGTCGCCAGCTCCATCCTCCCCAGCAAGGTGTGTGTGATGGAGTCGGTGATGCACTCGGAGTTTCCGGCTTTACCTACAGGTTCTTCTCATTTCGGTGAAACAGTGACTGGTGGATATCCAGAAACAGCTTTGAAGAAGTTTCATCTGCCAGGGACAGCCAAGGCTCAGGAATAGCTGTGCAAAAACTCGCTTGCTGCGCTCTGCACCGCTCGTTGCTGTGGTTTCACACGTTATCGGTTGCCTCTCGGTCCTGACACTCAGGATTCGGGGAAAGTATCGAGCGATGACTTCTCATGTCATTTGGTTTCTCATGTAGAGACTTCCCCCAAACCTGAACGTTAAATTTAGAGGAAACTCTGAAGAGCCCTGGAAAATGCCGGTGACCACCACGGGGCTGAGGCACGGGGCGAGGACTCTGGGGAGCTGCTCCTCGCCGTGGTCTCATGGCCCTCAGCTGTGTGGGGTGTCCTTGGGAACGTCTACCACAAAATAGCTTTCTGCCTCTGGCAAGCTCCTTGTGGCAGGGACAATGTGTAGAAGCTCAGTATCAGACCAGACCCCTGTGAGGAGGCCAGGGTTGGTCTTTCCAAAGAGAATGTCAATTTTAAGATAAAAAGGACTAAAACCAATGGGTTGGCAATGCCTGCAGTCTGTGTGTGGGCTTGGTCTTGCGCACAGCAGGGAAACCCAAGGGACCAGGTCCAAAGCCCAGTGATGCCGAGGGGATCCATCGCCTTTTGTGACCCAGCACAGCACATCCCCATCACTGTTTGGGTCACCCCACTGCTGCCAGGAGGACGCTCCTGGTGGGGCTGGGAAGCTCTGGTGGGCTGGACAGCAAGCATATTTGGCATGTGAGCTGGAGACATCCTTGGCATGGAGGGGTGATAGTCCCCATGACAGTGACATGACTCCAGAGAACCAGTCAGGGCCTCGGCCATGGGCTGTCCTCTGCCCAGCCACTGAATTGCTGCCCACAGAGACCCTGGTGCCACCCCACACTTGTGATTTGGATGCTATATTTAGGAACTGGGTGATCTACCAAGGTCAAAACTCTGAGTTGGTTGCAGAGATGTTTGTGCTTTGTTACCAGCTTCTACATCTGCAGCTCGCAGCGCCCTAACCACACAGGACAGGATGCGAGAGAGTGGGTAGGCAGCAAAAGCGAAGGCTGGACTCCATCCTGCAAGGCTCTGAGCAGCCCCGACGAGGCGCTGAGAACCCTCTTCTCCTGGGGCTGTTGGTGAGCAGCGACCTGCTCAGCACCCTGCTGCTTCTCGCAGGATCCAACCCTTTATTTGCTGCATCTGATAAGAGCCTTGCCTTTAGCATGCTACTTTCAAAACAACTTTACATGATGGCTTGATGACTGCCTTCAAACCAGCAACCTGGCCTTCCTCCTCTGTAGCCCAGCAGAAACCCAGATTTATCCTCTTTACATGGAGAAAAGGAGGCTTGTCCCCTGCTCTAAGCTGTGAGGACCCCTCTGCATTTACCCTAAATTATTTTGTTGGTGGTGCATGGCCAAATGAGTGTTGGATGCCTGAAGAGCTTGGGGGCAGGACCTCACCTCTCTGCTGCCAGCTTGAGAGGCTTGGGGGCATAGAGGGGACACGGGTTGCCCAAAGTTGCATGGAGGTGATGCTGGGAGGTCAGCAGCTGCCAGGAGTGCCCAGCATCCCGCCCAGCATCCCTAACAGCCCTTTTCACGCCTAAATGTATAGACACAGGTAACACGGGTAAGTGGGGACAGGGCTTGAGACAGCTTGTGTCCTTGGGTGGAGGGGCAGCACCTCACTAGGGTACCAAGAAATCTGCTTAAAACTTGTCTCTCCAAAGTGATGGCCAAGCACCGAGACCCAAAGTCCCGCTGTCTGAGCATGAAAGCTGTGCCCGCGCAAGGGTCACAGTGTCCATAGAGATACTCCTTTCTCCAAGATCATTCCGGCTACTCCCTCACCCCCGGGGGACACAAGGGAAGGCCAGAAACCAGCACAACCCGCCTGCCTCAGCTGAGCATCTTCACTGCAAAGTCATCCTCCTCATGAAGGAAACAGGGGGCAAGAAGTCTTTCTTCCCCTTTTGAGAAACCCCTGACTTTCCGAGTGCTTCCCAGCCCCTGGCAGCCCACAGTGCTGCTCAGCAGCTCTGTCCCTGTATTCACGGTCTTCATTTCTTTTAAGACACATTGCCATGAAACTTTCATCCACAGCAGGAAAAAAACACCGGGGCACTGCCTGGAGTGTTTCGAGGGCAACTATGAATATATGGAATAAGAAACTCTCTCTGCTTCTGGTAGAACGGTAGGAAAAAGCATGGAAGTGCACCAGAGAAGAAAGCCTAAGCAACCTTTTTTTTTTTTGTTGTGGGAGACGGTAGTGAATAAACCTACCCACTACGAAGAGTTTTTTCCAGGAAGTGTAGGTTGCTGCAACCTGTATCCCTTGAGCAGCGGGCGCTCACACAACAGTTCTCATGCTACTTGCCAGCAGCGCATTTGAAGGAGCCCCAGCGACGCGCACGGAGGATGAACGAACCCTACAGCCCCGCGACGCCCCGACCCATCGGCAGCACCTCACCCGGCACCATGAAAATGTTCATGGGCTTCCTCGCTGTATTTATTGTAGCACAGATGATTGGGACCGTACTCTTCTGTTTGTATCTTCACATGAAGATGGATAAGGTAAGTGGAGAAGTAAGGTGGTCTCGGCCGGATTGCTAACGCGATTTGCCTTCAGCCACGACGAGGTGTGCTCGCCAAAAGGATGAACTTGGTAGAAGATGGATGCCCGAGTGGTGTTTATTACACCCATGTTCTCATTTCTGCTTTAATTTGCCACTAAGATGTACACTGAGGACGAGGATCTGTTCCCTTCATTAACAAAATGAGAATGGATCGATCAAGAAGAGCTGTTAATAGCAAACCTGGCAGCCGAT
The DNA here is from genome assembly GCF_964106895.1 of Numenius arquata. Lineage (NCBI taxonomy): Eukaryota > Metazoa > Chordata > Aves > Charadriiformes > Scolopacidae > Numenius > Numenius arquata. Next base: position 20,574,128 of record NC_133580.1, on the reverse strand, counting down.
GGCCAGTCCGGGGAGAGGAGAGTATGGCTCAAACACATAAGTAGCTATTTTAGGATCCTCGGTGGCTTTTCTGGTGCCGTAGCAATTGGCAGCACTGTGACACTAGTGGTGAGGATGTGGCGTCCAGAATTTATTTTATTTTTTAGTGTTTACATGTGTGAATTTGACCAATATCTCACTTCAGATGCTGCCTTTCTGTTTAGGGAAGAAAAGAGTGGATCTCGGTCTTTTGGGTTTTTTTTGAGTGACACAGTATCAGCCATCCTGTCCCATACGTGGGACAATATTTACTAACAAAATGAAAAACTGAAATGCTGTTTTTGAGATTGACACAATGCTGAAAATCACTGATCTAAAGCTACTTTCCTCCACACCAGAAAATACTACGGGCTAAAGAAATTAAATGTGTCTGAGACCTAGAATGAGTTCTCCTTACCTCATACAATGCTAAGGTCTTCATTACTGATTTTTTTAAACATGTTGTCTCAACTTATGTTGAAATTTTAGTGGGTGTCTGCTGATTTTCAAGCGTGGAGAGCAATCCTGAGCTAGGGGGGCTTCAAAGTCAGGGAGCTGGAAGGGGACTTTGCTGTAGGGGGGTTGCAGCCCAGGGCAAAAGGGCCAGCAGAGGGTCCCCAGTGGAGTGAAATGGGGCTGCACGAGGCTGTGGCGGAGGATCAGAGGCAGCTGAGAAGCAGTCACAGGTGACAGGAGGATTTCAGCTGCCTTCAGAGATGTGACAGGGCTTCAAACCCAACCTTCTGCATCCCAGTGGTGCCTGCGCTGAGCGCTCTGCCAGGCTCTGTGCCCTCATGTCCATCTACACTTCTCTGTACCATTTAGCCAAATGTTAGGTTTTTACCAAAAAATGGGTGTAATTTCAAAAATCAGTATGTGTGTGTATAATATATATTTATTCTTTTGTTTGGCTTTCTGATTTTTTTTAATCTGAAGCTCTTGGCGGGATTCAGCCCCAACCCACAAGTCGTTTTGGTCCCTTGGCAGCTCTTTTAGTCAATAGGTTAGTTGGAAAAATGAAAAGCCACCCTGCACGGACAGGGCAGCGTGGGGCAGAGTGGGCATCCCAGTTGCCTGCTGGGGCTGGTGGGGCGGCAGCAGCAACAAACCGCTCACTGAGATTTCTCCACCGCTGTCTGTGAATGCAAAGGGGTGGATATTTGCCACCTGCCTACTGGAAAAGGCAGAGTGGGAAATTTATATCCATGATAAGGGTGATGGAAAATAGGAAGGGATGCTGAGCAATCTTCCTCTCACCCAGCCAAGCAGGGTCAGCCCCGTGGGTGCAATTCCCGGTGGATGCGGGTGCAGATGCTGTGCCGGGTGGCTGGTGGGAGCGCTCAGTACCCGCAGTGTCTCTGCCCGGCTCATCCCGATGCTGAACCACTGACCTTGAGCTCGCCAGGCTGTGATTTATCATGGCTCCTCTGCCAGCCGTTGCGGGTTTCCCACTAACATCCCATTCATCCTCTCTTCTCTCCCCCGCCGGCAGATGGAAGAGGTGTTGAGCTTAAATGAAGATTACATCTTCCTGAGGAAAGTACAGAAATGTCAGACGGCAGAAGGTCAGAAGTCGACATTACTGGACTGTGAAAAGATTTTAAAGGGCTTCCAGGATCTCCAGCGCAAGGTACACTGCTGTTGGGTGGATAAAGGTGGAGGGGGGCTCCCAGGCACACACATAGCTTCACCCCAAGCTGTTTTTGTAAAACCATGGATGCCCTTTACCTTGGGGCTGAGTAACACATGCCCGTTTTTACACTATATTCTTTTTACACTATATTTTTTACACTATATTGATACCATTGAAAAATCTCATCCGTTTTTTTCTCAATGGTCAGAGCACGTCCAGCTGCGGCCAAGGGATGCTTGGGGCTCTGCTGTGGGAGGGATGGAGCTGCAGCCACTCTAGCTCTGCGCTCTGATTCCCATCTAAAAATCATTGATTTTCTGCTGTCTGGCACCTTGTGCTGGGTGGCTGGGAAGATGCTCGTGGCCACCTGCCCCTGGGAGCACTTTTATGCCCGCTTTGCCCAGGTGTCGATGACAGTACAAGGCTCTGGCCAGGCAGCACGGCTCCCAGCCGCCAGCGAGGAGGATGTTGTGCAGAAGAGCCAACCTGCACTGCAATGTCCTTCTGGTGCAGCTGAGGGCTTCCCGGCCAGGGATGAGGTGCCCTCAACTTGCCCAGCCCTTCAGTTCGCTGTTTAGGAGGGACTGTGCTGGTCAGAGCAGGCAGGAGAGGGGCATTTCTTCCTCATTGTTGGTGTATGATGCCTCAGCTGGTGGAAGGTGCTGGAGGGACTCTGGGGGTTACGGTACCCTTCACTGAGCGCTGGCAGCACCAACCTGTGCAATGGCCAGAGCATCCTTTACACAGAGGCTTTCAAAATCCTTGACTTGTAAATCTTTAAAAATAACATATGTATTTTTGCTGTTTTTTCAGGACGGGGGAGCCAGCAAGGAGCAGCCCAAGTTTGAAATGCAGAGAGGTGAGTTTCCAGGTGCCGCTGGTGGCTCGTGGGGGGCAGGAGGAGTAGTTTGGTCTGGGAAGGGGTTTCCTTCACTCTGCAACACCCACCGGTGCGCCGGGGCATGGCAGGGAGGCAGAGGAGGGGGTTGGGTTTTGGAGCATCCCCATGGGGGTAGGACTGTGCACGGCATGGGGCTGGCAAAGGTGGTCACTGGGCATGGCTGTCTCACCAGGGCAGGCAGCTCTGGGTGACACGTTGCCTGAAGTCGATGAAAATGAATCCAAAACTAAATCCATGGCCTTTTCACGTTGCAGGCCATGAGCATCCCCATTTGATGCACAAGAACGAGACATCCGTGGCAGGTAAGGAGCGGGCACATCCAGGTCCTGTTCCCACGGTGGGCAAGGTGGCACGGTCACCTCTGCGGGCTTTATCGCTCAGGGGGCTCCACCTCGAAGGTGACTGAGTGTTTTTGCTGGGCAGAGGCCAGATCCTGCCTCACTCAAAGCTGGGGTCGGGGGGGGAACAACTTTGGAGACCGTGTCTCTGAGCTGGATTTGTCCCAGACAGAAATAGCAGGGGTGGGAGGTGCCGTGGTCCCTGCAGAGGGGACAGAGGGTGCCAAGCCATCGATAACACTGGCCTTTCCAAATTGCAGCGGAGAAGAGGAAGCCGATCGCAGCCCACCTGGCAGGTCAGAGGAGCAACAAGGCAGTCTCAGGTAAGACAGACCTTCTTGGTGCTGCCTTGGCCAGGGAGCCAGTGGGGAATAGCAGTGTGCGTCCCCCAGCCAGACCCGGCAGTCCTGCCCCGTGGCTCTGCAAGGGCAGGGACAGGGACAACACAACTCCAGCACGAGAGCAAACCTCCCAGTGGTCCCATCACCACGTGTACCTGTGCCACACGGGTTCCAGGCATCCCACGCTGGGTGTCCTCAGTAGCCTTATGTGTGCCTTCCTAGAAACCCACCATGATGGCTTAATTTTTACGGTGTTTTCTTGTGAGGGAAAAACTGTTTCTCTTCATATTTAAGGAAACCAACCTCTCATGCTTCTTTGGGACTCAAAATGCAACATTTTTGCTCTCCTGGCCATGGCCTTGCTGGGGTGGTTGCCACAGGAGAGCTCTGGCATTGTACCTGCTGATCTAATCACTGGTCCCGGTAGCAATATGGGCTGGCTGGTGACTTTACAGTCGCACCATAAGTAGCTCCAAACTGATTTAGGCAAGTTGCACTTACTCACAGCCGTGGCCACCATTTAAGGTTTGAAAGGAGTTGTAGAGAGGTGGGGATTGGTCTCTTCTCCCAAGTCACAGGTGCTAGGACAAGAGGAAATGGCCTCAAGTTGTGCCAGGGGAGACTCAGATTGGATATTAGGAAACATTTTGACACGGAAAGGGTTATTAAGCCTTGGAATGGGCTGCCCAGGGAAGTGGTTGAGGCACCATCCCTGGAGGTATTTAAAAGATGGATTGATGTGGTGCTTAGTGACGTGACTTAGTGATGGTTTTTTTATCAGAGTTTGGTTTATGATGGTTGGACTAGATGATCTTAAAGGTCCCTTCCAAGCTAGACAATTCTATGATTCTATGACTGAGAAATGCCTGAGTCTGTTCGCATTTGTGCATCCCTCTGCACAAACCATGGTTGCTCTCACAGCTCTGTCCCCCAGTTAAGGGTGTCCCTGAGCTAAGGGACATCCTGCAAGAGCAAGGATTACCGAAGGGAGTAAAAGTTTGCAAGGTCAATCACTCAATCTGGCAAGGATTTCGCAATCTGAGCGCATTTGATTTAATTCTGGAGTAACTGCCAGTAATCAGCAACTGCTCTTTCCATCTCTGACGCAGCATTTCACCCAGAGCTCAGTCTACCTGTGGAAAGCTTAGTGTTAGATAAGATCAAAGGAGTGAGAAACTCGCTGCGTTTTAAAACCCCCTGCTTAAACACTTGCTGAGCCTATAAAGGAGGCTGAAATTGCGGTGAGAGCAGCAAGCTGCCTGGAGCTCGGCTCTGCACCTCGGTGGTTGAGAGCAGAGGAACCTTCCCTGCGGGATGCTTGGGGATGGACCACGGGCTGCATGGCCCCACCAGGACCACCCGTGCCACCCCGCTGCGGGGACTGGGGCTCTGGGCTGGGACGGTTGAACCCATTATTCTCCATGGAGCTGGATTGCTCACCCCTGATGCTCTCACAGGTGTCTCAGGAAGGTCCAAAATCCCTCCTGGAGGTCGTAGCTGAGCTCAGCCCCCAGGGCCATGGATTTCTGTGGTCTCTGTATTGGCTTATCTGTACCTGCTCTGGCAGGAGTGCATGTTTACAAGTTGCTCTGATGACACTGATAGTGCCCCAAAAGCCATGCCAGAAGCAGATCTGCGTGGGCAGTGGTCCCAGCGGTGGGAGGCAGAACTTGCCACCCAGAACCCTTCCAGCTCTGTACCCTGCCAGGGACCAAAAGTGTGGGATGTTTATTTTCCTTGGCAAAGTCTTGCCTTCTCAGGAGGCCAGGTGGAGGAAGGACTTTGCAAGCACCTGGTTTGGAAAAGCTATGTGCCCTGGGATGCATACCTCTGAAAACAGGAGCTGCAGTGTGTTTTGGCAGTGCTCTGAGGGCTCAGAGGCTGTGCCATCAAAAGCCGTGGAGATAGCAACCCTACAGGGGTGGACATGGGGGTGTTTGGCCCGTGGTGGCAACTGTGTGCAATCTTCCACCTTAAGCATTTCCACTTGGTTGAATGAAGGAAGTAAAATGCTCCTCTGCTCTCATAATCGATTCAAGGGTGGCAAGGCCAGTGACCAGAAACTCGAGTTAAACATGTCCTGGTCTCAGGGATGGGGACCCTGTTGGGCTGTGGACGTGTCCTGGGGTGGGCAGGACCCATCCCCACACCCTGCAGCAGACAGAGGCTGTGATGCAAAATGTCTATGGGGGTCTCCCCACAAAATCAGCCTGCCAAAATCTCCTTCTCCCAGCTCATCTGCCATGCTTTCCTCCTGCAGTGCTAGAGTGGCAGACAACGACGTATGGCCCCATGAACAACAGCTCGATATCCTACCAGGACGGGAAACTGAAGGTGAAGGAAGCAGGGCTCTACTACATCTACTCACAAGTCAGCTTCTGCACCAAGGCAGCGACTTCGGCACCCTTCACCCTCTATATTTATTTGTATCTCCCCATGGAGGAAGACCGGCTCTTGATGAGGGGACTAGACACACACAGCACCTCCAAGTCTTTCTGCGACCTCCAGTCTATCCGTGAGGGAGGTGTCTTCAAGCTCCGGGAAGGCGACATGGTCTTTGTCAACGTGACAGACTCGACGCGAGTGAACTACAACCACGGCAACACCTACTTTGGCATCTTCAAGCTGTAGTGAGGAGGGGGCTGCCCCGAGCTGGGGGTCCAGCCCCGCTTTGTTGAGCAAAGTGTCTTTCCCTGTTTCCCGTATTTATGTTCCTCTGTCTCTTTGGTTTTCTTGTTTCTTAATTTGTATATTTTGTTATTTATTAATGAGGGTCAAAGGGCCCTGAGAACACAAATGGAACAAAGTATGAAGCTGTTGTTGTTTGCACTTTGCTTTTTTCTTTTGTTGCCAACGGTTTGGTACGTGCTGCTGTTGTGTCTCTGGGTCCACCATGCCCCACGCATCTGGCAGGGTGGATGTCCCCGTTGTGTCACAAGAGCTTTATTTAGCAAACTCTACCATCAACGTTTCTTTCCTAAGAATGTAGGATGGCTCAGGGTGCTCCAGCCAAGCTAGGCTCATACATATCTCCCGTACCAATCTGCTTACAGAACACCAACGGAAAAACATTAAACGGCTTAGGAACGTCTCCTCTAAAGGAATCAATCAGCCAAGTGCTGTCCTTACACGGTAGCTGCTGGTGATGCATTGTTGCCACCCTAACTGTCTCCTTTATCTTGAGAACCCCCTTTTTTCCATCTGTGCCTAGCTATAGCTATGAAACTCAATCAGCCTTCTTGCTTAGGGTGACACTGCCTTGGCTGTGTTCACCGCCCAGCATCAGAGGGACGGTCACTGATTTCAACCCAGAGCTCTGGTAAGATGCTGGCAGTGCTCTGTTCTTGGTGAACCGAACCTGCTTGTGAGACTGTCCTCCTCCCACCTCTGCAGGTAGAGGACACCCTGCCTGTGGGCTGTTTTACTAATCTGTGGAAGGGGCATTGGCCACCACTGTCAAATTTGGACCTGTATCCTCTTCTGAGACTCGTCCTCCCCTGGGATGAGGACTAGGAAAGTACAGGGGTGGCAGGACCAACTGCTTCTTCCCAAGGCCTTCAAGATGTGTGTGCAGAGCATCTTCTGGCTGTCCTCAGTGAGGACGTGTGCACAGCAGCACCTTTCCTGTCCTGTGAGGACAGGCTGAGAGAGTTGGAGGGGTTCAGCCTGGAGAAGAGAAAGCTCTGAGGAGACCTTAGAGCCCCTTCCAGTCCCTAAAGGGGCTCCAGGAGAGATGGGGAGGGACCCTTGATCAGGGAGGGGAGCCATAGAATGAGGGGGAATGGTTTTAGACTGAAAGAGGGGAGATTTAGATGAAGAAAGAAGAAATTTTTCACTCCGAGGGTGGTGAGACCCTGGCCCAGGTTGCCCAGAGAAGCTGTGGCTGCCCCATCCCTGGAGATGTTCAAGGCCAGGTTGGACGGGGCTTTGAGCAACCTGGTCTGGTGGGAGATGTCCCTGCCCAGGGCAGGGGATTGGAATGAGATGATCCAACCCAAGCCATCCTGTCATTTTATGGTTCTGTTGCGTTTTTTTAAAAAAAAAAAATCTAAAGATTCCAAAGATGACAAGCCTGAAGCACTTGATTACACAGGTCACACTTACTGGATTGCGAAGGTTTGGCAATACTCCTGGAAGCCAGTAGGTTTGCAAGCGGAAGAGCTTTCAGATTTGGGCTTTACTTAGGCTTTGCTTGGCTGAAGGCTGCAGGTCTGGTCCTAACACAGTGCCTGAGTGCCACCGCTGTCAGGACGGATGGGGCAGTCTTTGCACAGCTCATTGCCCTGCTCGGTGCCCGGCATCGTCCCCTTCCACAGTCAGTAGAGGAGAGCTCAGAGCCAGTCTGGTTTTACTGTAATTTAATACATATTTGTTGGCTGTTCTCCAAAATTGTATAACTTCATCAGGGGACAGTCCCAAAAGCCTCCTGGGGCAGCCATCCCACTGCACTCCTTGGGGCATGTTGGGGTGCCAGGGCCAGGCAGTGCTGGGGGCATTTTGGCTGGAAGAGGGAGCAGGGACCCCCTTGCCCTGAGAAGGCACTGGAGCTGGAGCCCCTGCCACAGCTAATTTAAGGGGATTTAGGACACCTGGCTGAAAAAGAACTATTCCTGCCTCCCAGGTGATGGACCCTACAGGGATGCCTCCACTTTGGAGCGGAGGGATGGTTGCTGCACAAGGTGGGATCCTGTGGTCACCATGTGTGGGGTGGCAGGGGCTAGGTGACCACCTCCTGGGTCCCACCACGTCCCCACCGCTGCCAAAACTCATCCAACCCCTGCGGGCCGGGCTGATGGAGACAGAATGGGGGAGCTGGAGAGCCCCAAGACTCCATAGGGAAGTGGAGGTACCTGGCCACAGTGGGAGCACGGGTGGGAGCCACAGGAGAAACCAGAGACCCTGCAAACTGGCATGGACTGGGAAAGGGAAAAAGCTGGCTGGAAGCGAGCAGATGGGGAGAGCTGCAAGGAGCATGTGCATGGCCATTCCTGGGTGCCCAAAACCTTCAGGAGCGGACACACTGTCTGTCACAGGTGAGGGGACAGCCTTGAAACCCCCCCGCAGGCCCCCAGCTTCAGGGGCCAGGAGCATCTGCAGGAGGGTTTGGGTCAGACTGCGATCCCCAGCCCAAACCTCTGAGAGAGGATCCAGGGATCGTGTGGAGATCCAAATCATATGGAGAAACAGATTTTCATGCATGGCTCAGGGGCGGGGGGGGGGGGAACAATTAAAGAGGGAAAAAGAAAACAAATAAACAAACAAAAAGGCATAAAACCTCAATAACTTCTGCAGCAAGAGCAGCAGATGCCAGCTGCCACCTCCCCTGACTGTGCCGCTGCCTTTCCCGGGGCTTTTATTTCTTGCCTCTGTTTCTTCACTTGCCAAAAATAGCCCGTGGGATTGAGACGTGAGGCAGCGCGTGGGAGGGGAGGAGATGCGATATTGCCACCATCCAGCTGTGGCCTTCTCCCGAGCTGCTTTGTTCTCCTCCCCGGCTCCTGCCCGGTGCCACAGCGGGCGCAGGTTTCCTCTCCCCGTGGAAAGTTTGAAGGTCATCAATACATTGATTTTTTTTTTTTCCCCTGATGCGGGGCCTCTCTGTCACTCCTTGGGCTGTGGATTTTACGCTTTCTGAACTGATTTTCATTCTTCTTTCTGAGTAAAGAATGGAGAAGGGGATGAGAGGGTGATGAGTACATGGGGCACATCAGCAGGGCAGGCATGAGGAGGTCCTGGATGAGCTGCAGCAGGAGGAAGCAGCAGCATGGCCATCTGCTGGGACAGGTACTTGCACGGCTCAAGATACACTGAGCTCACTGGGAAATATAATTATTTTTTTTGGTTTTGTATAAGAAATCAGATTTTTGGTTGGTTTGGTTGTTGGGATGCCACTTTCAAAGTGGGTTCTCTCCAGCTGGTGCTGCTGAGCTCAGGGCTGCCAGGCAGCAGGAGCTGGAGAGTGACTGTCCATGTTCTACGTGGCTCTGCACGGTGGCCACTTGGGTGACAAGCCTCTCCCAGCATCTCTGTGCACTGCTTTGTTGTCCTTTTTTTGGTTTTTATGTCCCTTCCCAGCCAGTCACTGTGTGCCAACCTTACTTCGGCACCCCTTGCTTGGTGACAGCCCTTTCCCCTGCTCGGGGCGGGGTCTCCATCTCTTCTAGGAGGCCAAACCCATTGCATTCACCCCTACCTGGGGGTGAGGGAGACTCCTCCCCCCCCCCCCCCCCCCCCCCCCTTTTGGTTTGGGCTCGGCGGCACTTGTTCCCTGGAGTGGTGCCACACTGGCATGGTCAATGGGAGCAGACCACCAAGAATGAGGACCTCCAGGACATCCCCAGCCATGGCTGTGGTTTGGGCTGCAGAGATTAAGATCTCATTGGGTTTTTTTTTTTTCTATTTTTTTCACATCAATGGTCATTTTGAGCCAAGCCCCGTTGCTTGGAGGATGCTGGCTCTGCCTTTGTCGGAGTTGGGTCACGCAAGGGGCTGTTTGGGAGTTGGTGTAAGAGAAGGGGCCAAAGGGACCCCGTATTCAGCAGGAGAACAGGATGGAGGATCTCTGGTCTGGATCTGGGGACCTGGGAATGGAGATGCTCTCTCCAAAATGAGCCTGAGGGATGCCTCCTCCTTGCTCTTCTGCCCAGCGCGGGCTCTGGGGCGCTCGGGTCTAGATGTAGCCCTGCTCTGCTGCTGCAATAATTCCCCAAAGTGCCACCGGGGCTCAAGCAGGATCCTTTGCAGACTCCAGCGTTTTTCCGTGGTGCGCCCAAGGACATTGTTTCTTTTTGACTTGGGCTTTTTCCCACTCCAACTGCTGTGTTTGGGGAGGGAGAGCAAGATCTGGCACTCCTGCCCTTTGTCCGCCCGCTCCGGCTGCGGGTTGAGTGTGGCACGTCGCTACCAAAGAGTTAAAAATACCAGCGTGCAGGAGAGGTCTTGTCCAAGTGGTAGACCAAAGGAAATCCTGTCACCACACCTAATCTCCAGGAAAAAAAACACATACTAACTTAAAAAAAAAAAAAAAATTAAAAACAGGCAGGAAGTCACTTATCTACAGCAAGCCGCCGGTGCAGCGGGGAGCAGCTAGTTCTCCATGAAGCGTCCTCGTTCCCAGAGCTCAAGCGGGGCTGGAGGGATGGAAATGCATCTCCTCTCACTGGGACCAGGCGTCCTTCCCCGCTGCAGGTCCAGGTGATGGTGGGAGCAACAGCCCAGGAGCCAGCATCACCATTCGCACCAGTATCCCTGCCAGCATCCAGTAATTGGGAGGGAGGATGATGCAGCCATGAGGATTTTGAGCAAATCAGGGATTGCCCACGGCAAGCACTGGCTTTGCTTTCATGGCGGAAACAAAGGAAGCAGCACCGAGAGCTAAGAAGCGATTTTTACCCTTCTTTATTTGTTGAAAATGTCAATTAAAAAACTGTTCAAAATAAAAACATGTTAGAAAAGTTGACCTTGCATAAGTAGTTACAGTAAATAAACCTACATGACAAAGATAAACTGGAAGGCAGCTGACACGACAGCCATCTAAAGACAGACTCACTGGAACCTATTTACAAAGCACTGTAAACAAAGTAAATATGGAAACATTGCTGTCCATCCGGCATGGCTTCTTTTCCTTTTAATTTTATTTTCTTGTCTTTTTTGGCTTCTAGCTCTTGACAAACGCTTGATCCAAAAAGTCCCAGTGTGCCCTCCATCACGTTGCATCTTACAGACATGCATATGTACACAGCATGGGTTTCAACTAAACCGGGGCGGGGGGCAGCGAGGAAACTTTTCTACCCTCTCCTCGGAGTGTAAATAGCGCTGGGTTTGCTTCCTTGCCCTGGCTGCACCCTGCAGCCCGGTCCCCAGCCCACCCCTGGGCTGGCAGCGGGAGCAGAGAGTGCCGGGGTGTCTGGGCACCGTCATCCCAGGACCGCAGCTCAGTCTGCAGCCAAGGTCGTTAGCCTGGAAAACCATTAACCAGCAGAGGAGGGCTTGACGGCCGAGCAAAGCGCTCACCTGTGCACCTGGGTGGGGATGCGGGGAGCTGCCATCCAGCTGGGATGCTCTGGAGATGGCAAATGCAGCCAGGGCAACAAAGACCTCTGTTTTATCCTAGAAACAGCTGAGATTTAAATTTAAAGAGGGTTTTTCTTTTTACACTCCTTGCGATGTTTTGGAACCCAGCCCTCCCCAAACACCATTTGCTAAGTTCTGGCTAAATTTTAATTGCAAGGAGGGAGTTGTAATTATTGCCTCTGTTCCGTCCTTCACGACCAACGTTTAACGCTACGGCTGTGATGAGCTGCGGTGCGTCTGCACACCCCGGGACCACGCTGCCCTGTGATATACATAAAGACTTATCGTTAACTTTAACAGAAGGTTACTGTTATAATGCTGCTAAGGAAAGGAAGGAAAACATCAGTTCTAAACTAAGGAATAACACCCAATAAGATGAAGATAGCCGATACATATGCATGTTGCCTGTGTGCTGCGTTCGAGGAGCTGTGCAGGGCTCTGGAAGGGCATTGCATGTCCTTGCCCCAGGAGCGTCCCAGCTCTTGTCGATGAATAAGCATAAATATCTTTCCTATTCCAAGAGACGGTTCCTTTTTGCTAGCCAAAAGCCCCTTTGGGGCGATGGGGGAGCGGGGGGGAGTGAAGTGGCCGTTGGCTCCGTTCCCAGCCTTTGGGAAGGAGCGACGGAGAGCCTTAACGCTGGGCAGAAGGGAGCAGGGAACCAGCACATCTGGGGCTTGTGTTTTGTCGTCAAGCAGCGTTTACGTTTCATACAGAGAAAAGCGTGTTGTCCTGCAAGGGGAAGCACGGCGAAACTCTAAACTCATCCGATACCCGGACACTCAATGTGAAAACAAAGCAGGGGGGCGGGAGTTATAGGTCATGCGTAAGAAAAGGGATGGGGGGGGGGGGACGGGCAGAAGAGCAATTACCTGTTGTGCTAATCACGGGCTGTCAGGAGGCAGTAACGGTGCAACACACACCTTCCCATGCGCTCCGACAGGGGCTCCAGATCTGACTTCCCCGAGGAGTTCAAACGTCTTCATGTTAATTGCACATTTTAATCAGTATCAAGGCCACACACGGGAACCACAGTATTGCTGGGCTCTAGTTCGCTACAGTCAACTAACGGGGAAAAACAAGGTGGATGGGAAAAGCTTCCCCAGTCGTGATTATCTGAAAAGAGGAGCATGGTGCTTTTTGGTTTCTGCTCAGTGCCACCTCAATAATGTTTTCATTCAATAAATAGGTACCGGTGCTTTTGAAAAGAATGAAAGCATTAAAAAGTGCTTAAGCTTCCTCTAGGAAACTGCTGCCAAACCATCTGTGAGCAGCAATCATTAGCAGAGTTTGTATTTTGCTCCCAGTAGCAGGTACGATGAGGTATTAGTTGCTGCAGATGAATTGTGAATCATGGACCGCTTGCTTACTGGTTTAATTGTGATGGATTGTTTCTGCTTTATTTCCTTACTGGATGGAAGAAAAACTATATTTTTTTTTTCCTCTATGACTTTTTTTTTTTTTTTGGTAACAAAATTCCCAAACCCAATGAAATAAGGAGCAAGAAGAGGCAAAGGATCCAGTTCCGCTTCCCAAAAAACACCTGAGGTCACACACCACTGCCAGCAGCTTCTCCCCGAATTCAGGCGATCAGGGACGACTTGCGCCCCGTGTCCTCCCTGCCACACTCGTCCGTCTGCTTCAGCAGCCTCCGAACCAGCTTCTCCAAGTCCTTCCTGGATTTCAGCTCTTCCTCCAAACACTGTTTCATCCTTTTGTTCTCCTGCGAGGGGAAAAATAAAGATGCAGCTTTATGCAATGAGGTACTTCCACACGCCTGGCTGCCTGGCGATGGCATCCCGTGGACATTTGACAGGTCACTGCTGGCTTGTGAGGATGAACAACGCGGGTTACTTGTGGTCCAAACTGCCCAAGCAGACCCTTACTACTTTACAGACCTGCACAAAAGCCCCAGTGACTTTGAGCAGGCAGAAGCATCCTCCTGGAAACCTAATTTTAGCCTGGGCTGGAGGGCTCTGTTCCCCTGGGGTGGTCTCTCCCACCTCCAGGCTCAGGGCTGGAGGGAACAGGTTATGTTTCCTCTGAGCCTACAGGAACTGGGATCCACCAGACCCCTATAAAACGAAGAGTCAAGTCGAAAGAGCTTTTAGAGTCAGGGGAAAGTTTCACGTTGGCACAAAGACCAACTACTCCTTCCCTCCCGCTGGCTCTGGTGCTCAAGGGGCTGAGCTGCCGGTGAGCTGGTTCAAGGGGCTAAACCAGAAGAAAACTAACGTGGATTCAGGGAGCTGCAGGATTGCACCAGCATGGGCAAGACTTTTCCTGGGCACCGACCAGTCCAAGACAACAACCCGGCGCAGCCAGTGCGAACGATCCCGCTCCAATTACCTGCTTCAGTTCTTTGACTTCATCTTTCAGTGCATAAACCGTGTCCACAAGGCTCCTGCAAAAAGAAATGCAAAAAAAAAAAAAAAAAAAAAAAGAGATAAAAAGAGCTGGAGTGCAGTGAAACAGCAACAGCACGGGAGCTTTCGTGAGCGAGGCGCTGATGGGGAAGGAGCTTCCAGCTTCTCCTTTGCAAACATCAGGTTGCAGCTGTGGCTGCTGCCCGGGAGGGGACTCTGGAAATACCCCGAGATTTATAGGCCACTGGTCCAAAATTCAGGGCTCTCTTCTCAAAACTCAAGAAAAATAGCTTGTTCTGCTATCTTTAACTTATCAACAAAGATCTGTGGCTTTGGCTTCCTTGTTTATGCTACTGCAATAAATAACAATGACTTTCAATCTGGAAATGCCTGAGCATCTTTTGTAGAACGGCCTTGATTCCTTGAGTTTCTGCTGCCAGAAAAACAAGCATGAAAGGAACGTCCTGTCTGGGTTAGGAAAGGAGCAGGTCAACGCGGTCACCCAGATGCTGGAGCTATGCAAAAGGCTGGGAGCACTCACAGACGGCATCACCCGGCTGCCAGGGGGGCTCTCCAGGGGTGGCAGCAACCTGGTATGTCAGTAGTTAAAAAGAAAAAAGCCACTTGTTTGGTTCTGTCCCCTCTGACCCCATTAGCTGCATCCGGATTAGCTGTGGGACCCTCGGGACCCGGCACACAGACTCCCAGAGGGCTACGGCCACGTCAGAGCAGCCGGGAGGGCGGCTCTGTTCTTAATAAGGGACGAAACAGCCACCGAAACAGCCCGGCGGTTCTCGCCAGGACTGAGGCAGCAGTCGGTGACACCAGCCTCGCTCCTCTGCAGAGATGCAGAAGGAGAAGGTGTGAGCTTTTAACACCTTTCCAAAAAGCAAGAAGGAGAGCAGCTGGGCTTACTTCTCCTCCGTGACGGTCTGGCCGTTGCTGCGCGTTTCCTCTACGATGATTTTCTCTTCCTCGGGAAGAAGGACTTGGGGGATGGAGTCTTTGCGGGAGCCTGTGTACGAGAATCACTCATCAGGAAGGAGAAGGGAGATTTTCTGGGATGCCCACGCTGCTGGGGAGCCAGCAGCCCTCGTGCCCCCCGGTGAGCCTGAGGGTGTGGGGGCTTGAGCAGCCGCCAGGGGTAAATACGGGCTTAGTCGTACCGCTATCCTGGAGCTAAAGCAACAAGTGGAAAGTTCTCAAGAGAGCTCATTGCATCTAAGGCCACATCATGACTTATAAATGAAATCATTCGATTAGGGTCAGGAGCTCTCAGAGGAAACACGGCCTCCCTTTTTTTCAACGTATCATTATTTGATAGTTCAGTGATTTAATTTGACATCTCACCAGCAATGATAAATAGTTATATTTCCAGAGTTGAAGATGTTAGATAGGTTCTTATGAAGCGGCTTGTTCTTAAACACGCAGCTGATTGAGAGATAATATTCAGGCTTCCTTTCTAAAGCTATATGCAACCTGAGATTACCATCAGGTTTTCAGGTCTGACAGCCACAGGCACTGACTAGGTTTGCTTAATCCCAATCAAGTGCTGGTGAAATAGCTGTGTCTCATCTGCCCTCCTACCTGCCTCATTCTCTGTGTTTAGAAGAAAAACAATGGCAACTAAACCACTAGGCAGATGAAGCTCCCTTATCTTGAAGATTGAACACCGCACAGTTTCCTAGCATGAGTCTCGTTGCTGTATGATGCAACCATCTGGGTTTTTTTTTTTTCCCAGAGGGGTTATCAGCGTTGCAGGCAGAGTCTCAAGAACTAAATTGAATCTGGTTGTGTGCCCACCTGAGCTGAGAGCTTGCTGGAAGCCTGCCCCGGTACAGTATGCCTCGATCACCTTCAGGATCTGAGCATCTTCTTCCAGCGCAGCAGTACCTGTAAAACATCACAGACAACAGCTATCACAAAAAGCAAAGTGCTCAGGCATCATCTTGCTCCCGGGTCCCCGAAGAGAAGAGCATGTTGTTTCCTTGACTGACGCTGTCTCTGGGACTTTGCCTAATTGCTTTTTGAGGTCCTTTATATTTTCTGGCCTTTGTAACATCCTGTGGCATTAAGCACCACGATGAAACAGTATGGAACTGGACTTCTAGCTGCTCGCCTCAGCAAAACTCAGGGGGTGATGCCTGACTTTGGGTGCAGGGATGGCCAGGAAATGGGTAGGCAGAGCAGCCGGGCTAGGAGGGGTCTGGTATTGCCACATCAGAGCAGGACCTGGAAACGTGAAGTCTTCATTTCCAGCCCTAAGCACTGTCTTCTCAAGGGAGACAACTGACCCTCAGGCTGTACACTGTAGCAGCTCACTGTTGGGTGACCATGGCCTTTCATGTAAAACCCCAAGGAGTGTCCCCAGGGGACTTCAGGGAGCTGTCAGGACATCCTTCTTTGCAGGTGAACACCCCTGCAGGGATGAGGTCCTTTTTTGTTCCCTGGTCTCCCATGGAAACTGTTCCAGGAGTTGCTGGTGTGGCCAGCTAAGGGTTTGCCCCAGCTCTCAGACACACTTTGATGACTACTGATGTGCAGTTTTGATGCAGCTTTTTAACTGCTTGGAAGTAGCTCCTTGGCTTCGTAGCCAGAACAAGACCACCACCCACAAACACGGGATCAGGAGGGTGGTAGGATGCCTGGCAGTTGTACCTGGGAGGGGAACTGACAGAGGCTGAGGACCAGAGTGCTTCCAGAAGCCTTCCATGCTCGGCAGCACGTAGGCTTGCTCACAACACTAGCATCCTGTGGCATCCTGCACCCTAAGAAAGGCTGCTCTCAAAGTCCCGTGGAGATCACCGAGTACACAGAAACTTCCAGAAAGAGGAGAAAAACCCAACACTTACTCTTCCGAATAACAAATTCTTCATCAGACGGTTTTCTCTCAGTTTTCCTTTTTGGAAGAAACTTCTTCATTGTTTTTGGACTTTTGCTGGAATCCTACAGAGAAACAGACTCTTGTGTTTAACCAGAACCAAAGGCAGCTCAAAGAGTGGAGCAGCGCAGCTGAACGCAGCTATCCATGTTATGCACAACACATTAGAGAACTACAAAGCAGACAATGACAAAAAGTTGGGGGAAATGACGCTTTTTGCCTTTCCCATGCGCTAGTTTGTGGCTCCCTGCTCCCTGGAACAGCACTGGGAATTGCACCTCCAGGTCTGGGACAGGACAAGCTCCTTCAGCGAATTCAACCCTTGGCTAAGATCCTTTAGCCAAAGAATTCAAACACGTTCACAGCACTTTTAGTCTGGTTACCAGCTCTGGGGCCTTTGTCAGAGAACCCTGTAATGTTGTTTGTTTCCCTGACTCGATTTGATTTCTACTATAAAACAGTTGGCAAATGACGTTGTTTCCAAATGATTTGTTTGAGAGTACAAATCCCCCACACACAAACACAGAGAACAAACAAATACACACAAAGTTAGTTTTTGCTATGACTCCGCAGGTAAGAAACACAAGCTTTTACCTCCTTCGCTGAGCTACAAGTCTTGCTGATTTGGAGAGAATTAGTGTATTAGTGGGTTACATGCAATACGGATTTTAAGCAGGAGAAGAGGCATGCCAGGAAGTTTAAGTACCATAATACGAAATTCTTCTTGAGATTTATCTCAAAATAGATTTGCCAGTCGCCGCCGACTCTCACGATAACTTACTGATACAGCCAGGCAAAATTAGGGTCATGCAAGCACGAGAAGCGTGAACAGGAACAAGCATTCTTTGCCACAATAAGCCAAAGAGATGTATCTACCCTTACCTTTAAGATATAAGACATCCTCTACAATGAATATGCAAAGAAAGAGAAGATGAGTGTGAGAGACTGATGATTTTATTGACCAAGTCACATTAAATCCACAATTCTAAAACACACGTAACCTGTTAGTCCTGCGATTAATGCGGCACACCCTCTGACCTGGCTTTAGAGCGCTATCGGCATGCAAAGGAGCGCGGTGTCATGCAAAACCGAAAAAAATTACAGGTGAAACGCACGGTAAGTGGGCATTAATACACTCTGAACAGGCGGGAATAGAGAACATGCCGCCTTGGTTAGTAGCAGGATGATGGTTGCCTAAGAGAAGGGTGCCTAAAAACGCAGCACCCCTTGGTGCCAGCCAATGCTGCAGCCGCCCCGGGCGCCCGGCTCCGTCCGAGCACATGGAGCAGCTCGGGGTCCGGTCCTGTGCTCAGCACCACCGGTTCTGTGCTCTCCGACCTGGCTCTGGGATGCTCTGCTCACGCTGCTGACAGTCCCCCAGAACCGCAGCTTCTCAAAGGGGACCCGCCACCCTCACGGGAGGCAGCAGCATCTCCCAGCTCCACCGGCGCAGCCCGTGGAGCGGTCCCGTCCCTGGGATGCTGGGCACAGGAAGCCGCGCGGCTCTCCCGCAGGGCCGGGCAGCAAATTCCGAATCCCGATGTTATAAACCCATTTCCTAATGCAAAGCAGGCCACTTAAAAAAAAAAAAAAAAGTAAAAAAAAAAATAGTCGTCCATAAATCTTTTTCACCCCGCTAACCTGAATCTGGACACACCGCGTTACCCACAGCACCTGCTCTGTCATTTCAAATGATTACTGGAAACAGAACAGGAAAAATGACCCAATTTCAATGGAAATAACAAGAGTGCTGTGCGGTACGCAAGCAGGTTCTGGGGTTTCCTGAGCACAGCTAGGTACGAGGAAATGCACAAGACTGTGCCATCCCGTCCTACACTACTAGGAGCCAATTAAAGTAACACTGGATGTCTGAAATTCTCCAACCTTTTAATCAAACTCCCCCACTCCCTGCCAATAACCTTTGAAATCTGTATTCCTTCATTGTATCTTCATTACAGGACGGTGACTTGCACCGAGCTGTTAGCGTAGTTAATTTTGCGCCCTACTTTAAACTAAAAACGAAATAAAAATAGAGTGAAATAGGAGTTCTGCTTAGCGACGAAGCACCCCGGAGGGAGGGACGAGGCAGACACAGATCTGCTTGGGCTAACTTACTGGACTTATTTCACATTTGTCATCACGGGCTTGTGTCCACGAGTCTCTCCCCGAGATGGGAGCTGCCCCCGGGCTCAGGCTGGACCGACTGGGTACCGGGCTGTGCCAGCCCAGCTCTGCTCCTACTCCGGTGGACCCCTGGGCCTTTGGGTTTCCACCAAGGTGACCAGCACAGCCCATTCCCACGCAAACCACATCGTTGGTCCCTGGGGTTCCCCGCCTGCTTGGCCTCTGTGGCAAAAAAAACCTCTCGCCTGGTTTCGACACAGCGAGCTTAACTCCTGCCCATGCGCGGCAGGGGACAACCGAGAAACTGCAAAGGACCGTGGTATTAATGATATCACTCAATCTGCGGTTTTGGCCTGCCTTATAAATAAATATCAGCCTTGCACTTTCACGCAGAAAAATTTCTCCTCTAACTCAAGCCTCTTCCTGTATTTTAATTCACCATGCAAGCAAGAAACGGTTTAGTCTACGTTAGGGATTGGAACCATGCAAAGATTAAGGGTCATTTCCAGTCCGCTTGCTTGGTTTCTGAACAACTTAATTCCCAAACTGAAATGCATTGTTTTACATATTTTTAAGAAATACATGTAACAAAATGCTGTGAGGCTACCCCAAATCTCTTACCTGGAGCAGCAGACCCACAGCCCCCCTGGCTGCCAGGATCTCCATCCCTGAGTGCTGGGAGGGCTTGGGGGAGGTCCAAGCCCTCCTCCCTGTCCCCATCCCCACTGGGAGCTCGGGCAGTGATGCTCCCAGGGCTGCTGTACCAAGAAAGGCAGCTGACTCAGAACCGGAGTGCTCATTCGGTAAGAGGAACGTTACCCGAGTTACTGGTGAGTAATTCCAAAAGTTTACCGTGAGGTAGGGAAGGAGAGCACTGCAGTTACAGCGGGGGGTGAGAATCGGAGCTGGGCTGTATTTTGGGTTTCCCCACGCCGCCTCCTACCTCCCAGGCTCGGGGTTTGTGCGGGGGAAGCCATCCCTCGGGCTGCTGCCTCCCGGCAGGGCCCAGGTGTGTGAAACACTCGGGTGGGCGGCGGAGGAGGGTCCAGCCCCACGGCTGCTGGAGGGAGCCCTGCTCCAGCCACCAAAACACAGGGTGGAAGACAGGAGAAACATCAAAAACGCCCTCAGGCCCTTTTCCTCTTCCTCTGGGTGCAGCACTGTTGCTCCATCCTGCAGCCTCGGCAATGCTGGAGCTGGAGCATCTCCCTGCTCCCACCCATGGCTCCCACCAAGGCGGGAGGAGGAGGAGGAGGAGGAGGAGGAGGAGAAGAGGCAGCTTCTCCACTGCACTGCAGAAGGAGAGCACTTGAGGGGACACACAAGGCTGTGTGACATCCAGCAGCTGAGAGCAAACATGTGGGATGGGGATGAGCCTGAAAACACACGTGCTCCTTCTTCCTCTGCCAGCCGTGCCACAAGGGTCCATCGCCGGACCGGGGCAAAACTTCGCAGAGCCATTTCTCTCCACATCCCCATTAAACCTACGCTTCTGTGCCCTCGTTACAGGGTAAGAAACCCGGACACAAGCACTAGGGATTGCCATGAAATCACAGTTCTCTGCAGGCAGGCGGGATGATTACCTCTTTGTAACTCAGCGCCGCTGACGGTCTGAGCGGAGGAGCGGGACGGAGGCAGCTCAAGCTCCAGGGCTTGAGGATTTTCGGGGGTTCCAGAGGGCCACGGATCTGTCCAGCTGAGCTAAATGTCTGAGAAAACAGATGAGAAGCAAATGGAGACCGTGAGCTACCAAACAACGCAGAGAAGCAGAGGGGGATGGACAAGGATTCGCTGTCAACCCCTTCGAGACATCTAGGTTGCAGCACAAATAGGGCAGGACACACGTAAAACAGTATAAGCGTGACAAGGTTACAAGCAAAACTGCAGGATGTGTCTGGTACAGCTGTCCACAATGCCTTGGTATCAAGGTGCATTGCCAAAACAGAGAGATGGGGCAGCACGGAGGAAGCCCAGGCAGCAGAGGGGCTGGGGAGGGCAGAGATTTACCGAATGAGCGCTCCAGGACTGTGTCTTGGGTACGGTGTTGCACGTCCCTTTGGTCAACCTCTGCAAGTGCTCCAGCCATTCGTGCAGGTCCTGGCTGGTGCTGCAGGAGACGGTGATCCGCTCTGTCATATTCCCTGGGGCAGAGGGGTAAATAACCGCCGTTAGCAAGCGGCAGAGAGCCCGAAGGAAACGCGGGGTGAGCTCAACTCGGCACAGCAACAAGTGGCTCCTCAAGCTGAAAAATCCAGTGGTTGCAAAAAGGGCAGGGCAAAGATGCGATTCTGTGTGACTGCCCATCCTGCTCCAGTGCTAGCCAGCGTGGGAACAGCTCAGAAAAACCCAGGGAACTGGCGAGATGAGGAGTTGTGATGAGGAGTTATTTAACGTTAAAAGGAAGCAAATGCAACATCTCTGTGATTTACAGGACCCTGACACCAAATGCCACCAGCGCAAATAGCTGCACTGCAGCATGACGACTGTGTATAACTACAAGTAACGAGATAAATCGAAGGGGAAAATTGGGAGGAACATTAGGAAAGCTACCTAATGACTAGAGCCATTAATCTGTCAATAAACGAGGCACTCACAGCTCCACAGGATGGACCCCAGACGCAGACAGGGCATGCACGGCACAGAGCAGTGCTAGTGGGGCCACAACCAGTCCTGGCAGGAGATTTGTCCCCTGTCAAACTCTATGGTCCCCAAAAGCAGCCCAGAGACAGAGCTCAAGGGCACCTGAGGAGGTTGCCTCAACGCAGAGGGAGATGCTCAGCAACTCCAACCAGACAGTAAAAGAGCAAAAAGAAGAGCGTGGTGCAGTGGGTGGAGGGAGGAGGAGGACCAGTACCTCCAGTGGCAGCTGCTGTTTGGACTGGGAGGATGCCCCCAGGCAGCGGCCACACTGACCTGCGATTTCAAACATGTGCTCATTCCCTTCGGCATCTTCCAGCTTTGTCAGCGTCATTCCCGTCAAAGGCAGCTTTCCCTAGGAAAATTGAGGAGGAGTCAGTGTCTGCACATGCTTCCCAGCAGGCGTTGTTCTGCTTGTTTCTGCTGATCCCTTCCTCTCTGGGAATTGTCATTAAAAGCTAATTTGTGAAGGCTTCAGACTGCAGGAAGAGTCTCCTTTAATGTATGGATCCAGATTTCCCTACGCAACTAGGTCAAACCCCGGAGAAGAGGCTCCCATGACGACTGAGTCATCCCCGGCTCATCTGCCGCCCTTTCCCTTCACTAGGTGCAAACCCTTTTTACAACCAAGTCAGGAGGATGAACTTCCCCTGGTTTTTCTGACCGCCTTCCCTGTCCCTCTGTTTTGCATGCCGAACTGCCTGTTCACCCTAAATCTAAAAAAAAACCAGCCAAATCCTTCCCAAATCTTTCGGGTCCTTCATCACCTTTGGTCCCTCATTACCCTCGCGTAGGACAAATGACACATCAACAGAAGCACATCCTTTTCCTGGAGGGTATTGATGGAGAAAAGCCAAGCTCCCGACAGCCTGATCGCAGCCATTCAAACGGTAAACCCCAAGAAATGCAGTGTTTTGGGGTGCCTCAGGGAGTGGAAATCGGGGGCTCTTTACAGTGGGCTTTATAGTAGTGAAGCATTTTCCAGAGATGGCCCGGCTGGATGGTCGCGTGGGGCAAACCCTACGGCTGGGTCAGGACACCTCACACGCACACAACGTTCTTGAGGACAACACGTAGGACAACGTGCTCGGATGGTTGGGGATTTTTTCCAATTTCACCGCATTGACACTAACCCAAGGCTGTTTAACCAGAGGGCAGGACAAAGGCACTAAGTGTCCTGGCACGCACAGGGAAACCAAGCCCTGGTTCCCAGCCTGGGGCATTTGCATCACAACAGAGAGGTTGAAGGAAGCAGAGGCTCTGAATTCGATAACAGCTATCTGATTTCCTTTTTCACACCTAACGCCTTGCAGCTTCAAATTAAGCGTGCCTACCTGATAGATGAACCCACTCATCCGTGGGCTTGCAGACAGCATCAGCAAAACGTTTGAAAACAACAAGAAATACCGCTCTTCTTTCTCCTGCGGGGATGAAAATTTAGGTTAGTCCACTTTGCCAATGCATCACGAGCACTCTCCTCCAGCAAACCGAACCTGTTTCAGCTGGAGTTGCAGCCTCCCAGAGACCACCCCAAACCAATTATTCTGGGTTTTTATTTTTTTGTTTATTTACAGCAGCTTAGTTCTATACTAGCTTTCCCTGCATACATTTCGCCTGCGTCCTGCTAATCCTGTTGATGTTACTGACGTCTCCTTCCAAACATTCGAGTGCCTCAGAAGACTAAGACCTTGTGTTCCCCAGCAGTTCCCAAACAAAACTTGGGGACAAGACTCTACAGGGCTTTGTTTTACAGTTCTTCCCTTCCCACAGAAAAAGCGCTACAGGAATTATCATAGAATCATAGAATGGTTTGGATTGGAAGGGACCTTAAAGATCATGGAGTTCCAACCCCCCCAAATTCAGTGGTAACAGGCACTTTCCCACACAGCAGACACCAAACATGGCTTTAACACCACTGGTGAAGGTCTGTGGCAAGCACTGGTGCGATGCTTTAGGACCAGTAGCACAGGAATCCATCCAGTTATTTCCGAAGCGCAGTCAGCTCTGGAGTGGGACGTCACAGCAGCCACCGCACTGCGCACAGGACGCGGCAGAATGGTTACGCTAATCCACACCTTCAAGTCACTCTCATTTCTCAGAGTAAGTCACAGGGGGAAAAGAGGGAAATTAACGTGCTATACGACACTGAGATACTTCTTTAGCTTGAAAAGTGTGTCACCAAAGGCCGGAAGCTAAGCCCTGGGGGGTGCCTGACTCCAAAGATGTGCCCAGTCCCGTTGCACAGCTCTTCTCCAGGTAAAATTATTTATCAGCATTATTACATAGAATGGTTCAGGTTGGAAGGGACCTTAAAGATCATCCAGTCCCACCCCCTGCCCTGGGCAGGGACACC
The DNA here is from genome assembly GCF_964106895.1 of Numenius arquata. Lineage (NCBI taxonomy): Eukaryota > Metazoa > Chordata > Aves > Charadriiformes > Scolopacidae > Numenius > Numenius arquata. The sequence goes on along the minus strand of NC_133580.1, from coordinate 20,550,463 downwards.
TCCCACCAGACCAGGTTGCTCAAGGCCATGCTGGATGGGGCTTTGAGCATCTCCAGGGATGGGGCAGCCACAGCTTCTCTGGGCAACCTGGGCCAGGGTCTCACCACCTTCACAGCAAAGAATTTCTTCCTGAGATCTCACCTAAATCTCCCCTCTTTCAGGTTAAAACCATTACCCCTCATCCTATCACTACATGCCCTTGTAAAAAGTCCCTCCCCATCTTTCCAGTAGGTCCCATTTGTCAGCACTTTGCTGGCCTGGAGCAAGAGTAGCTGCCACCTTCCATCACTGACCCCATGAGCAAGGGGGCATCTGGACACAATGTCTTTAGCCGGGAGAAGGACCACTGCACTCACCTCACTTCCCCCACACTGTACCATAACCTGGGACATGTAGATGATGTTTCCCATCGTTTTTATGTCCTCTCCTTCCCAGCGCTGGATGGACTCGGAAAGGATCTGCAGCTCGAGTTGTTTCCTCTTCCTCAGCTCTTGGCATTGCGACTGGGAATCACAGCGGGGCACTTCGTTAGCCGAAGGGCAGGCGCAAACCCAAACCAGCCCAACCAAGACGGTTTCACCAGCAATGCTCCCACAGCCACGTGGGCTCAGGGCTGGTGACCTCAAGGGATCAGGAAAGCCTGCTTCGGCTCCATTACACAGAGTTTGTTAAAAAAAAAAATAAAATAAAATAAAATTATACCCTAGCGATTCATGAAGTAATGAATTCATTAAAACGTCAAAGAAATTGCGAACTGCACTGAGCAAGCTTTTCTTTCCAAACCAGTCCTACCTCTGAGAGCACCGGGTCACATTTTCCAAACCGAGACAGCCGCAGAGTTAAATGTCTCTAATTTTGCTGCTGCTCAGAGAGATTTTGCCCCTTTTTGGCTAAAGAGTAGAGAGAGTTATACTTGCAGCCACGCAAAACCCCCATGAATCAGACGGGTGGATGTTTTCTAAGCAAAATCTGCAAACCCAAAAGCAGGACGTGGCGCAGTATTTCAGCCCCGCAGTAGAGCAGCACGAAAAGAAGCTTTTGAAGGTGCCGTAACTGCAAAGCCCGCACCGATGCCCGGCAGATGGGGACCGGTAGAGCTCCACGGAGCGGCCAGTCCCTCAGCACCTTTCAGCAGGGGGAGGACAACACCGACTGCACGGAGGCAGCCCTGAAAACCCACGCCAAACTTGCTTTAACTGACCCCTCTGCCAACGGGGAAAACTGCTGCAAAGTCAAACCCAGGCTCAGTTTTCACCAGCTGCTCGGGTTTTTTCCAAACCCCTGTTTCTAACAGAGATTTTCCTCCTTTCCAGCTCAAGTTTTGTGCAAACTCTTTGACTATCCAGATCTTCAAAGAGAGAGGCTGCATTGGGCCTCGGCTGCGAACACACACATTTGAACCAAACTGCGAGGGCTTCCTGTGGTTTTGCAACTGTTGTGCGCTTTGACGGCTCCCCGAGTGTCCAAATCCAGTGTTCCCAGGATGCAAATCCATACAAAATCCACAGCAATCCACCCCAAGTCTGTGCAGAGGCACCACAGCACATCACGGCAGCCCCGTGGTCCCTCCCTGGTCCTACCCTGGAACCAGGCGTCTGTCGCACGGGGCATCTCTGCCCGTCTACCCTCAAATCCCCACTGAACCTCTGCAGTTGCATCATAATTACATTAAATTACTCAGCACCCAAGTACACATTTCAAGTAAAAACCGTCCATCACTTACGAGCATTCCTAAAGATTAATGACACCAGCTAATTTAACTGAATTATTCCCCTGTTATCTACTGGAATAAATGGAAAGGGAGCCGAGTTTCTAAGTAAATGTAACATTATCACCCTTTCCTGTTTTCTATGAACTTTCTCCTCCCCATCTTTTATCTGCACTGCTAAGCACCAAAAACTCACGTCTGCTGTGTTAAGGAAGGAAGTTGGACCACATCTGGAGTGGTTGTAGTGAAAGGTATTCAGTGGCTACAAAGCCAGAGAGACTACAGCTTTTTTAATCACCGAAAAAAGCTTTGCCGGGTAAAACCTTTGTGCACGTGGATGGCTTTCCCCCCTCTTCTTCATCTCGGTGCAGCAGGACTGCGAGGGGTGTAGGTAACACAGCTCACAGAAATAGGTTTGTTATCTCTGATTCATCCCTTTGCTGCCACTTTCTCTGCTCCCCACCGATGGCCACAGCACCCGGAGCCACAAATTATCTGCCATACGGTCAAAGCCACCCCCGGTGGCCCCCGGGGGCAAACCTCAACCAAACCAAGGAGTCGCTCAATGGGCTCAGAGGGGACCTTCCTGCTGGCACCAGCAGTTGAGTCACACACCCGTGTTAACCTTTCACAGCTCATCTCTGTGAGCAAGGGGCTGTCTAGTTTCAGGTGGCAAACGATTAGGGCATGGAGGCAAAAGGAGATGAAAGGGACCCCCCCCACCACCACTACCCACACGTGGCTTTCTGCAGCAGAGGAGGAAGTCAGAGATGCTCCGTCTCTGCTGTTGGGACCACGGAGCCAGCAAGAATTGCTGAAACATGCAGCCAGAGGGGCAGCTCTAGGCTTGAAACTTGAAATTAAGATTCTTTATAACCCATCTTTTCCATTCCAAAAGACCTTTTTTTTTTTTTTTTTCTAATGAGGAGACAAATGTCAGGCTTGACTCACTCTTCACGAAACGCAGCCCTGAAATGGAGCGCTCTATTTTAAGAATCGCCACCTACCACAAGGGACTTGAAGGATGTGACGGCTTTCAAAACCTCTTCGTGATCCGCATGCGCCTCCTAGTGAAGGGAGAGAAAAATCCCTCAGGGACCAGCAGCAGCACCCACAGCACCCAGGGCTGCAGAGCTCGCCGGGGGATGCGGGGCGGAGGGCGCAGGCAGCATGGGCTGCAGGAGGGGGGCCAAACCCCCCCCAGGGACCTTCCCCACCACCCAGTGCAAGGTGACATGGTTTAAAGCAGCTATGCCGTTGGTTGATGATACCAATTTAATGAGTGTTAAAGTGGCTACAGCAAGAGCAGATAGGATTTTACTTCCCATAAACTCGGCTTGCAAAGAAAATCGATCAAAACAGGCAGAAGTACGGGGCGGATTTCTGGTTTCACCTTCAGGAAGGAAACTTCCCTTGGCACGCAAGGTATTCCAGCCATTGCCCCATGGAGGGTGCCATTTCCACCAGCACCAATGGGAGCTTCACCCCTGGGCTTAAGGGAGGGCACGCCTGAGCAGAGAGCTCCTGGGCCAGGGAGGGGGGAGCAGGATGCTGCCCCTTATCTCCCACTGCAGCTGCATGCCGGTACTCTCCCAGCACCTTCTCCTGGGCACCTAAGGCCCTGCATCACAAGACCTTCACCATCCAGACCTCAAGCCAAGCGAATCCTAAGGTGTCTTGTGATGGAGCAGTCCCTGGGGTCGATCACACCTGGATCCGGGAGGAGGGCTGCCCTGGACAGAGCTGCCCCGTCCCCAGCTGCGCAGCGGAGCAGGGAACGCGGTGCTATACATCCGCCCTGCAGACAGCTATATTGCCTACGTCTATATTGCATACAGCCCATACTCTTCCCACGGCATCGCAGCTTAAACCACAGCCCTACTGATTCATGCCACAAAACCCCCACACTCGGCTCAGAGAAAGAGGTGTCGTGTGTGTCCCCAAGCCCAGCGCCGACCCCTACACAGCGTCCTGCAGAGAGACCTACGCTGTCCCCGGACGGGCATGGCAGAGGTTTTAATCCTCTGGCTGGGAGGTGGATTTGGATGATCACGGCTAAGCGGGCTGAGTAATTAACTGGTAATTAATACTGGAAGAGGGGGGGAAAAGCAAACCCGGTTAAAAATAGGGTGTTGCTTTTGTTTTCTTCACCTCCTTGTACCACCCCTGAGGTTTGCATCCCTGCGGCTGGAGCGCACCAGCAGAGCGAGCAGCAGAGCTCCAGCGGCAGAGATCTTTAGAGTCCTCAGGGGGAGAAATGTCCTCAAGCAGATCTGCCACCCGCCGAGGAAGCCTCCGTCCCCCTTGGCTGCTCTCCCTGCTCCCGGGCACCGGCTCCTCCGCCCCCGTGTCTGCGCTGGCTGCCAGATCCACGTCTGCCTGCGCGGCTCTGTCTCCACCCGGGAGCACAAGCCTCGGGTGGGGATGTGCCTGTGAGCTGCCGGGGATAGGAATCTCATAAAATGCTAATAAAAACCACCGATTTATTACCCGCTGTGCAAATGAGTACCAGCTGTCGCCTGACCCTCAACTCTGCTTTAACTCGTGCTGGAGATGGCCCATCTTTGAGGAAGGGCTGGGGTGAAGAGCAGGCAACGCCTTCCCACAGCATCCCCCAGACTCTGCCACTTTCCCACTTTTAATCTTAAAGGTAGATAATGTCCCACGGAGGTGGGAGGCCTCCTTGGAGGGGTGGTAAGTGCTCTTAGCGATGCGGTGCTCAAATACCCCGAGGGGCAGAGGTTCCTCTTACAGCTGGGGGGGGGGCGCAGCTCACAGCCTGCCCAGCAGTCCCACATCCCACCTACCTCCATGTGCCGCTCCAGCTCCTGCAGCAGCGTCACATATTTGTCCAGCCTCAGGAAGGGTTTGCTGAGGCTGGTGGTTAAGATGAGAATGCCCGGGTTGGCCGCACCCTGGCTCTCCATGAACTTCTCCAGCTCATCACTATAAATAGAGACGACAACAACAAGAAGAAGGAGGAGGAGGGCTCGCCACCGCTGAGGGCTGTGTTTTGCTGCCTCCCACGCTCTCCTGATGGCCGGGGCTCTGCTCTGAGCTGTGCTTTTGTAAAGGCATCCCAGCCTCCCCCCCTTGAGCACCCCACCACCGCAAAGCCGACAGGGCAGGCAGGGAGCTGCCAGCCTCCAGCCGAGCAAGACCCCGGCTCCCCGGGGATGCAGGGGAGGATGCTGCGGGGTGGCGGGCGTTGGTGTGCGCAGCCCCTGGGGTACATCGGTCCCCCGGAGCAGGGAGGTGGCACAGGGCCAGGCGTCTGGCGGACAGCGGGGGGCTGCAGAGGCTGGTGCTGGGCTGGAGGACGCCCCCGGGACCCTGCTGGGAGCCGTGACGCCGTTGCGAGCTCCTACATCGCTCTGGAAAACATGGCTTGTGCCTGCCAGCACGTTTGCCAAAGCTGATTCTTTGACTGATTTAAGAAAAGGGGTCAGACCGAGGAACCACATGAATGAGTCATTTACAGGAGCCAGGCTTTTCCTTAGGCTGAATTAAAGCTGGATTTCAGCAGGTAAGTAAATATATTGCGAGTTCCCATTACGGACAGGGTCCTGGCTTTCCCATCGCTGCAGGGGGGACAGCTAAGCTGCGTTAGGGATGACACGGTTGTAGCCTTTTGGCTTGGCAGGCTCTTTAGCATGACATTATACAAATTCACGTGTCTACTCAAGTGGGACATGTTGAAGGAAGATGTTATTACTGCGATCTACCAATGATCCTGCAAATCAAGCACCTGGTTGAACAGCAGCTCCGTTATTGAACTGGGTAATTCCGGGTGACTTGATGACCACCCTCCTTTTGCAACGAGGTGCCCCACACCGTAGTGCCACAAGGGATCCTTCTCCCACCTGCGAGCACTTCAGCAATGGGTCTGAAACAGCATCTGGGTCCTTTAGCAAGTTACAATCACAGCAGACGCTACCGCTAGGGCTGAAATTGCGTGTTTTACCCGAAATAAGAGAGTCCTGTGAGAGAGGACCTGTGGGACCACTCTGAAGACAAGCAACATGAGTTGTCTCCATGCTGGAGCTGAGGCTAAGTTGAAGAGCCCAAAGCCCCACCGGCTTTCCCAGCAGCAGGATCCTATGTCACCCCCTTGCCTTATTGTCAAAATACAGATTAAAAGTCGTGTCAAGCCAAGTATTAATAATAAAAGTAACTTTTTGAAGGAGGGATTTCAGTCTGGATCTCCTCCTCCATGGCTCACCTGTGTTGTGTGAGGACGTTGACTGCGGACGGGTGGTTAGCACAGTAGGTCAGGTACAGGGAGCGGAACTGGGGCATCAGGTTCATGAAACAGCCTCCCACACGCTGCTGGTTCTCGGGGAGCCTACGGACGCCAACATACCAGCCACAACGTTATGCCTCCAGATCTGCACCCTGCAGCTACGGCACTCTCAGGTACCTGCCCAGGAACCACCCGCTGCACAGGGACATTCCCAGGTCACCACGTAACTGCGGCACCAAGCAAAATACCCACGCCTGTCACCTGGGGAGGAGGAGGAAGGAGGTCCTCAGATGGGACTGGGTTTCTGCGGTGCAGACAGTGAGTATCACAACCTGTTATCAGCCTGGGACAAGGTGTGATGCAGCATGTCCTGTCCCACCAGCAAGAGCCGCAGCATCCCAGTGATGACATCCTGGTGAGGATGTGGGAAGCACTGGGTGCAACGGAGGGGTGATCCCACTGTCTGGGCTGCCCATGAATATGAGAGAGGAGATGGAGAAAGAAAGGGAAGCCACAACCTGAATATCTTTCCAATATTCAGTCTTTTCCTAGGAGTCCTTCTCCTTCCAAAGGGGAGGCTGGGCTGAGGCTGAGCACGTCTGCCAGCCTCCCCCAGGGAAACTATCACCTCTAATAATTTGCTCTTTGCTCCCTGGCAATCCCCATCTTCCCACCTGCCAGATCTCCCAACCTAGAGGTGTCTGCCTCTTTGGTCTAGTGACACCTTCATGTCAGGTCTAGCGACACTTTCATTCAGCAGACGCCTTAACAGCAGAAATGTCAGAGTTTATTCTACCCTCCCTCCTGCCAAAGCACTACCTGCTGCCTTTCTTCAATCCCTTTTGTTTCCTTCTATATTTAACAAGTCTAAGACAGCAGCCAGGAGGAACATTAATGAGTGGGTCTTTCTATTATTTTTAGCTGTAGTTTAACAGTTTAACACCCTCAGTGCTACGGCACGAGCTTACTTTGCAACTTCTTCCAAGGCTTGGTTCAGTGTTTGCTGAAACGCAGAGATTTCTTCCACATTTCCCAGCAACGACGCGATGTCCACAGCGCTGAGCCTGGAAGAGTCAAATCACCAATCATCATCAAAGAGATGTTGCTTTTAGGAGTAGCCCCCGTGATACCTGTAAGCAGCCCTTCCAAAAAGGTCCACCAATTTCTCTTTCCCCAGATACACCATCAGACACAGGAAAACACAAAATTCATGATCTGTGAGCTACAGACCACAGCTTCCTGGAGAAGATGTCTGCTGTCAAGGATTATCTTAATTGGATTTTAATCACTTAATCACACTAATCTTCTCAGATGTTTAGCTGTCTAATAGACACAGACAGATGGGATTTCAGCCAGGGGTGGGGAGGGAGGTATGTGCACAGACACAGAGGCAGCTTTGTCTTCAGGGATTCATGCCGTGGGTTTCTCTACAGGGGGAGGGTCCTACGGAGCAGCACCCTTGGGTAGAGGTTGCTTTGTTCCTTGAGCGAGGTTGGGTTTTTCCAAGCCAAAGCTAACGTGTCTGCTCCTGTCATCCTCAGAGTCGCTCTCGTACCACCCTCATCTAAGCCATTTGCCGCCTACAAGGCTGAGAGCACCAGAAATTTTCACAGCTACATACCTCCTACGTGAAGATGTGGGGAAGGAAGGAGAGATTTAAATACAAAGGCCTTAAGACATCACCCTCCCACATCTGTCTGGACAACGTCTAAGCATCAAGGCTGTCCGGTCCTCCTGCTCAGCCAGAGGGACCCAGGGCAGGGGGTTGGAACTAGGTGATCTTTATGGTCCCTTCCAACCTAAGCCATTCTGATTCTATGGTTCTATGACTCTGGCCCCAAACGCGGCTGCATGGATGGGGTGCCGGAGCTGGCACCGTTCGGACGAGATGACTGTAAAGCTGAAGCAATAAGCAGGAGATGAAGCTAATTGCACTTGGTGAAACTGTGGCTAGGCATCTGCTGAGAGGCACCAGGATGCTGCCCGGGTAAGGACAGGACGGCATGTGCTGCCTCTGTATCACTCCCCAGCACGGATGGAAAACACATCAGCTTATTTCCACAGATTAAGCCCTGGCAAAGTCCCCCGGTCACCCCAGCGTTGCTCTTCCCAAGCAGAGAGGGACTTTAACCCAGAGGCTGCGCAGAGACGGGGGACAGGGGAGTCACCTCTCGCTCAGCAGCAGTTTGGATTTAGCGAGAGGCGATGTGAGCGCAGAGGACACGTGCTGCCGCGTACGAAATGAAGAGGAGACGAGGAGACGCCACTTGGGGCCGAGAAGTCACAACAAGGCAAATGACAAGGGAAGAAGCCATGCAGGGCACACCACCGGGAAACATGCATGCCAGGAGGGCCGGACACGAGCACACGGATGGGCTGGACCAGCCAGCAGATGGAAATGCCCATCTCTAACACAGCCCAAGGCCTGCGCCACCACTGAGGAAGAGGAAAGAGCAGAAACCTGTACAACGTGGGTTGGTTTTTTTTTTTCTGGTTCACAGAGAAGCTGTGAGGCTTTACAAGAAGAGCAGCAACAGTCCCTAAACATTCAACAGCAGGAAAGTAATGAACTATGGTTGATTTTACAGGGTTCTCTCCACCTCAGATGCCCTTATATCTTACTTATCATAAGACTGGAGGGGTCTTAAGTAAGTTCCCAGAAGTGACTGTAGTTCCTTCGCATAATCTCGTTCTGTTTCCAGAATATTTTGCAACACCTAGGGTGAGAGACAGAGCACTGAGTAGATCTTAGCACTAGCGACTAGTCAAAGGAACATGACATCAGCTTCCAAGTGTGGAAAAGCATGGAAGTGCATTTTAAGTCCATAAACGACGTTTGTTAACGCAGAACCCAGAACGCTCAGGAAAGCCCTGAGGGTCCGATTTCAGGATTTTACTTTGCAGACTGGGGGAGGCCTGGAAAGCCGGTGTTAAGGGCTGCTCCTTCTTCTCTGGCAAAGCATGAAGACCATGTCAGTTCGGACCCGAGTTTAGTACCTGACCCCTGGGAGGCTCATGCCTAACCCTGCATGCATCACTGGCTGCCGAGGGATACAAACAACCGACCTGTGCATGCACCCTGGGAGCACCACTTGCACCAAGGCAGGCAACAATTTAAACGAAACAGTGGCCAGACCAAGGAGGGCTCCTGCAGCAGCTCAAGCCAGGGCACAGTTCACTTGCCACTTCCAGGACGTGCCGAGTCGGCTTTGGTCCTGGCTAATCCATCTCAGCAGCCAATTTGTCTCCGGCAGCCGGGTAGGCAAACCCACTGCTCAAGTTTCTCAATGTAGAAGCGCTTTGGAGACAGGGGAGGTGGTTCCCAGCTCTCTGGACATATTGTTTCTGCTTTGCTTTGCTTGAAATATATTTAAACATGCTGATGAGTACGTTCCACCTCCGGCACCAAGAGCCAGGGACATTCACATGCAGGCATTTTAACTCTCTCACGTGGCAGGGCTCGCTCTAGCCTGGACAGGGCAGGAAGGTGCCTGCCCCGCTTTGCCAGACATCACCTCTCCAGCAGCAAGATGGTAAAGGAGGTGATGTTTCTCCACCTGCAGCCCGTAGCCTGGCTGGCTGACCTGCCCCAAAGCCAAGCCAACGAGCCAGGCTGGGAGCTGCAGTCCCTGCCCCTTCGCCGAGGGCAGAGGCACAGGGGTGCCACATCTCCAGCCAAACGCAAGAAAAGGATCACGAATGAGAGCCCTAATTTGGCTTGCTTCACGCCGTGACATTATTTCCCCATCTTTATCAAGGGGAGACAGTCTGCAGTCAATGGCAAGGACCAGACCAGAGACATCGTGCCTTATTCCCCAACACTGATCCCAACGCTGCCACCTCTGCTATGCTATCTCGGTCACCCACTCCGAGTCCCTCCTCCTGGCATCTTGCAGCAAGTTCCATTTGTGGTTTATTGTCTCGACAGCCCTGAATCCAGGAAATGGCAACAGCTGCATTTAAATACAGAGTCACATCCCCAATTGTTACAAATTGCTTCAGTGATTTCTAAGTTCAGAAGATTAATAATATGCTACTTATTAAAATGTACGATCAGCACTTTAAAACTTACCACAGGGTAATAATTCTTTGTCAGCTGAGTGCTTTCAAGTCCTTTTAATGCTTTGGGAGAGAGTGGTTTATCTGTAAAAAAAAAAAACAACAACACAAAATCAATAAATTACAGAATCACGGAATTGTCAGAGTTGGAAGACACCTCTGGAGATCATCAAGTCCAACTCCCCTGCTGAAGCACGGTTGCCCAGAGCACATCACTCAGGACTGCATCCATGCGGGTCTTGAAGATCTCCAGAGAAGGGGACTCCACGACCTCCCTGGGCAGCCTGTTCCAGGGCTCTGCCACCCTCACCGGAAAGCAAGTTTCTCCTCATATTTGGATGGAACTTCCCATGTTCCAGCTTGTGCCTGTTGCCCCTCGTCCTATCACTGGAAACCACTGAAAAGAGTCCAGCTCCATCATCCTTCAACCCACCCTTTAGGTACTTGTAAACATAGATAAGGTCTCCCCTCAGCCTTCTCTTCTCCAGGCTAAAGAGCCCCAGCTCTCTCAGCCTTTCCTCATCAGGGAGATGCTCCAATCCCTCAGTCATCTTAGTTGCCCTACGCTGGGCTCTCTCCAGTAGTTCCCTGTCTCTCTTGAACTGGGGAGCCCAGAACTGGACGCAGTATTCCAGTTGTGGCCTCACCAGTGCAGAGCAGAGGGGGAGAATGACCTCCCTCGACCTACTGGCCACACTCTTCCCTAGGCAGCCCAGGATCCCATTGGCCCTCTTGGCGACAAGGGCACATTGCTGGCTCGTGGAAAGTTTGCTATCCACCAGGACTCCCAGATCCTTCTCCTCAGTAGTGCTTTCCAGAAGATCCATCCCTAACCTATATTGGTGCCTGGGGTTCTTCCTCCCCAGGTGCACTTGCCCTTATTGAACCTCATGAGGTTCTTCTCTGCCCAGCTCTCCAGCCTGTCCAGGTCACGCTGCTTACAGTGCACAGCTCTCATTATTCCAGCGGGGAAAGTCACTACTGCGTCACGTTCACCCCCGTGAACACAGAACTTCGATGGTGGGGTTGGTTTGCCGGCCTCGGAGGAACCAGGAGCAGAGGGCAGGCAGGCACATCGGGAAGGCAGCCGAGTCAGTCACACCAGCAGCAACCCCGCAGCCCCGCTGCCAACTGACTTACTGGTTTGCTCTGAAACCCCTGGCAGCAGCCCAGCGTCTGGCAACTCTTTGGAGCTACAGCATGGCTTCAGCCGGCCCACAAAATTTGGGTTTTAAAAGCAGGTGTCTGCCCGAAATGCTGGATGGGGCGTTTTGCTCCAGGTGATTCACAAGGTGCTGAAAGCCAAGGCCGATCACCACGCTGAACCCCAATCCCCGCAGTCCTTTGCGATGCAAAAAATCCCTTCTCTGAACGAAGGCAGATTTGAAGAAAAAGCTCACACAAACCTGGGAGTCGGTTCTCATCTCCTCCTGCGTTTGCTAAACCCCTGCAGATGCCTCCAGCGTGGTTCCCCCATGCGCACACACAAGTCCCCGCACCATTATTTCCTTCCCTAGAGAAGTCCCTTCCCTGCCACGGGGCTTTGCCAGCTCTCCCGGCATGGCAGCGTCACCATCACCCTCCGCAGCGGGACGGGTCGGCAGCGCGGGGCTCCGCACCTTGTACCGAAACGCCTCCGTGCCACGGGGAGCAGCCGCTCTCTCCTTCCTCCCTGCAGTCGCTCACAGAAGGCAATTACTTCCACACCGATAGCAGGGGAGAAGCTCGAGATTGATAAATTTAGCCCCTGGAAACCGCAGCTTGATGTATTGTCTAATTATTGCCTTTGTAGAGTTTCCTGTCACTTCCAGCTGGGAGCTCTGTGCCTCATTTAAAGCTTTGCTCCTCACAGTTAGTTATTTCCACCCAAAGGGCACGCTTAGGACACAGTGGAGGTACAGACACTGCTGAAAAACAAGTAACTCCATTTAGAGTGACAAGTCTCAGACTTCGGAGGTAAGGAAAGCAGATCCCACTGGCTCGGAGCAAGGGTCTTCCCCGGATCACAGCCCCCAGGCAGCGGTCCCGGGGCAGTAGAGGGTTAGCTGGTGGTCCCTGCATCCACCATTTGAACCACAACCACACGTCCCAAGGAAGGGGAGACCAGGGGAATGAACCCTTCTCCCATATGAAATGGGTGCTGGAGGGAAAAGCTCGGCAGATAGAAAATATCTGATGGGCTCCTACATCAGGATCAATGGGAGGCTTGTCCTTCTCTTCAATGAGGTGCCGTCATTTCACGCGGCTCCCATCTGATTTTCCCCATAGGAGTGAAGTTCGCTCTCCTTTTTTTTAAAGCATTTCTCTTCTTCTCTCACTGACTTAATTAGCGATTCCTGGGTTGTGCCAGACAAGCCTTCAATCTCTGCTCCAACGTCCTGCTCCAGCTCAGACATCACGTCCCAGGGGGAAACAGTGGGAGATGAGATATCCGAACAATGATTTTTTTTTTTCCATTTAGAATTAAATAAAAACTGGCCTAATTCTGAGCACTCACTCATTAAATGTTATTCTTTGCTTTTTTGCTTGCAAGTGTGGGAGCAAGGATGTCTAACAGGGGTTGCGCATTTTGCAGCCGCTTTGCAGAGCAGAGTGTTTGAGGCCAGGGCTGATCCTGGGCCATAAAACCAGCAGCAAACACACAGCGGGTGTCTCCCTCTGGGGTAAGCCCTCAAGGCACGTTAAGGAATTCAAGTTGGATTTTGTAAAAAACCATGTTTAGTGTCACACAGTGGCCTCGGAAGCACAACGGGGTGAGCTGCTTGAATAGGTGTGTAACGCTACGGGGCGGCTGGCCAGGGGCATGCTTCATGTCATCACCACCCCACATCTGGTTAAAATCACATCGCGGAAAAATGTTAAGGACGCTCAAGACATAGCTCAGTAGAGACAGATGTCATCAGATGGATCGTCCCCTCCCTCCTCCTTCCTCAACATCGCAGCAGAAGATGCTCTGGGAGGGAAAATGTACTATGTGAAATCAGCCGTCGCTATGGAAAAAACCAGGGGACCGTCCCCCGTGGCCATATAGTTTTTGTTGGTTCCCTCACCGTGACCATGAGCATCCATCCCACCCCTGCCAGAAACGGCAGGACCAAACGCAAATGCACAGCCTGACCCAGGTCTCTAACAGAAAGCTAATTCTGCGCTCAGACACTGGAAGGACCTGGCAGCTCCCCAGGACAAAGGGGACCCGGGCATCCTCCGGCGATGTCCCCGTTCCTGCGCTGCTGGGGCTTAGGGGAGCAATAGAAAGGCACGATGCGCTGGGGAAGAGGCTGAAGCAGCTCTCAAACAACTCATGCGAAAGACTAGGCTTTACCCGCCCGTCTGGTCTCGCTCATCTTTCCATTAGCCCTGCTGCTTTAAGGACACAAATGGTCCTTAATAAATAGCAGCAATTTCCCAAAGGCACGAGGATCTACACTGCATTATACCGCTGTCATTCAATCAGCCCTTGAAAGCAACGTGCTTACCGGTGGATTTGATTTCTCTGACGTAGTTGCTTGGGAACCAGCCGGTTTTTCCATTCAAGGTCCCTTCCCACCAGCCTCCTTCTTCAACCCGGGTGACATAAATAATGTCTCCTTTGTTAACGGAGAGTTCATCCTCATTGGTCTGCTTAAAATTGAACCTGGCCTTTACCACCAGCTGATGACTGCCATTCTCGGTCATCTCCTAAGGAAAGAAACATGGAAAAACATCAGTAAATAGTCCAAAAATGCAGAAGCCAAGGGGACAAGCTATTGTTCTTCTTTGTTGTGACAGCTGTTTTTCCAGTATTGCTCTGTATAAGCACTTCTGCCAGAGAACCGCAAGGTCCCTCCCAAGCATTAATTTAGTTTCCCAGCGCAATGGAGAACAGATCAGAATCGCTGTTCTCATTTCACAGAGGAGGTTTGGAGAAGCCACGAGGCTCTCTCCAGGCAGAGCAGCTCCATGATGGAGGTCAGGGCAGAACAAGCCCCTCCAGCGTGCTCGACCCAGAGGTACCACTCACACTCCTCTACCCCCGCAGCCATCAAACCCTTGATGAGACGTTAAATAAAGGATTTAAATAAAGGATACCACAGGCTTGGACTGCCTCCTTAGCACCCTCGCTGACTGTGAAGCTGTGCCGTTGGAGTCGGTGTGGGGACCTCCAGCCGCAGAGCTAAGAGACGACAGATGGGAACATGGCCCTTTCGACGGCTGATCTGGTGAAGGAAAAACAACATCTGAGCTTTCCCCAGCTCTCCACCCTCCCTCCACATCACGGCAAAGCAAAGAGTAAAGCCCCTAAGGAAAGCAAGAACAGGGCACACAACAGCTGAAGGAGCATCTATCAGAGCAAGACGGTTGGACTAGATGATCTTAAAGGTCCCTTCCAATTGAGACAATTCTGTCATTCTATGGTTCTAAGACAGCGAGTGTGCTGCATCTCCAGTGGGGTACTCCTGGTCAATGGTGAAGATGGTTTTGTTGGGCTGGGTCAACCCTTCCATGGTGGAAGAAGCTCAGTTGCATCCCGAGGCACCCCTAGGTTATGCCAGCTCTGCAGCCACACGTCCGATGGCGGCATTTTTTTTGAAAACCCCCTTAAAGCTGTAGAAAAACAGAATAATACCCAGCCCAGCGCTGCTCAACTGGGAACGTCTCTGGGATCCGAGTAAGAACTGCTGAAGGTGTTTCAAAGTCTACCTCCCAAGTGAGTGCTCCGAGGTCACCTCCGCAGCTGCAGCGTGGGCTTCCCCGCCGAGCGGGGAAGAATGCTGAACAGCTGGTCAACACAATGGCTTCTCTATCCAGAGAAGTCCTTCTGGGTTCATTATACAGCTGAAAAGAGGCTGGGCACAACTTTGATTACTGTTCGTGGACCGCTGCCATCAGCCATGTGAGAGAGGGATTCAGGAGGTGCTGAGGAAGGACAGGAGTGTCACCCCCAGGAGAGGGACAGCCCACGGAAAGGCTCAGACCGTCCCAGCAGCTCTTGGAGTTGCCTCCTTCACATGCTCAAAGCTCCTCGCTTTGCAGATGGGGTGATTTCTATTTATATTAGATATAGAAAAACCTGCCAGAGGGTAAAAAGTTTCCTGGTCACAACTGCCCTGTGCTGAGATTGAGTCAGTGGCCTCGGCACTAAGAGCCGTCCCAGCTCCTGCAGGACTTGGCAGCGCTCAGCCCCAGAATCCTGCTTGGATGCTGCAGAGCAGTAAAAACACGGGATTCAAGCCACCCAGTAGCTCCCAGTACTTCCCTGCTACTGCACCTCATACCAGACTGTGGGACAACACTCTGATCACCTGCTTTCTATGTGCCATGCTGCTCAGACGGAGCAACAGAAGATTTCAGTTAACTGTGAAGTGCTTCTAAGATTTGCCTTATATTTGCTTCTTTTCAGTTTTAAGAACATTTCTGTATTCCAGAGCTGCTGTTTTCCACCTGCGGGGGGGACCTTGCATGCCCATGGACCTCAAGAGGAGGAGAGAGAAGAGCGGTCTGCGGGCATCACCGTGCCGGGTGTGCCAGCTATCCTTGCTGGATAACATCTGGAGTTCTTCTTTGAAACCGCTGCGAGAGGAGAGAGGGTGACCAAGCCACCAACGTGCACAGGAACCGGAAAACACAACCCTCTAAGGCTGTTGTTCCCCCATTCTCCTCCAGTCCGAACGTCAACATGGGAAAGTCATTCCGAAGGGGAAGTTTGGTGGGAGTTACAGGAACTCAGCTGGGCTTTTATTCTCCCCAGAGGATTTTTCGTTTTAATAGGAAAACACCTCGTCCTTAGATTGGACCCGGAGCAACACAATCTGTGAGCTCTTAGAGAAGCTTTGTCTTCCTCCAGCGCCTCGCACAATGGGGACCAGGTCCGTGACTGCGCCTTCCAGGCGCCGCTGCCCTACAAACCCCCAACCATACCATACCCACGCGCCAGTCCACGCTCCAGCGATGGGCAACGTTCATGTTAGATCTCGTGTGCTGCCAGTGAGACTGTTTTCTCTCTCTTTTTCCAGCTCGTCACACAACTGCATAATGACTGCACGGTGAATTCCCAGCTCCCCGGGCTGCAGCAGCAGCAGCAAAACCCCCTCCGCGTGGAAAACGCACTTTGTAGAATCATAGAATCAATCATAGAATCATCCAGGTTGGAAGAGACCCTTGGGATCATCAAGTCCAACCATCTACCCTACTCTACAAAGTTCTCCCCTACACCATATCCCCCAACACCACATCTAAACATCTCTTAAACACATCCAGGGATGGTGACTCAACCACCTCCCTGGGCAGCCTGTTCCAATGCCCGACCACTCTTTCTGTGAAAAATTCTTTCCTAATGTTCAGTCTAAACCTACCCTGTTGGAGCTTGAAGCCATTCCCTCTCGTTCTGTCATTAGTTACCTGTGAGAAGAGACCAGCACCAACCTCTCTACAGCGTCCTTTCAAGTAGTTGTAGAGAGTGATGAGGTCTCTCCTCAGCCTCCTCTTCCTCAAACTAAACAGTCCCAGCTCCTTCAACCACTCTTCATAGGATTTATTCTCCAGGCCCTTCCCCAGCTTCGTTGCCCTCCTCTGCACCTGCTCCAGCACCTCCATATCTCTCTTGGATTGAGGTGCCCAAAACTGGACACAATACTCCAGGTCCGGCCTCACCAGTGCTGAGTACAGGGGCACAATCACCTCCCTACTTCTGCTGGTCACGCTCTTTCTAATACAAGCCAGGATGCCGTTGGCTTTCTTGGCCACCTGGGCACACTGCTGGCTCATATTCAGCCGCTTGTCAATTAGAACCCCCAGGTCTCTTTCTTCCAGGCAGCTCCAGCCACACTTCCCCAAGCCTCTAGCAATGCACAGGGTTGTTGTGGCCCAAGTGCAGAACCTGGCACTTGCCCTTGTTGAAACTCATGCCATTGATTTTGGCCCAATGCTCCAATCTATCTAGGTCTCTCTGTAGAGCTTCCCTATCCTCCTGGGAATCAACACTCCTGCTTAACTTGGTGTCTTCTGCAACATCATTGTAAACACAGAGTGGGGCAGGTTTGGGGTTGGTTTTTTTTTTTTTTTTTTCCTCTGAAGCATCCTGATATTTGAGCAGGAGCGGTTTCGGCTGCTCTCGGGCCAGGAGGGGTGGCTGACTGCCAGCCTGAGATGTTCTTCCCCTGATTCCTTCTGAAAAAAGGGAGGGCGTAAACCACGAGCCCAGACTTCTCCGCTTATTCAAGCCATCGGCAACAGTCCCACGGAAATGACTCGGTTACTGTAGATTTTATGCTTCTCCCTGCCCCTCCCAACCTTCCAAAGCTTTTATAAATATCCGCAGCAACCTAGAAACAAATGTAAAACTGACTTTGACAGTTTGGCAGGGAAGTGTATCATTTATATTGCATCATGACAGCGTCCTATTTTATGCCTGGTCCAGCATGGAACACTGCTGCCATATGTTGCTTAAACTATGGTTAAAATAACTGTGTTTTCTGCTCACATTCCTACACTATTTTTGGCAGACGAGCCTTGTCTGATCCAGCACAGCTGGTTTTCCTCCCCTGCCCTCTCTTCCAGATAAAAGCATCGAGCTCTGTATCGCTGTTATTTGACGGACAGCTGCTGAACTCCGAGTTTATCCGCTAACAAACGATGCCTCTAGTTATTTGCATAACAAGATCCAGGAAGACACAAGGATTTGGGCTTCAAATGGATGCTCAGGAAGACATTCCCACAGCGTTTCCTTAGCTGTCACCTACTTCCCTCCGGGTCCGACAAGGGTGTTGGGATGCAGCAGCGCTGCGGGTGTCGGGACGTGCTGGCACCCCAGAGCCCTGGCCACAGCAGGAACTGCAGTAGCCGGTCCCAGGCTTGTCCTGATGCTCCATTCAGCCCCTGGACTCTGGCGAGACGGACAAACCGGACCATCTGCAGTGGCGGCTTGGAGGACACAGGCTCTTGCTTCTCAGGAACGTGGCCAAGCCACCAAAAAGCAAACATTTCAGACATGTATTTATTTTACCCTGTACTTTTCCCAAGGGCTCTCTCTGCCTGAGCAGCTAATTATATTGCAGGCATTGCGCTTTTTAACATTTAAACCGAGAAAGCATATGCTCAGACAGATGTTTGCCATGAAACCAAGAGGATCCCAGCTTCCCTATACCCCCTTCGGTAACGTGTGATAGAAACTATTCCCCAGCAAAGCCCCGTCCCGAGCCTCTGGATGTCCCAAGCGACTGGACGGACCAAGCGGGGCCATGGGTGGCTGCAAGAATAGAGTTGGGTCTGTAAATAAGGGGACTGCTGTGACCATGGCACCGTGAGGACCATCGGCACACGCTCCATTACACCCCTCTGGTCCAGCAAGGGGCAAGCACAGGGGCAGGAAAGCTTCCTGCTCATTTTGCTCTGGGAATAATGAAGCTGATGTCAATTGTAATGGCAGCAGCACTTGCAAGGGATGCTCTAGGCAACCTGCATTTTATATCCCCCACCGTACTGAACTGCAGCAGCTTCCTGCACGGGGTCACTGGGGGCTGCCACTTACTGGGGAGGCAAGAGGCTGTAAGGAGATGCGCTGAGCCTGAATCACCATCCCTGGCTTCTAGGGAGAGAGCGGGTGGCAGAAAGGCACTCTAAGAACCTGTATTTCTTCAGAGCAGCATTATACACACATACACGTGTGTGTACATATATATACCATTATTATTATAACACATTATATACATCACTATACATTATATATTATTATTATTATGTATATGCTGCTATTTATATAATATATACACAATAATTTATACAATAGTTAATATAATGTTTAAATATAGTATAAATATATATATATGAGATTTTATAAAACCTTGCACCAGGACAGAACCAGAAAGAGGAAAAAGGGAGAGGGTCCAGTCCCAGCAATGAGGTTGTTTCGTTGAACACCTCAGCAGCTTCTGTAGAATCATGGAATCCCAGAATGGTTTGGGTTGGAAGGGACCTTAAAGACCATCCAGTCCCAATCCCCTGCCCTGGGCAGGGACACCTCCCACCAGACCAGGTTGCTCAAAGCCCCGTCCAACCTGGTCTTGAACCCCTCCAGGGATGGGGCAGAAGAGAGCAGAAGAGAGCCCAAAAGCAAAAACTCAGATGAAAGAGAAGTGAAACAACTGAGAAAACCACTGCAAAGCAAATGTAGGCAAAATGCATTAAGACAAGAGAAAAACCTCCCCATGAAAGGAAAATTGCATGTCTGGGGTTTGAATTTTTCTCCTTTTAATCGCCTAAAATGTAACCTGCAGCAGGGAAATCAAACTCTCCTCCTGGTGCCGGACTCCTGCAGGGCTCTCTGTGCAATTCCGCTTGTGTGACAGGGGGCCATGAATACTTTCCTCCCTGCAAACCCCTTCCAGCTCCGCACAGACCTGCTCCTCAGGCCCTCAGAATGAGACCCTGGGTCTTCTCACCCCCTCCAAGAGCACCACCCTGTCATCGTCCTCCCCGCTGGACCTCTCCTTTCATGGCCTATGGGACCGAATATCAGTTTAAAGCAGCCTGTAGGGAGCAGCTATATATTTGGGATGGAAACAGGAGGAGCCGATTTGCTTCGCTTCGGCTCCCATGCCCAGGGAGGCAGGACAAGCCATCAGCTTGATTCCTGAATCCGGGAGGCTGCTCCAGGCACCCAGGGAGAGGAGAGAGAGACACATCAATACAAATGACTGAGCATCTGGGAACGACGTTTGTTTTGACATTCAGTAAAGATAATATGCAGATGGATCTGGTTTTCCTCTTCAGCTTTAAAATGCACTACTTAAAATCTGGTATTTGCATTTTGGGAGGTGCACGCTCATTTACATCGAGGCTCCTTTACGATGACCTACTTCCACGGTCCCTTAATACTGTCAAAACTGAGCAGAGGTCCCCGAGTGTAAAAGCGAACGACCAAGCTCCGCAAAGGGCGTACAGCGACTCCCAAATGCCACGTCTAAGCCCGGAGCATGAAATGACAATTCCACCGACCAGCACCGGGCATCGCTGCTGGCAGCACAATTTGCCAAGCCTCCTGAAATCACCATAAACTAGGAATTATAAAAAAAAAACCAAACAAAACAAAAGCACCCCACCGACCTACCCCGGCGTACATACGAGACAGAAATAACCCCCTTTTTTTTTTTTCTTTTTTTTGGTTCTTACCTTCAGTAGCTTTATTTACAGCCGTTAATGTACTCAGGACCTTGGAGAACTGTTCTCCGCTGTACAAATCGTGTGGATCAAACACCTGCAAAAGAGGAACGTGGTCAGTTGAGCCCGAAACCTCCCTCTCCACCCACCTGAGTAGCCCCACGGAGAGGATTAAGTCCCCCGCCTGCCCCTGCAGGGAAAGGGTGTTTGTTCAGGGCTGACAAATCCCATTTCCTTTACGGTGAGGGAATTCCTGGGGCGCCGGTGGTGGCAGGCGGCGTGGGAAGGGCAGGGGGACCCGGCAGCATTTGGAGCGTAACGCTGGGGATGGGGAAGGAAGGAAGGAAGGAAGGAAAGAATCGGTGCTGTCGGCAGGGAAGGGACTCCTCTGAAAATCACAGAGAAGGTTACTGCTTGCCTTGAGGGAAGGAAAGATTTTGCTGCTATTTTTGTTATCGAAAGCTGAAGAGACTGAGGCTGTACATACACATACGTACACACACACACACACACACATTTTCCACAGCAGAAGAAACAAACACGCTGAATTTTCTGCTATTGCAATATGGCATTTACATTTTTTACAGCAAGCCAAACCCAGTGATTTTATGTGCAAAAATTCCCCTCTAAAGAATTTTGTGCTCCTAAACCTCCACAGCAAAGCAGATACACATCGTTAGCAAGGGCTTCTTTGCCGTGACTGGTAGCCTGGACCTTGTACACCCAGCCCTTCTGAAATCACCCCCAGCTCAGCGAGGGGCGACTTGAGTTTCCAAAACACTGCGATCCCCTCTAACACGTGAGAAATGCCCTCAACTCTGTACAGATGGTACAAATCCTACCGTTAACGAAGGAAAGATAAGCGAGATGAAAAGCCCCCGTTATTGGTACCACCAAGGCACCATCTGCTAGTCCTCAAATACGCGTTGTCTCGCAGATGGAGACCGCAGATCCGCAAATCCAATGAACAGGAAAGATGATTTTACAGCTCTCCTGGCAGACACCATCTACTTAAACCACTTCCAAGGGACTGGAACGCATCCTGCTAAATTAGTACACCAGCATTAATGACCTTTATTTAGGGGTAGTACTGCCCTTTAAAATGGCCCTTTCTTGCTTTCCACGCGGAGCTCCTCGGGTACGCTTGGCAAATATTGCAAATAGGAAGGGGGACGGGCTCTTCCGCAGCCCTGGATGCTCGGGGCATCTCTCCCTCTCGACACACTAGCGCGGCAACGAAGTCCAACACGGGCAGTACAAAGGCTGCTCTTTGTTGAGACGATGTTTAAAAAGGGACTCAGGCACTCAACACTGGGAGAAAGGCTTTGCCCTACAGAAATTTAATCCACGCCGGGAGGGGGAGCAGCCTGTCGTTGTTCCAAGTATTAAAGTCAGTAGCTCCACAGCTCTGACGGCACCTACGCCTTTTGGGGACACCCCCCCACCTACCTCGGGCTGTTTCTGGGGTGACGTACCACCCTTCGGACCAGGCGGCCCCCATCCCTCGCTGCCAACTGCTGCGTGAACTCCTTTTCCCTGCCCTCCAACGGCAGCGGGTGCTATCTGAGCATGCCCCCCCCCAGCCGTAAGCGGCGACGGTCGCCTCTGGGTGGAAAGGAAGAGGGTACGAGAGAGCCCGGGGGGGTGCGCTGAGCCCGCTGGCAGCCGCTGGAGGACGGGAGGTCACAGTACCCTCCCGCCGAGCTGAAGAGGAAAGTAAACAGCGAGGCTTGGGATGTCCGCGTGCATCTCTCCGGTGTGTCATTTTCTCAGTCATACCCTTTTTCTTCCACCTCAGTAAGTCCGTCCCGAAAAACAAGTCCTGCCTTGAATGAACGGCATCTTTTTCTTTTTCTTTTTCTTTTTTTTTTTTTTTAAAGGACCAAAGCAGCAAAATACATCCCCGACCCATCAACGCACAGAATCGTGCTGCGAGCTCAGAGCCGTCGGACTGGCCAAGTCCGGGGGAACCAGTGGCGGGAGGGAGATGCAAAAAAAAAAAAAATTCTAGCACAAAAGCAAGCAGTCCCTTTTAGGACTTTTCTTCCTGGAGAAACAGTCTGGAATTGCTACTGTGGAGCAACGGCTACGTGGAAAACTCTCTTGGATCAGCTACTGTAACGTAAATATACTCCGCAGCTTGTTCCAGAATAAATTCATTATACAGAAAAGTCCTCATTTACAAGCTAAAAATTACTTTTTCCAGCGCAATCCATCCATAATTCCATTCCTAACTAAAAGACAAGCTGCAAGACTAGAAGAAAAATCGAGAGGGGAAAGGCTTTTTTCACTCTTAGCTCATGGAAGACGCAAGTAAAACCCTGCTTAAATCCACGGCTGTCATCGGAGGCTCTCCATTAAAATGCTTTCCCTACTTTCAGAGCTGGAGACTGCGGCTCCTCTCGGGGAAGCTCTCCGGCTGCTCCGGCAGGCATCGCACCGGGAAGAGAGAAAACCTGCACTGCTGCACCCAGAGCCCTCCTCCAAAGACAGCCAGAAGGTGAGGAGAGGCCGGTGCTCGCAGGGCAGGGACCAAACGAGCACCCGGCTTTTCGGGAAGGACAAAGAACCCAACCCGGGTGCATCCAGCAAGTCACCAGCACCCAAATTCCCAATACGGGGATGGGAGGTGGGGAAAAGTTAGGGGAAGGCAGGCCGTGTTTCCAGCCCCGAGGTGTTTTATCCGCATAAATGTATAGTTAAGATTATAAAACCCCGGCGAACCTCAAAGCCGGGTGTGAAGCCCAGGAATCGGGGTGACCGCCGCTCTTTCACCCAAACCCGAGGGGGAAGGCTGGAGCCGGAGGGTCCCACACCCACGGTACCGGCGTTTCGGGAGATTCCCGACCCCGGCTTCTCCGGTGAAAAAATGGGGTGCGGGAGCCCGGTGGAGCCGAAGGATGCCCCCAACATCCGCGGGTGTCCCCCCCCCGGTCGGTCCTCCGGGGTGTCGCCAGGCAGCATCCGCTGCCTGGCGACACCCCGGAGGACCGACCGGGGGGGGACACCCGCGGGGACCAGAGGTGACAGCCACGCAGGGCTACCGGAGGATGGGGAAAGCGGGGGCGGGCAGAGCGGCGGGGGGGGGGGACACGCGGCCGGTACCCGGTGCCGGTGGGTACTCACGGCGTGGGGCGGGTGGGAGCGCAGCCCCGGGGCATGGCGGCGGCGGCGGCGGGCGGTGCTGCGGGGCGGCCGCTGCGGCTCTGACCCGGAGCCGGATCGCGGCGCGGGGAAGGGAAAGGGAAAGGGGAAGGGGAAGGGGAAGTGAGAGGCGGAGCCGCCGCCGCCGCCCCCGCTCCGCCCCGCCGCTCGCTGCGGGACACGGGAGGAGCGGGAGGAGCTCCCTCCGCCGGCGGCGGGCGGGAGGAACGGAGCGGGGTGAAAGGGAGGTGGGAAAGGGCGATGGAAAAGGGGGAAGGGAGGTGGGAAAGGGAAGAGGAGAAAGGGCAGGGGAAGGGAAAAGGGATGGGAGAAAGGAACAGGGAAGGGAAGGGAAGGGAAGGGAAGGGAAGGGAAGGGAAGGGAAGGGAAGGGAAGGGAAGGGAAGGGAAGGGAAGGGAAGGGAAGGGAAGGGAAGGGAAGGGAAGGGAAGGGAAGGGAAGGGAAGGGAAGGGAAGGGAAGGGAAGGGAAGGGAAGATGAATCAGGAAAGAGGGGTAGGGTGAAAAGGATGAGGAACGGAAAAAAAGAAAAGGGGAAAGGAAAAAAGGAAGGGGAAAAGGGAAAAAGGAAGAGGAAAAGGAAAAAAGGAAGAGGAAAAGGAAAAAAGGAAAGGGAAGAGGAGAATGGAAGGGAGAAAGGAGAAAGGACAGGGGAACGGAAAAGGGATGGGAGAAAGGAACAGGGAAGGGAAGGGAAGGGAAGGGAAGGGAAGGGAAGGGAAGGGAAGGGAAGGGAAGGGAAGGGAAGGGAAGGGAAGGGAAGGGAAGGGAAGGGAAGGGAAGGGAAGGGAAGGGAAATGAATCGGGAAAGAGGGGTAGGGCGAAAAGGATGAGGAAAGGAAAAAAAGAAAAGGGAAAAGGAAAAAAGGAAGGGGAAAAGGAAAAAAGGAAAGGGAAGAGAAGAATGGAAGGGAGAAAGGAGAAAGGACAGGGGAAGGGAAAAGGGAAGGGAAGGGAAGGGAAGGGAAGGGAAGGGAAGGGAAGGGAAGGGAAGGGAAGGGAAGGGAAGGGAAGGGAAGGGAAGGGAAGGGAAGGGAAGGGAAGGGAAGGGAAGGGAATCAGGAAAGAGGGGTAGGGCGAAAAGGATAAGGAAAGGAAAAAAGAAAAGGGGAAAGGAAAAAAGGAAAGGGGAAAGGAAAAAAGGAAAGGGGAAAGGAAAAAGGAAGGGGAAAATGGAAAAAGGAAGAGGAAAAGGAAAAAAGGAAAGGGAAGAGGAGAGGAGAATGGAAGGGGGAAAGGAGAAAGGACAGGGGAAGGGAAAGGGAAGGAGAAAAAGTGAATCAGGAAAGAGGAGGATAAGATGAAAGGGAAGGGGGAAAGTGAAAAAAGGAAAGGGGAAAGGAAAAAAGGAAAGGAAAGAAAAATTGGAAGGAAAAAGAAAGGGAAAGCGAAAGAAGGAAAGGAAAAAGAACAGGAAAAAATATAGGACAAGTGAAGGGGAAAAGATAGGCTGTTGAAATGGTAATTGCAGCGTTTCTGCATCACTGAAGGGAATCATCACCGAAGGGCCTGCAGACGAGGCACGGTTGAGTCGAGGCGGTGAATTCTCGGAGACAGCGTGTCCTCGCCGCGGCCAGCACGGCGCCTCTGCCGCCTGTGCCCATCTGTTGGGGGAACACTCTGCCACGCGGAGCGAGAACATCCCCGGCCACGCCAGGCTGCAGCGTGGGAAGGGAATGAAGTGCAGCACTGACACCCAGGTGACACCCGGCTGCGGGTCCCGGCCCCATGCAGGGACTCAGGGGTGTCAGACACCCCCACACCTGCAAGCCAGAGGTCTCTGGGACACTGGGTCACTCTGAAGTCAGATGTGCCCATTCCCTAGTGCTTGCACTGGTCAGTGCTGGGCTGGGGCTTTCATTTTGACGTGACCCAGCGAGGAAGCCAGGAGGGAAGGCAAAGCAGAGCAGGCTTTGGGAGCATGTGGATGGGGAGCCAAAGGGGTTATGGTTTTTCATCTGCCTTCCCAAGACCTCCGTCCAAGTAACAAACAGATCAGTGAAGGTCACAAGCACCTCCAGCTGCAGAAGGTGGCTTCGGTTCTGCCCACGATGGCAGCCACACGCTGCATGCTCTGTGATCGTTCTGGACAGCCAGGTTTAATCCAGCCATTGATTTATCTCGCAGATACCATTCTTAGTTCACAAAATTCAGCCCCGTGCCAGAATGTGGTCACATTAGCAATAAAATGCTGCTGCTGAATGAAAGTCTTGTGCTCCTTCAGCAGTAAATGATGCTCAGCTATTGAGCTGCTGTTACTATATGCACAGTGGTGTCAACAGCAGAAACTAACGGGCTTGGCCAGGAACTTTCTACCTGATTTTCCTCTTTCTTCGTGATCTTGTCCCCGTATCTTCTAAAACTAGACTCCACCTGACCACCAGCTCTGAGCTTCCTTGCCTTGTGCTTTCCACCTGGACGCTTGCATCCAGCCATCTCTGCCTTAGCAGTCCCCACTCACTGGGCCAGACCTGGGGTCACACAGGCAGCTCGGAGCTTGAAGTCGCAGCATAAATGAAGCACAGACAGGTTATCTGCGCTGTTCCTCAGTCCAAACCACCAAAGAATCCCTCAAGGACGGTTAAACTCCAAAGAGGTGCCCACGCCCTCTGCCCAGTCCTCTGTCTCAGCAGAGCTGGGTCAAATTGATGACTTAGATCAAATTCTAGCACTGAAAAGCAGTCAGAAAATTTTAGACACGGTCTCATTCATAGAACCATGGAATCATCTAGGTTGGAAAAGACCCCTGGGATCATCGAGTCCAACCATCTACCCTACTCTACAAAGTTCTTCCCTACACCATATCCCCCAACACCACATCTAAGTGACTCTTAAACTCATCCAAGGATGGTGACTCAACCACCTCCCTGGGCAGTCTGTTCCAGTGTCTGACCACTCTTACTGTGAAGAATTGCTTCCTAATGTCCAGTCTAAACCTACCCTGTTGCAGCTTGAATCCATTCCCTCGTGTTCTATCACTATTTGCTTGTGAGAAGAGACCAGCACCAACCTCTCTACAACGGCCTTTCAAGTAGTTGTAGAGAGTGATGAGGTCACCCCTCAGTCTCCTCTTCCTCAAACTAAACAGTCCCTGCTCCCTCAATCATTCTTCGTACGATTTATTCTCCAGGCCCTTCCCCAGCTTCGTTGCCCTCCTCTGCACCCGCTCCAGCACCTCCATATCTCTCTTGGATTGAGGTGCCCAAAACTGGACACGATACTCCAGGTCCGGCCTCACCAGTGCTGAGTACAGGGGCACAATCACCTCCCTACTTCTGCTGGTCATGCTATTTCTAATACAAGCCAGGATGCTCTTGGCTTTCTTGGCCACCTGGGCATTGTTTCACCTAATTACAGAATGCCTAGAAGAAGGTGTTGGTTCCCCTGCTCACCTTCTTTTTTTAGGACTAAGACACTTGAAGCAGCAAATCTTCACAGGCTTCAGCCCCGGGCTGAAGCTAAGGAAGAGTTTGGTTATTTACACCCTGCAATGGGATGGACTCTTCCAGCTCAACGCAGCCTGTAGAGCTGCTGCAATTAACGGAGCTGCCTCAAAGCAAGAAGGTCACGGAGTGTCCTTATCCCTCTCTCCCTTCCACTACATCCAGATCCTTCACCGTTCCTGCAAAATGGGAGAAGGTGCTGTTTGCCTTGCTGTGTCTTTCTTCCACTTCCTAAGACTGAGTTACCAGGACAACAAAGAAGGAGGGTAGGAGGGAAGTGCGTATGTGCAGCTCTGCGGGAGTAACCTCTCTGCGGGCTCTTCCCACAGGAAGAGACTGGCAAGCAGTGGAAGTTGGGACCCGGGTTTCACAGAATCACAGAATGCTATGGGGTTGGAAGGGACCTCTGGAGATCATCTAGTCCAACCCCCTGCCAAAGCAGGTCCACCCAGAGCAGGTTGCACAGGAACGCATCCATGCGGGGTTTGGAATGTCTCCAGAGAAGGGGACTCCACCACCTCTCTGGGCAGCCTATTCCAGGGCTCTGCCACCCTCACAGGAAAGAAGTTCCTCCTTATGTTGAGATGGAACTTCTTATGTTCAAGTTTGTGCCCGTTCCCTCTTGTCCTGTCCCTGGGCACCACTGAAAAAAGACTGGCCCCATCCTCCTGACACCCACCCTTTAAGTATTTATAGGGCGTTGATCAGATCCCCCCTCAGCCTTCTCTTCTCCAGACTAAACAGACCCAAGTCCCTCAGCCTTTTCTCGTAAGAGAGATGCTCCAGGCCCCTCATCATCTTGTAGTCCTCTGCTGTACCCTCTCCAGCAGTTCCCTGTCCTTCTGGAACTGGGGAGCCCAGAACTGGACCCAGTGCTCCAGATGGGGTCTCACCAGGGCAGAGTAGAGGGGGAGGATAATTTTCAGAAGAAAAAAAGAAGTCAGAAACCTTTTCTTAAATTAAAACGAAGGAAGAAGAGGCACAGGTAGGATCGGACCAACACCCGGAGCTGGACACACAAGGTTGCTAGTTCCTGGCATCTGAGAATTGTGGAGTCTGACTGCAGTATTGCAGAACTGACTTCCAACACTATGAGACCTTAAAGCACAACAGCTGAGGACTGCTCCCTTGTCCTATCTTTCAGCTCTTTAAGACTCCTAATATTTTCCACCCCAGCCATTATGATTAGCTTTCAAATAGAAAAATAAACTCTCTGAAAAGAGAAGGAGACCTTGAGGGGAGACCTTCTTGCTCTCTACGACTCCCTGAAAGGAAGGTGTAGCCAGGGGAGGATCAGTCTCTTCTCCCAAGTCACAGGCGATGGGACAAGAGGAAACGGCCTCAAGTTGCACCAGGGGAGGTTCAGATTGGATATTAGGAACAATTTTTACATGGAAAGGGAATGGGCTGCTCAGGGAAGTGGTTGAGGCACCATCCCTGGAGGGATTTAAAAGACGGGTTGACCTAGTGCTTAGAGACATGGTTTAGTGATGGTTTTTATCAGAGTTAGGTTGATGGTTGGACTAGATGATCTTAAAGGTCCCTTCCAACCTAGACAATTCTATGATTCTATGAAAAACAGAGGGGATCACATAGTCAGAACAACCAATTTCTGATCTGATAGGCCTTCAGTGAGTCTATATATATCTGCTCTTAAAGCTGGGCTGCTGCAGCAGGCTCCCAGAAAGGCGTTCCTGGGAAAGAACCGGCCAGTGAAACAGTTCTGGAAGGAGCAGATTTTCATGCTGAAGGGCTCCAAAGAGAAGAAAGGCTCTGTGCTTGTTTAGCCCTTCGAAGGAGAAGTGCAGGCACAGAGCTACCGTGGGCTGGACTTTCCTCACTGCGGTGCACGAGTGTTCTGTGTAACGCCCAAGGATGCTGTCCCTGCTTCTGGCAGAATTCGTCTTCAGAATGTGTTTGGGTTTTTTTTCACAATGTCGATCGTATTTCAAACGAGACAGTGAGGGCTCTTAGTTACAGGTTTCTTTTTTTCCTGGGATACAAAAGTCTTTACATTTAAAATCCATATGCACTTAGTAAAAAATGGGATGGCAGAATTAGCTCAACTCTTAAGTGATTCATTTAGGCTCTGATCTTGCAAGTACGAGCTATGCTTAAGCATAAGAATCAGCGTGGAGATAGGACCAGGAATAGCCACTGAAAAGGTGCCTTTTGTCTTCATTGGGATTATTTTAATATATTTAGTATTTGGCAGAATCTCACGCAGCAGTTGCAAGGGGATGAAAAATACTGCAGCGTTAAGAATATTCCACCTTCATATTAAAGCAAGGCTAAAACCTGCAATCCTTTATCTCTAATAACGAAAGAAAAAAAAAAAAGAAAAAAAAAAAAAAAGGTGAATACTTCCACAGCGGTGGACTCGGTTCAGACAGACCCCCTCTTCCTGCCGCACACGTTTTCAGGTTTGTCTCAAAAGAGAAGGAATCTAATTAAGCTTGCAGTCAACACACCCCGTGCCCAAATTCTCCAGACAGAATACTGAATGACCCATCCTCTCATTTATGTTATTAACACAAAACACCAGGAATGACTACCGATTTGGTCCCTCCGGTAGCCGGCTTCCCTTTGGAAAGCTGATCTAAAAAGCACGTTACGACAATAAAAGGAAGGATGCCAGTTGACTTACCTCCACTTTAAGGAGCGCGCAGCCCTTCAGGAACTCTTGGATGTTACCGATGCAGTCAGCTTCATTTTTAGGCTCCGGGCAATACTAAAGAGAGAGAAAAAATCCACTGAGATCATCGCTCTGCCTCCTGCGAAGCCTCTCTTCGGAAGGCCTGCGGGAATATTGACATGTGCGGTTTATACTGAATTAGGGAAGCTTCTGAAGGGGGGGCGGGTGGGGGCGGCAGGCAAGCTGTCGAGGCAGGAAGAGCCCGTGGAGGAAGTGATGCACACGCCGCGATGGTCGGCAGCTCGCGGCGGGTGTCAACGTGTGACAGTGCCCCTCGGCCACGGCGGGACACCCACGGCCTTTAGGAAGAGGCCGCCCCCGACCACCACACACAAGGAAAAGATACGGAGCCAGCAAAAGTTGTTGTTTTTTTTTTTTTTTGCTCCTGTTCTCCAGGGTGGAGAACCTGTCGGTGTTTTGTTGGTTTTTTTGTGGGTTTGTTTTTTTTTTTTTAAATTAAACAGCTTCTCTTCTGCGTTGCCATTTCCTATCTCGCATTGGACTCCTTCCCTTTTTTCTCCTGCAGTTACTTATCACACTTTCGGGGTGTCTTGAGTATCTGCCTCCCAAAAATCTACCGGGAGGCACTCGCTTGGATTAAAGGGCTCTTCAGTACCAAGGGGTTTGCTGGCCTTGGGACAGCCCAAGGTGGCCCAGATGCAAGGTTTGTCATTTATTCCCAACCTCAGCTGCTTCTCTGCTGGATTTCCCGACTAACGCAGTATGTTCCAGCAAGAGTGAATATATTTACAGCGGCAGTTAACAGTATTTACATAAATACAGACAAACTGCATATCCTTCTATTCAAAACCAAGGTATTTTCACCCCCGGTAGGGCCGGTATTTCCTGCCACTGCACAAAGACACGTAACTCGAGCAACTGCAACCTTTCGGGGGGGGGGGGGGTTCTGGATGTAGAGACAAAATCTGAGAACTAAAGCCCCGATGGTACTTTGCCCTCAATGAGATACAACCAATAACTGAAACGTACAACATTCATCTCTGATGCTCCCCGGTCATCGCACCAAGAAACATCCCCCCCACCCCCCCCACCCCCCCAAAAAGGACCAGGGCAGTGTTTTACCGAGGAGCGCTCCGTTTCGGGCCAGCAAAGCACATCTTTAAGGAGTTACCTTTTCTGCAGATCCCGGAAGAAGCCGATTAAGGAGCTTACAAAGCACCGTCCCATCCCTCAGGGAAGTTTTCAGGAACTCCTCCGGATCGTCTAGGATTTTCTTAGGGGAATTCAAAACTCCTAAGGAAATAAGCCAGGTCACAATTTGCTCCTGGGGATTCATGGCGGGGAGTCGTGCCGCCGGCGCGGCTCTCCGGTGCGGCGGCAGCTCGCTGGAACCCACATCCGTGATTGCATCTTCCTGCCTCTGCTGCTGCCTGCACAGCCCAACTGTGAAACTGCCCTTTTTTTCTTTTTTTTAAACATATTATTTATTTATTTATTTAGGCTCAGCACAGAAACTCACCAAATCTTAAGAACCAGAAGTTCCGTTACGCGAAGGGAAGAAACTTTTTAAATAAAGAGACAATCGAAAGCAGACCTTCAACTACACGTTTTCAACGTTATCGAAAAAAGAAATATTTTATCATGGAGACCAAAAGAGATCTTACCTTCCTTTCTCAACTATTTTATAGAAGCAGCACACAAATAATCCAAAATGGATTTTTGGTAGGCGATAATCTCTGAAAACAAACATTCTGGATAAAAATTATGAATTTTTCAAAGTTGTCATCCAAAGCTGAGAATGAAAGCGTCCAACTACTTCCCTTGTCCTGTTGGAATGCCCCTTTCCAGCAGCTCTTCAGCATCCATGGTATGAAGATGGAATGGTGCCGGTTTTTCACCCTGCTCTGGGAGAGCGTTACCCATCACAGTTAGTCCTATCAATTTAGAAAAGTCATCTTGCGGATTTCCTTATGCTTTCTAATTGTCCTTTGACCAGAGCAGGTGGGAAACAAAGCCATTTTCTCAGTTCACCATTCCAAAGTTAACGAGAGCACCACGGACTGAAGCAGTGAAATTGGAACAAATGGCCCTGGAGACCAGGATTTCTCAAGCGACGATATTCGGGGCCGATTCCTAACCCTGGTACTTAAAGCAACTGTTTCCAAGACATCTTCAGCTCATCATTTAAAAGATCGGGAGAAAGAGAACAGCAGAAGTTGTAAGTTACACACAGTAAACATGCATCAGTTTGTGTCTACACTTTCCACATCTCGTGGTTGGCAGCGGGACTGAGGTAAGGATTATTTCTAGCAGCCACCAGAAAGAAATCAGAATTGCCCTTTTAGGGTTAGACAGACTTTTCACCTTTACGAGGCTGTGGGGACAAGCTCCAAGTCTCTGCTGAGGAAATACCCTCCCTGAGAGTTTGGTTATTTTGAGCCCAGCCTTGAGGAGAATCAATACAGATGGTTTTGAGGATGAAGTTGCCAGGAAAGCCTGGAACCCCAAGGTTTGTAGGGTGATGAAAGCGGTTCCCAGAGAGTTTTCCCTGGTGGCACCTTGGGTGTAGGAGCAACCTCTGGCCATTTGCTATTACTGCCTGGAACCACAGGCCAGTCAGTCTCACCCCTGTGCCTTTGCTCTAAAGCAAAGCTTTTTTTGTTTAGATAAAAGCAGGTTTAGTTCCACGACTATTTCGCGTGCAGCTATCGCACCCAAGCAGATGGAGACAGTCGCAACTACAATTAAATAAAAATACTTCCCACCGCTTGAACGGTTACCAACTCCTTGAAACACCGACCTAGAGTCAGAAAGTCCCTAAATTTAAGGTATTTCTGATTAGCCACCTCAAGGCCATCTTTCAGAAGAACATCAGGACCTACCTAAAAATGTAGCAGCATGCTCACCCACCCCCAGAATAACATGAATGAAGCCACGACCTGAGGGCACAGCCACCGAGCAAGGAACACCTTCTGGTCTGGCCTTTGGAAAAATCTGGTTATTTGTCCACGGGGACAAATCAAATGAATTCTCAAGTCATCTCTTGTAGAGTCGATCTCCACCCCCAAGTTACAAATCCACTTTTATTTACACTCTGCTTTACATCGGTTGATGACTTTAGTACAGGATTTAAAAAAAGGAAAAAAAGAAAAAAAGAGGGTGGTCTATACCCCGTAACAAAGGACTCTGATACATCAGGGACACCAGAGCAAGTGAAGGGCATTCAGATAACATTTGAGAGCGTTTGTGCTCAGTCACTCACTTTTACATAACTTGCTCTTTTTTCAGCATTTTCAGGGAAAACACCCAATACAAGGAGCAACCCTGGAGTATTTTTCCGCTGCAGAATCTGCCGACGCCTTACATTTAAACCAGTGACTTTCAACGCTGAAGTTCGAGCCCGTGCCTGCGTGAACACAAACGTACCACCCACATTAAGTTATTTAGCATTTTAGGCAGGTATCAATCTTTCTCCATGTGATAGCTCACGTTGGCATTAGATTTTAATTAGGATGGTCTGGTTTAGCCTAAACAGCAGTACCCAGACTGTAAAATACTGCTTAAAACCCAGTCTCTTCATCTCACAGCGTTATTATTCTTTCTTGCACATGATACGCTCTCTCAGACCACTTTGTACCAAGAGACCTCCATCAACACGTAACACCAGTGATCTCTTCTACCACCCAAGTGTCGCCGAGTAACAGGTTTGGTTTTAAATTAAAAAAAAAACAAACCCAAATCCACCACGCTTTTGTTTAACAGTAGATTTATTTGCCCCGGGAAATACTGCAACCCTACCCATTTGCTACATAGAAGCAGCCTCACTTCTACAATCTGCAGTCCGTGACCGTAGTTTAAAGTGATATTCTGACCCTGAAACCCAAAGGTAGTTTTAAATCCCTAGATAAGGTATACTGAGTAGCTAAACAAGAAACAGCACAGATAAACTGTTCGTTGGTTAAATGAGACCAGTTTACATCCACCACAGAAGTCGGTATCAACTTTATTAGCTACGACTGGTTTTAGTCAATCGGAAGTTAAGTTTTCCACATGAAATACTGGTGCTCTCTCACACACTGGCTCATCAACATATATATACATCAGGTAAAAATGCATCAAAACCAAGGCAAAGTTTTGGAGAAAGCACCTTGTTGCAAGAGATGCGGTGCTGCCTGGAGGTTTGCAAGAAGGCAGTACATACAGAACACCAATTATTCTGGGGATTTATCACTAATATTGTCTCAGTACGTCAACACTTCCTTCCTCTCTTCCAGAAAGCATCAACTGTTGACGTAAGAATATAGTAAAGCTTTTCATGGTTTCTCAGTGAAGAAGAATTTGTGACAATTTAGTCCTCTGTATTTTAGAGGACTAAAACTCACTTTTATACAACTTGCTCTTTTTTTTCAGCATAAACAGAAAGCACCCTCTGTAAAGGGCAACCCTGGAATATTTTTCTGCTGCAGAATCTACTGATGCACTCAAAAAAAAGGCTCACTCTTGACTCTTGGAAGATGGTGGCTACGGCAGACAGCAACTGACTTCCACCTAAGAATTTTTTTTTGAATCCAAGAGATTAGTAGTGTTACTTTCAAAGAACAATTCCTGAATTGAGATACAACTGTCTGAAACGGGGTAACACCACACTCAAAAGCCAAGCTTTATCGGTTGCAGTTTGTTATCCTTCCATTTTCCAACACACACCCACTGCTGCGCTGCCGCCTTCCTCACTGTAACTGAAAAAAGGAAAGGCAAGTTAGTACACTCTCCGAAACCGAGACACAAAAAAGCTGAATCATCTTTGATTGTTTTTATACACACAAATGCAGACATTTGGATTATATTCCATTTGTCCCAACGACACGAAAATACCTCAATAGTAACTACAATAATCAAAACGATCTGAGGATAGTTGTATTAACGCACACTTCTCGTACAACATGGTCTCCAGAGCAAGTACTAAGTAAAGCCTCTCTCTAATTCCCACGCATATGCCCCTCCAAGCTCTCACCTGTCACAAAACCCCACCAGCTCTTTGCCCTCTCAGTGTGACGCTCAGGAATCCTACAATTAACTGATATACACACTGGTACTGAGCTGTAAATAACAATGGGCTATAAATTAAACAGAACTTCTCATCGAGAAAAGGCGAGCTTGCCGAATTGGTACAATTACTGGAGCATCTCTCTTATGAGGAAAGGCTGAGGGACTTGGGTCTGTTTAGTCTGGAAAAGACTGAGGGGGGATCGGATCAATGCCTACAAATACTTAAAGGGTGGGTGTCAGGAGGATGGGGCCAGTCTTTTTTCAGTGGTGCCCAGGGACAGGACAAGAGAAAACAAGCACAAACTTGAACATAAGAAGTTCCATCTAAACATAAGGAGGAACTTCTCCCCTGTGAAGGTGGCAGAGCCCTGGAACAGGCTGCCCAAAGAGGTGGTGCAGTCTCTGTCTCTGGAGACATCCCAAACCCACCTGGACATGTTCCTGTGCAACCTGCTCTAGGTGGACCTGCTTTAGCAGGATTGGACTAAATGATCTCCAGAGGTCCCTTCCAACCCCAGATCATTCAGTGATTCTGTGATTACATCCTTATTTTTTTACAAAGTTAGTATTACCTGTCCTACCACGTGGTCAGTTCAGTTCTATTTACTGCTCCCTGAACTCCCACTGGCACCATGCCTGGTAAGAATTTAGAAATGTTTATAAGCTGCAGAGTAGGCTGAGAAAGTGCACGTTTGTCTTTAATATCTTTAATTACAACATGGCCCACTACCACCAGGTAAGTGACAAAACGCATCTAGTGAATTGAGAAAAAAAAGCACTTAATTCTTCAAAGAGAGCAGCTTTTTCGCTTGCCAGGAGTAATTAACTCTCAGTTTCCCAGCTAATACAGAGAGCTAATACAGAGGTAATGTGGCACATATACATTAAAAAGTTGAAAACATTCTGACACAACCTGTACAATGATTTGGCAAAACCTTTTAAATCTCCTTATTAAAGACAGCACTCCATCTCTTTACTCATGATCTGTATCAGCCTCAAACTGTAAATTTAAAAAATTACTCCTGCTAATTTTTAGCAAGTTTGTCAGGGAGCAGGGGTGAAGAGTTTACTTTTAGGCATATTTCCTTAACCCACTCTGGTGCCATACTACTGACATCGGTGATTTTTGAATGAAAAAAGGTTAGCTTTTTTTATCTTTAAAAAGCTACCTATAGTTCAAGTGGTGTCCTTTCCAGGAGGATTCACGATTTAAATATTCCAACAGTCACACTTGGGAGAAACATAAAGATAAGGAAAGTAACACCTTTTTTTGTTGATTAAAATTTTATCAAGTGACAGAAAAACAGTAAGTTGATCAGACAGCAGCTTTTGTTTTATTTAACTATATACTTCCTTTGAGTTGGGACAGAAAATACCCATGATGATTCCACATTTGGTCTGAAATACAATCCAGTACCCTGCAATAAAAGTGTCTCTTTTCTTCTTTATCAGGGTAACAGTAGCCATTTATCGAGAGTATTTACAAAATATTACTGCATATTCTGACAAAAGCATTGCACTGATATTTAGTTGCTGTTGCTGAGACTCTAGAAAGAATAACTGTAAGACAACTGAGATTCCAAACATCAGTCAGGATGCAACAAAAGCTCTCCTTCACACAAAATGGAACTTCCCTGAAATCACTGACTGTGTGTCAGATGAAAAACACTATTACCAACTACAGGCTTTTTCTTTCCACCATTTCAAAGTTGGTTCTTAAAATCCTTTTGAAGCTAACAGCAAAATATGTTGTTACATTCACAGAGTACTTTGAAAACTAATAAAAAAATTACATAAAAAGTACAGACTCCCTATATAAATACTTCCCTCGGAATAGGGATTTACCCTTCACTACAGACTAGATGTTAACAGGTTTTGCACACTCATTTTTTACTCATTTACTCTTTTTTTTTAATGAGTAACTATTATTTAGTATAAGTTTTCAAAAAAAACTGTATTAGCATGACAGCCAATACTGCATTTTTCTTCCTCGTGAGTTATCAGAGAAAGAGAACAGTCCGTCAGCAAGCCTGAAGACAGTTGCTCCTACATCTACTTGAACAATTATTTTAATAGGGTAGGCTTCAAAGTCATAGACCCGGGTGACCTACAAAGCTTTAAACCCTTCGAGAAATGCCTGGAAGTCTGCAATTTAATCTAAGGACCTCCACAGAGATTAATGACTAATCAAAGATTATACTCAGTATAATCACTAAATTGCTTGTTCCGGACATTTAACAAGACTGATTAAATGTCTACACTGACATTCATTATCCCAGTTCAAATTTTTACGGTCTGATCTTATGAAGATACCTAGACTAAGTGCTCTCTACAGCATGATTTATAAAGTGCATTTGTAATCGTATTTTAGGTTCAATCATACCTAAACAGGACCAATTTCCGCAGACGAGAAGTCTCTGTCATTCTTAAACCTTCTCCTCCAAAATTCAAAGAGAAAGTTGAAAATACTATTTGGTCACCAAGAACGTCCATCCAGATCTATACACAGAAACAGCAGGAATCCTCCTTTTGGCTATTACACCATAGTATAATATTTACCTTACATATTGGTAGAGGCACCACTCATCTCTGCCCATCAGCACAGACGAACTAGCGTTACTTCAGCGATATCTTCTAGAAGTTATCACCCTGCAACCAAGAGAAGATACAACCAGTTGAGAAAAGTACATTTTACGGCACGAGTCAGCCTACAGTGCTTCCTTCCCCACCCCCCTGATTTCAAAAAAAGTCACAAGCTTGGGTTTTGCAGATTATTCTGTTGCAAGTTTTACTATTTCTCTTTTAAGTGGAGGAGGATTCACTGGCTTGGGATGGACTGGGATGGCTCAGTAACAGGTTGCATGGCTTATGGATTCTTTCCTTTCCAATGGTGCACTGCCATGTCAAATCCATAAGTTGAACGACAAAATTTACTGAGGACTAAACAGTAGCACAAAGCTTTGGGTTTGTGATTATTTTTATTTTTTTTTTAGTTGGAGGTCTTCACGTCTACTATATTCAAGAGCATCTTTTGAACTTCATGGCTTTACCTGAGTCATAGCAACTTGCCACAGGTTCTGCCACACGTATTAGACATCCCTGTAACGCAGTGTCAAACCAAACAGA
This sequence comes from Numenius arquata, assembly GCF_964106895.1. NCBI lineage: Eukaryota > Metazoa > Chordata > Aves > Charadriiformes > Scolopacidae > Numenius > Numenius arquata. Next base: position 20,512,885 of record NC_133580.1, on the reverse strand, counting down.
GTCAGGCATCCAACTAAACGTCAAGTTTGCAATGGCTTGCTTCAAACTCCCAATTGCTGAGCGGGTATTTGTCAATCTAAACCAATTCCTGATTTCACAAGGCTTTAATTTTGTTAAAATATAGAATATGCAGCCTCTTTAAGCATCTTCACTGAAAGATACTGGGCACAAAATACCCCCTCCCAACCCTACTTTTCAATATTCTGTCTACAGTGAGCTGCACTATGCCTTTAGTTTCAAAACTGGTGCCATAAATTGCTTTTATCCAAGAAGAAATGTTGAATTTGGAGAACTTCTAATGTATTGAAGCATTTCCTTTTTTTTTTTTTTTAAACCTAGACAGCACTTCCATTGCCATGACGTGCAGCTTGTCTTACTCTACTAGCAGAAGGTAACTTGGTTCAATTTTGACTTAGACTGAAAAACTAGTTTGCTTTGCTTACCATCTTTGCTGTTTCACAGGCATTTGATGCTTTAAATCAGCTGTGGAATGCTGAAAGATTCACTTGTTTTTATGAAGCCATAAGCCTTTGAGAAGTTGGAGAGAAAGACTTCTTTGCTTATCTTATTTTCTCCTTTGGAATCAAAGATGTTCCTTTAAAAGTGAAACACTACAGAGTTGCAAAAATTTGAAACAGTATGAGTAAGCATCGTTTTGCAGCTTCTTTGATGGAATTGGTCAATTTTTTTTTTTTATTTTTACAGTATTCTGTAGCTGACTTACATGTACATAATTTGGAAGGGAGATCTTTTCAAACTCCCCATTAATCAGTAGGAAGGCAGAAAATAGTATTATCCACTTGCTTTTTCAGGTTAAGTGAATGATCTCCTCTACTTTTCTTTAACACAAGGATCAGAAGACATTTCATTTTGTACTGGGAACACTGTGACTTCAAATTCTAGGCAAAACTGAACTTTGTGTGGAATATCCCCACCACCCTCCAAATCACAAGCAATATTTTGTTTAAGAATGAGATGCTGAACATGTAGAACAATCCATCTCCATGTTAGATGGTTGGATGTTGTGTGGAAGATCTTAAGAACTGCTTGTTCCATTCATGAGGAAAATCAGATGGGAAGTGTGGCATTTCAGGGAAACTTTACTTTGAAAATTACAACACTAGTACACAGCTCAAGTTTTATACATTTAACATCTGCTTTTTGAAAGAAATGTTAACAATTTTGAAATGAAATTAAACATTGGTTTAACTTTTCCTCACAAAAGCATCAAAGTCATGGATGGGAAAACTTAACAGGCAACAATAAAAAAAGGTAAAAACAACTTTTCCTTTTAGTAGTCCTCTGGTAGTAAAGATAGAACAGCTTCCACTTCGCTTTTTTTTTTTTTTTTTTGAGAAGTAATCTGTCTTGGTCCAAAAGTTTAAGAGTGTTTTTAGTATCTGCTTCTGCCTCCACCTCTATCGGATCTGCTTCCGCCACGGCCACCGCCTCTGGGTGCTCCGCGGCTCGAACTACTGTAAGAATCACGAGGAGGTGGATAGCCCCTTTCCATGGATGGGGGAAGACCCCTGTCTTGTCTTCCAACACGATCACGGCCACTTGAGTAGACATCACTTCTGCTGCTTGAGTAACTTTCTCGGCTTCCATATCCATCTCGTGTGCTGCCGTAATCGTCATAGCGACTGCTTCCACCATAAGATGGCGGGGGCCCTCGTGCAGGTGGAGCACTACGTGAGTTACCTGCAGGGTCAATGGTCAGGTAATATGGCAACACCATAAGTTATATATCACAATTTCAATCTGAATTTACAGAACTGCTGTATTTAAATGTTTACTGCTACTCTTTTGTATGTATCGAGATGTTCTTAATATAATCTGCCACATTAATGGTATTTAAAGTGGGGATTGCATTATCAGGCAGTGAGTGGATTTAAAGACTCTGAAGGAATGAAGACGGTGTTTATTCAGGCAGGCTCTTTACTGGGCATTCCAGAACAGCTTGTTATTTTAGAGAAGAAACTCAGCCATATTTTCCAGAGAGAGTTGCAATTCTGAACTGTAGACTTTGCTTCTTTAGCTTATAGCTTATTTAACAAGATGATCAAATGATAACCAACAACTGCACTTTCACTGGAGGGGGGGGAAAAAGCGTGCCACTTCCCCCTAAACCACGAGCAACCTAGTAAAAGTCCATTTTATGACATCTGTACAGATTACTACGTGATCCTCAAAATGGATTCTTACCATAACTCTCATATGAATCTCTGTAGGAGCCACCGCTTGGATGATCCGAGTAGTCTCTGTCACGTCCTCCACCGTATCCATCACGATCACTATAGGAGGAAAGACTACTAAGACTTAGTACAAATCAGTAAGATCGCAGCAAGAATAAAGAGACAGGGAGAAAAATCCAACAGTAGGTACCTATAACCCCTAGAGGGGTATTCATCACGTGAGCTGGAATGACCGTAATCACGATATGCGTAGTCTCGTGGGGGTGGTGCATAGTCCCGCGTATCCCTAGAACTGGGATAATCTCTGCTCGAATAACTACAAAAACAAGAATCCGGATGTTAGCTCTAAGTCAGGACTCAAAAATCAGGCCTTTAAGTCAGGGATCAAAATCCCTTCTCTGAACAACCATCCCCCCCAAACTGAATTAGTAAAAGAACTTACCCATCTTTAGTGCTATAGCCATCATCTCTTGGAGACATATAGACATCTCTTCGTGATGGCATTGGTTCTCTGCGTGGAGGACCACCATAACTGTCTCTTCCACGTGACACAGGAGCTAAAGAGAAACAGTCCAAACTTTTTCACACCCAATTCACAGGAGACTCAGGGCAAATAAGCATCAGCAGACTGTTTAGAGCGATTTAAAAGTACCTCTGGGCCTACACTTACAATACTTTACATTTCTGCTTGTACAGTTTTAAAGCAGCACTACAATGAACATACTCATCAAGTCACACCAAGTTGTTCTCAACAGTTACAAAATGGTATCGATATGAAAAGAACCAACAGATGAGAAAACCAACACACTACCCCACTGCAGATTTAAGTTAGAATCAATGATTTCCAACAGTTTCTGAAGAAAGACGAAGGTGCTACAGCTGACTAAGCAACAAAATAATTCAGCAAGTCCTTACCTCTTCCTCCCATGCTACTGCTACGCACTGGTCCTGAAGGTGCAGATCTTTTAGGTGGAGGGCCCCCACTTCGTGGAGGCGGACCTCTCTTCATGGGAAGTGGTCCTCGAGAAGACCCTAGAAGGATAAGCCATGAAGCCACTTGTTATTTCTGCGATACTTGCCTGCATGGCCCTACAGCCTCAACTGTAACAACTTAGGCACTGTTACTACCGCTATGTGATGAACAGTAAACCTCTAAGATTAGACCTCAAAGCCCTCTCTTGTGTTTTGGTCACTACTAGGTGCTACTGGCAGAAATAAGAGCCCACCAAGTTAACTTTTCCACAGCCTAAATTCCTGCCAAGAGCTATCTTTTAGAACTTACTCAAAAGCCACAGGGTGTGACACCAGGGAGAAAGACGGCTGATATCTGTAATCGGTCACAGCTTAAGTGCAAGAAGTTACTGTTCTCAGAAGACAAGAGCCACCTGGGAAGATGTACTAGAGAAGATCCTACACAGAGAGGGAACAGAGGCACTACAGAGTCTGTAGAACCTACTACACAGACTCGTCAAGACAGGAGTTTTCACTATTTCCAGGGATTTTTTTCTGCATTACAGCTTTTACTTTTTTACCTCAGGTGCTGCTTGCTTTTTCTTTTAAGCAACAGTTTTGATACTGAAAAGTCTCTGAATAAATAGCCGTATCTTTAAAGAATATCCAGTATCAAGTAATGTACTATCTTTCCACTTCAGAAAGCTTGAACTCAACATGCTATTTTATTAAGACAAACAAGGCTTAGCTGCCCTAACTCCCACTATGATCTGGAAGGATCAGTCCTACAATTTAGTAAGTTTAAACCTCTTGCTAGTAAGAATGAAAGGCAGTTCCCTTTCCCTGGTGGAAGAGAATCGCTTTTTCAACTTGAATACCAGAAAGCTTCCTTCCTCACGTGCAGGGCAGGAGTTTTGCTTTTCTTTCATAGCCAAAAGTCAAGTGGAGTGTTAGTTGTAGAAGGGAATCTTCGTATTTGAAAGCCTTTTCTTAAGGTGTACTTGCCTAATCAAAAATTTGACTAAACTGCCGAGACCGTTATTTCACCATTTTAATAAAGAACAGGGAGTGCACTATTCGGCTGTTTGACTTTTTTTCCAGTAGGATTATTGTCATCTTCCAATGGGATTGTCTTGTATGTTGTCCAAGTATATAATGAGAGAGGTAAATACATACCCAAGTGACTCCCTCTTGAAGGTGGTCCTCTCGCGCCACTTCCGCCTCTTCCACCTCTAAGGCCCCTGGGAGGACCTCTGCTTCGTGGAGGGGGTGGCGGCCCACGCCTACCACCACTTTCAAAGGATGGCTTGGTTGCTTGTTCCACTTTAATTGCTTTCCCATCTAATGACTAAAGAAGAAGCTGCTTTACTTACTGCTCAGTCATGTTTGTATTTCTTAAATTAAGCCCCTCTTGCTTCGCTATTACAGGGCTTCCATTTTATAAAGTTAGAGCAACTCTAGAACTGATTTCAGTCTTCAGTATTAGTCCCCATGTACTCAGCAGCATGTTGGGCCTAATTTCTACAGTACTTCATTCTTGTGGTATTGATGAGAAAAACAAAAACAGAGCAGCATCAGAAAGGACTTTCAGTGAAAACACAAGTGTCCAATGATTACGGCAGCCCCATGTCATTTATTCTGTAAATGAAACAGGATTTATGATCTCCAATTTACTTTCAATTGCCACGGACTTTTGTACCAAACTAGGACTGCACCAGTAGTTACAGGATTAAGCTGAAGGTATCTTAGCTTCAGTTGGGATTTCTGGCAATGGGGAGGCCGTTTAGTACATTTTCTTGATGTCCTGATAAAACGGTGATCACTGAAGTATTTAGAAGTAATTTCAGCATCTACAAAGCAGACAGAGTATGATAATTCACCCCTCTTTTCTACTGTTTCAAGCTGGGGTTTCAAGGAAGGTGACTGTCACAATTTACTCTATTACTTGCTTTTCCAGAGTGGAGGTGCTTTGGGGTTGGTTTTTTCTGTTTGTTTGGGAGTTTTGTGGGGAAAAAAAAGTGGACGCTTTTTCAAAATATCAACCTGCAATAACAGGAGCTCTTCAGCCAACTATTATACCTTAAATATGAGCAGGTGGTAAGACATATTGAGTAAGTCAACCTAATTAATCAAATTTCTGTGTCATCTTTCAGACACCAAACATTTGGTAACTATAGCAGAGCCAAGATCACAAGCTCTACTGACATTAGGTTACTGCACATCTATCCTGGCAAACATTGTTCATTTGCCTTTTTTAGCAGTAAATATCTAACTCTGCTATGACAACTCATTAATTATACAGGCAGTGCTGTTTACTGCACTTCTTTGCTGCAATAAATGACTGCTAGTAATGTCTTACTCTGAATTGGTCATAGTTGTTTACTGAGGTACTGAATTTTTTTTGTTCTCTGCTGAAACCTAGCCCTCTCTGAAATCATCCACTTCAGTGGCTCATGTATTCTGCCACCATATGTAGTTATAGTTACTGTTTGAAAAACCTACGTGTATATCCACAGGTCCAACTCGATCCATTGTGAGGGGCAAGAGTTAAAAAATACTAGCAAAAAACATAGTGGTCTTGGCTTTGACTTAAAAATATTTTAACTTATGGAAGGTTTCTCAAAAAGCCTTTTGGCATGACGGGCTGAAACACTCCAGGTGGGAGCATTAGTACATCTAATCTCTGGAACTTCTCAGTTTGTACCACATCGTTTTGCCATCATCCTTCATCTGTCTCACTCATCCTTCTCAAAGCAGGAACAGTGGGCTTGAAGCCTTAGGCTGTGCCAGCACGACCACTGCTGTCCTCCATTTCGTGGCAGATTCCTGACAGCTTATTTCAAGTTTGGAAATCAAATACCATCCCCTTCTGCTAGCATGGGTTCTGAAAACCCATATGCTAGGTCCAAGTTCTTTCCTTTTTTATGCAGGAGGTCATTTTCCTTAGGATTGCTCCTCCTGTTTCCTTCTGTCTTGCACTTATGCATCTTACCTAGGTAAAATATAAGGTCGGGTTTTTTTTCACGGCTTTATGCAAGTAGTCTTAAAAAGCTATGCCCAAGGCCCAGAAAGACCTTTCATTCGGTCCAAGAAGATTCTTTTTTGTTGTTAACCAGAAGGTATTTGTCAAAGTTTGTCCTATTTTAAAGCAGAGGGGACACCTTCATTTTATAGGTTCTTAAGTCAAAGAAGAAAGGTTTCATCTCACTGAACAGACAGAATTCACACAAGCCATCTCATAGTAAGAAATTTTTTTCCAATGAGCCCAAAGCACCAGCTGTCAACACCAACATTCATTAATTGGTGTTTATAACCTTGATTCAGAGTGTTACAGTAGCATTTTTAGTATGATATGGGCACCATAAAGTGTAGTCACCTCGGTGCTGAAAAGCAGGAAAGTCATTTAAGACATGAGTCATTTATGGATAACAGATTGGCAATCGTAAAAACTCCTACATGTGGAATGAACAATCTATACGGCTTTGTGAAGTGAGGCAAGGAACCTAACCAAACAGAATTAGAGAACTGTCCTGCAAACCATTCCACGTTCCAACAGAAAAGATGAATGAAATTTGCAAAGTTTTGGGAGTGGGGCAGAAATCAAGTATTCCGAAGAAACAGACACTTGCATGAAACTGCAAACTAACGCTGCACAGGGCTTTCCTCTCCAATGGAGCACTTTATTGTTGATGCTGCAGTGACTCCACCATTACTGCATTTTCCTTGATGGCACATCAAAGGGGCTTCCTTTCACCAAATTATTCGAGAACTGAAGATCATTTCTTATCAGGCTTATCTTCTACATACCGCATCATTTCTTCACCAGAAGAACTGGAAACACTTTATGCTGATTAGAGGAAGACAACTTTCTGTAGCACTGAGTACAGTTCAGAATATTGTTTGCATTGTAGTATTTGCTTCCAACCTTTTAGCACAATCCAGCTGGTTTGGCAGGTCTACACTGGAATGAAGTCTTTGGCTTGTTCCAGATGTTTTCTCTAAGGTCATATTCTCTCTTTAATTATCTATTTTGTCTTCAGGACTTAAAACCAAAAGCTCACTGCAACAGCCTATTGCACAGAATGTCCATTACAGACCTGGGGTATTCACACTCGTGTCCAGATAAGCACATGCATTTCATGGCATCAGAACGTAGACTTGATTTCCACACAATTAAGTTTCTTCTTAAGGCGGCTAATAATTTATTATGATAAAGTACTTCTAACATTTCTTCAGTGCTGCTCAGATAATGCTAACATGGATCCAATTCTGCAGAGAAAGTAATTTAAGTGAAAAATCTCCACCCCCGCTCCAAAACCATTATCTCCTGACCTTGTTCTGCAGGACGGAAATTAATCTTCAACAAGCAGGCTTAGACTAGTCTCCACTTGTCCCATTTTAGCATGAAATATAATTAACCCTCTTCCTTCCCCCCACCCAGAAAGGAGCAAAAACATTAGATATTTGCTTTTCATGAACATCTGCAAAGCAAAAAATCAAATCCAAATTTACTCTTGCAGAACCTAAGTCGGCCTCTTCTCCTGGCTGCAGCTTTGAATTCCTTTGGAACGAGCAACATGCCAGCAATGCAGATCTTCCCCATGGCTAGACAGGTCAACCGACTCCTTACAGACAGCTTGAACTATTGTCTGCACAGGGCTGCTACTGCTTCCCAAGTGCCTGAAGTTCTCATGAGCGCTCCAATCCCTCATTTCCAAATGGACATGGAAACTCCAAGTTCTGATTTTTTGCAATGATCTCTTCCCACAGCACAGCTCAAACATTGCACCTCCTCAGATCTAGAGCACAGTCTTTTTGAGGTACAAGAAGTACTTAGTGTCCAGATGGCTTTCTGAAGATGAGGAGAGCATGAACATCTTCCACATCTTTCATATCCATGGCCCAAGCCAGACCAGTACAGAGCTATATACAGCAGCACCTAAAGGTTTTTGTTAAAAAGGTCGTTCTAGGCCAAATCCTGTGTGAGGATGTTCTTTTCACACGTTATTTGCTGTTCAAATGTCAAAGCAGATGAAGGCATTTTTAGATTTGTGCTGTTGAAGACAAACTGTGAGAATGACGATCCATGAAGCAAGTATTTTCTAGCATTTCTTGACAGTGATGCAGACGGTGAATTCCAGAACATGTAGACATTACCTCAGCCACAAACACCCAACCTCATTTAGCTACTTGACTAAGCATTACCTTCCTGAACGTTTACAATGTGACCAAACACATGCCACAACATTCAAGATTCAGAACAGTTAGTGATTATTTTCAGAGGTATTTTCATTGGAAAGCTGCACTCCACAAACTCGGGATTAGTGACTGAACTCCTTTCAGTCTGACAATTAGCTGTTGGTGCTTGAAGTTACCTTAAGCAAGGGTTCAGTGTAATGACTACTTCAGAGGAAATCAGTATTTTAAGAACTGCAGCAAACTACACAATAGAGAAATAAATTCAATAAAAGGAGCACCTTTAAGGATGTTTAGGCTGGTACAGAAAGGACATTATCTGACTTGTCACTCTCTGCCTTGACACAAACTACTAACTTGTTTAAAAAGGAAGCAAGTTTCCTAAAGAAAGTAACACTAACTGTCATGAGGTCATCCTGAAGTACCCAGAAAATAAATACACACAGCAGAAAACCTGCTATAACACAAAACAGAAGTTTACTACTTGTGTTCACTGTGAACACTAGAGCAAGCTCATTTTCTTATTCAAGCGCAGATATTCGTTATGCTTTACTGACTGCAACGACTAACATTCTTCTTCCACTTCAATGTCTTACACTAACAAGAGAAACAGCTACCAAAATCCCAAGTGTTAATCAGAATCAGTAGAGGCTTCTTCACCTTCCATGAACATCTCAGAGACACTGCTTAGAAAAAGGCCAACACAGTGTGACCTTAACACAACTGTTCAGATTATGCACGAAAAGACCAGAGTGGAATTCAAATTAATTAAGAAGATGGCTTTCACGGCCTAAAGAGACAGTACCTCTATGAAGATAAGCAGCTGTTGACGATTAAATTGCTAACTTGCACTTACTTTTCAAACACACACTGAAACAGAGATCACAACAGCCTACAATCCTTCCACAGACTATCTTGTTATTTATCTCAGAACTTTGGTTCCAAATTCTCAGGTTTTTCTTTTTAAAGACAATACATACACATTACATTTTTATTTCCCCTTAAAGTCATATCATCACACTGTAGGGTGTAAACAAGCAAATTCAATTGCTGGCTAACTGCAAAGCTGTTCCACATTAACTGGCAAGATGCTTATAGATCAAGAGCAGATTGATGATGCAACTCACAGATGTATGAGGATATCTACAGATTAGCAGATAGTGCATCAACACTCCAGCACAGCAGGGAAGTCACATGAAACCCATGTTACAGGAAACATTTAATAGTTTTCAGGTAAGTCACTTCCCTGGAGTGTAACTTACACAGTACTGCATTCAAATATGATCAAACATTATAGGAAATGTACAAGAATGAAGAGCTGACTACTAGAAAGCTCTCCATAACCAATTAAAAAAAGAAAGTGAGAGACTATGACTGACAGCCAGACTTCACCTTCTACTGTCAAATCCAGAATCATGAGAAAGTGATTCCAGCTTCATGGACACAGAGACATTTTGCCAAATTTAAACTCATGACTTGTCTTCAGGATCTTCTCACTGTCTTTCCAATTTTTATTCCTAGTTTATTTACCCAAACATCGATATTGCTGGTCAGTAACAACGGTGACATATAATTGGTCTTAATTCCTACCTTTCCATTCATATCTCTGGCTGCATCTTTTGCATCTGCTGGACTCTCAAACGTGACAAACGCAAATCCTCTGGACTTGTTGGTTTCACGATCTTTCATTAAAAGGACTGCAGAAATAAAGTCACATTAAGTTACCCTTTTCTATAATTAGGCAGCAACACTTCACCTTTATTTAACCTTTTAAGCTCAGAACTTCTTAGAGGACATGAAAGCAGCATCATATCAGATGATCAATGCCAAAAAAATTCATCACAGCTATGTTGTTACTTTTGATGTTTTAGTATCTTAAAATAACAAGGTTTTTTTCTTTTTACCTTCCACAATGCGTCCATATTTGCCGAATACAGCCTCGAGGGCTTTCTCATTAGTTTCTGTGTTCAGGCCCCCAATGAATAGTTTCCCGGGACGATCTGCTTCAACCATTTTGATTCCGTAAATGACCTATTAAAAGCACAAGGCTGTTATTAACACCAGACTGCAACAGAGACTTCCACACCACCTCATGTAATATAAATTACTTCTTTCCTCAACAGCACAAGCACATTTTCTTGAGCAAGATGTCAATTAAGAGATACAAAGTATAAAGAACATTAAAAAAATATTTTTAGACTGAAGCAACTAAAAGTAGTACTGCCTTCAGTTAATTCTTCACGTTATACAGTCTATTTTCAAGGAATTTACTTAATACGTCAAAATAATACCAAATTATTAACTTTAAAGTCAGCTTGGCCCAGTATTCTAAATCAAGTTCATTCTTTAAATTATTTAAAGAACAATGACAGGACGCTTAAGTCCTGGCCTAAACAACATGTCAGCCTGAACAGATACCAGGACCATCACTGTAGTCCAACACAGCAAGGCCACGGCTAAGGCAAGGAGGACCGAAGAAAAAGAGCCAGACACAAAGACAAAGCAAAACCTCGAAATGCCTGGCAAAACGCCTGGCGCCTGTGGACAAACGTTACCCGCATGCCTCCCTCCAGCCCAATGGCGGGAAAGCCCGCAGCGGCGCGCAAGGCGGGCCTGCGCAGCTCTCCCGGCACACCATAAGCGCCGAGACAAAGCCGCCCCCCCCGGGCAGCGGGAGGCCGGCGGGGGCCGAGCCGCAGAGGAAGCCGCGGCGGGGACCCGGCCGGGGAACGGAGCGGGGAGTAGGGGGCGTCAGACCCTCCGCCGTCTCTAGGCACCTCCACAAAATGGCGGCCACCTTTGGCAGGGACACTTCTCCCTCCCGCTGCCGAACGACCACCTCGGCGCTAACCCGGCCGCGCACCTCAACCCCCATTTTGAACTATCCGCCCGGCCCTCCGGGCGCGGCCGCCGCCGTCCTTTCCCTCCGTCCTCCCCGGGGATGCGGAGGCCCACGCGGCAGGACCCCGAGCAGAATCCCCCGCACCTAAAATGGCGGCCAGCGCGCCTCACGCGGCTGGGACCCCCCCCCCCCCGCCCCAACACAGCCGCGCTGCTCCCCCCACCCTCCGCGGGGCCAGACGGCCTGGGCGTCAGGCCCGGCTCCGCCGCGCCTCGCCTCGGGCCCGCACCGGCGGCCGTGCGGAGAGCAGCTCCCTCACCCGCGGGCCGGGCCCTCCGCCGCCTTCCGCAGCCCACCTGCGCCCCGCAGGGCCCCGCTTCCCCCCTCCCCAGAGCCCCGGGGCCTGCTCAGCTCGACTGGCAGCGCTCACCTGCGCTCACACCGGCCTGCAACTGCGCAATGAGGGCGAACAAAGGCGCTGCAAGCCTTTATACCGCTGACGTCACCGGCGGGCCGGGGCCCCGGATGCAGGGGGCGGCGGGGCCGGTAGGGGGAGGCAGCGGCCGCCGCGGCGCAGGGCTGGGAGTCAGCGAGGGGGGGGCGGCTCGACGGGGACCGGGAGAGCTCCGTCCTGCCCAGGGACCGGAACCCGGAGCGCCCCGTCACGCCCAGGGACAGGGCCTGAACCAGCCGGGCGTGGGACGGGGGGCATGAGCCGCCATGAGCGGGAGCGGCCGGGTCCGCCCGGCGGGCAGCGGTTCCCGCTTTGTCCGCTCCCCGTCCCGCTCCTCGGCGGCATCCCCAAGGAACGGCCCTGTCAGCGGTTCGGAAGCGAAATCGCCCGCCGTGGGGTCAGATTAATCCGGGGAGGTGTTCGTGCGGGAGCTTAACCCTATCCAGCTACAACAGTCTCAAGGTGGTTTTAGTTAATTAGCACGTGTGTGTGTGTCAGTGCCCCTTCCTCGGAGACTTAAAATGAAGTGAGTGCAGTTTAAAATGAAATACGCTGTTCATAACACAAAGTTTTGTGCTGGTTGAGTTGGAGTTGTTCAGCCTGGAGAGGAGAAGGCTCCGGGGAGACCTTAGAGCCCCTTCCAGTCCCTAAAGGGGCTCCAGGAGAGATGGGGAGGGACTCTTGATCAGGGAGGGGAGCCACAGGACGAGGGGGAATGGTTTTAAACTGAAAGAGGGGAGGTTAGATCCTTAGATTAGATTCCTTAGATTAGATGTCAGGAAGAAATTCTTTGCTGTGAGGGTGGTGAGACCCTGGCCCAGGTTGCCCAGAGAAGCTGTGGCTGCCCCATCCCTGGAGGACAGGGCTTTGAGCAACCTGGTCTGGTGGGAGGTGTCCCTACCTGTGGCCCATTCCTGCTCCTTGAAGAAGGACCCTCAGAGTTGATTTCTACAGGATACAAAAGCTAAGGAAGCGCAGGTTCCTTGAACGTTTTCGTGTTTCATATCACTCCTGAATCATCCTTGTGCGGTGAGGGAACAGTGTCAAGATGTATCACAGGTAAATTGTCTAATACATCAGGTTCCCATGCTGAAATCCCTCTAGGATTAACCAGAGGACTTAGAACCTCAAGTGAAGCCCCCGATGCCAGGTCTGAGCAGCCCCTGGGGCTCTGCGGTGCTGAGGGATGTCTGTCCGGCCTGAGGAGCTGGTCTCCAAAGCCACTTTGTTCCTGTTCCTGTCCTCAGCTGTGGCAGGTCACAAGGTGGTTTTTCCTAGAGCTTTTCAGACGTATCCATGCCGTATGGTAGGCCGTGGTGCCTTGGTGACCTCTTTGGGCTCTCGCTTGTACATAGCAAAGTCACTTTCCTTACAGATACCACAGCATGTCTTCATGGAGATGTCCCTAAGCTGGCAGGGATCCACAATGAACCTGCTGGGAGCTAAGGTGGGAGTGTCGACCTGCTTGAGGGTAGAAGGACTTTGCAGAGGGATCTGGACAGGCTGGATGGATGGGCTGAGGCCAATGGGATGAGGTTCAACAAGGCCAAGTGCCGCGTCCTGCACTTGGGTCACACCAACCCCATACAGCACTACAGGCTGGGGGAAGAGTGGCTGGAGCTGCCCAGAAGAAAAGGACCTGGGGGTGTTGGTCGACTGTTGGCTGAACATGAGCCAGCAGTGTGCCCAGGTGGCCAAGGAGGCCAACAGCATCCTGGCCTGTAACAGGAACAGTGTGGTGAGTAGGACTCAGGAGCTGATCGTCCCCCTGTACTGGGTACTGGTGAGGCCCCACCTCCAGTGCTGTGTCCAGTTTATGGCCTTTCACTACAAGAAAGACATTGAGGTGCTGGAGCAGGTCCAGAGAAGGGCAACGGAGCTGGTGAGGGGTCTGGAGCACAAGTCTTGTGAGGAGCGGCTGAGGGAGCTGGGGGTGTTCAGCCTGGAGAAAAGGAGGCTGAGGGGAGACCTTCTCGCTCTCTACAACTCCCTGAAAGGAGGATGTAGCCGCAGGGGGTTGGTCTCTTCTCCCAAGGAACAGGCAATGGGACAAGAGGAAACAGCCTCAAGTTGTGCCAGGGGAGGTTCAGGTTGGATATTAGGAACAATTTTTACATGGAAAGGGTTATTAAGCATTGGAATGGGCTGCCCAGGGAAGTGGTTGAGGCACCATCCCTGGAGGTATTCAAAAGATGGGTTGACCTAGTGCTTAGAGACATGGTTTAGTGATGTTTTTTATCAGTTAGGTTGAAGGTTGGACTAGATGATCTTAAAGGTCCCCTCCAACCTAGACAATTCTATGATTCTTTTCTATGATAAAAGGAAATAAAACACTGCCTTTCCCATCTCTCCCTACAGCCCTCCCAACTCCCTCCCATGCCATCAGTTGTGCCGGCTGCATGGAGGAGGAGGGGATGCATGGGGCTGAAGCAATTGGAAATGGCGGTGTAGTTTCCCAGACTCAGAGTCGCAGGAGACAATATGGACCACCAGCATATTGCCTTATCCCCTTTCCTCACACATGGGATGGACGTTGCTCAGCTCCTCTGCGACTTCTATTCTCCCTTGGGTGTTCTATAGAGCTTTGCTTTTGAGAGGTGGCACAGAGTCTGTAGACTCTCCTGGCACTGCCCAGCGCCGTTAGGGTCACAGAGCAGCATAATTGTTGCCATCCTGATAAAAGAACATCAAACTTTTATCTTCAGTTTTTCAGCCTCCTCTGTTCAGATACTGATACTCAGCTGTTCTTTGTGTTGGGGGAAGCAGAAGGCAACAGCACTCCAGACTGCCTCACAGATCTGTGGGGAACACAAAAGAAGGCAGCTCTCAAGAGGCTTCTCTAGGCTGTAAGTACGGATTTAAAGATGCTCGCCTTTCCAGCATAGGTGCTAAGAGTTTCTGGATGCTGTTACTGTGCATGGGAAAAGGGAACGATGACCTTCGGTAACGAAGTGGGAGGGCACTGTATGCGATAACAATGCGGTTGCCGGAGGATGGCATAGCTACATACTCATCCCATTATCATATGAAAAAAAAAAAAAAAAAAGAAGATTCCATTTCTAGTTTCAATACAGAAGAATTTCAACCTCAGAGTCTCCCTGGAAGGGAGAGTGAAAACTAAAGCGAATTGTTAGTCCTGTAAGAAACATGCTAAAACCAGTTTCCATCTGTGTGTGAAGTCTCTGTGTGCTTCTGTGACCTACAGCAGTCTATTTGCCGACCGCCACCCAGGTAATTGGAAAGATAAGCAAATACAAACGAAAGTCCCTTTTTCCTCCTCTGATTAGAAGAGTAAAATACTTCATTGGTAACTCCAGACTTCATTTTATTAACATTCTATTCTCAGAGGTCCTTTCCAACCATGAGGATTCTGTGATTCTGTGTATCTAGATGGGATTAGCATGAACATAGTTACATTTGAAACATCGTTTGAACATAACTGCTGTAATTGTATTGGGGCCAAATTCTTCTGTCCTTTGTCCTAAAAGGTATCTTCATCAGGCTTTTCATCAAAACCTTTGTTCCATGTACACTGCAAACCAGAACAGTATTTTACTATATTCTACTACATAGTTTATGTATGGTCTTGCTCCAAGTTCAGCGAGTCAGATCTTTTTCCTAGAGGATTAGAGGATATATAATTCTTCTCATTCTTCCCCCTCCTCTCCTCTCCTTTTTCTTTTTTTTTCTTTTTTTCTTTTTTGTAAGTTTGAATTTCTGTAGAAAAATTACAGAAACCTTCAGGGAACAAACTGCAGTCTGAATGGAAACTAATCCCTCTTATGCTTCATTCAGTATGAAGTTTAAGCCTGAGTAGCCATGACAGTATCTTTTGCAAATGATCTCTCAACTTTGAATTTTCTGGTAGGAAATTAAGATAGTAATAATAAGTCCTAATATTGGCACCTACAGGACAGGAAACAGACTTAGATGGGATAACTGGGGAAACAGAGAGGAGGAAAACTCCCCCAACCTTTACACAGAAAACCGTTGCTATTTAACTAGCATCGATATACTTGCCCTTGCATTATCATGGCTTAGAAAAATTTCCTTACATTTTCTAAAATGTCACTCTTTTGGGTGGATCTTACGATGTTTAACAATGTAGTTGAATTTACACTACAAACCTATACATACAATCTTCCTTGTACCACGCTGCATATTTTCATCAAACATATTGGCCTTTTACCAAGTTCATCATACTTTGGGTTTAAACTGGATAAAGGGTTTGGGAGAGCTGGGGGATGAGGACTACTGGATACATAAATAATCTGATCACATAAGACTTATTCAGAATGAATAAAAAAGGAATGTAATTCCCTTTAGATACATAGTGAAAAACTAATAACTGAAAAAATCAGTTTAATACTTTCATGACAAAGAGCAATTTTCTAGGCAGCTGTCAGTTGATAGGTATTTATAGAAATTCAGCATTTTTCCTCTGTAAAGCTCAGACTAGAGTGGATGAGAGCACCACAAAACAATTGTTTCTGGCACTGAACCTTTGTAAAGTGGAACTCCACAACGTGCTTCTCCCAAATCACCTATCTAGGATCTAATTGTGGCCCCATTCAGTTTACAAGGTGGATCACAGGTCCCTAAGACGTAGCTGGAGCTGCCTGAAATGATAACTCAAATTTTCCAGGCTCAGCTGAAAAGACACAAGATAACCAACTATTATGAACCTGTTGTTCTTTCTCCTTTTCCTTGGTGCTCTCCTACGGTAAGGGCAAATCATTACTGATTGACGAGCTGGGTAAAATTGTTGGACGTGGAGGTTTTGCAGGGGTAATGCAAATGTAATGTCACAGGTTGGAAACCAGAGTGGCAACAGCTCGCCTAAATGGGAAATACAGAGAGGAAGATGGAGGTGTTGTCTACCCAGTATTGACAGCAATGCCTTTAGTGCAATGCCTTAAACAGCAGTGAGTATCTGTCTTGCCATGGTAGTGCAGAGCTCGGCTTGCAGCCATCACTTGTACTTACCCTGCTTCTCAGACAGGTTTCGCAGTTGTCCCCGAGTGCTGTTCCCGCTGTTGCCACCCGAACGAGCAAGCCCGGAGCTTGGCATCATGTTTGTGGCACCACTATAGCTGCCTTGTGGTGGCATGGAGCCACGGGATACCACGAGCCGGTGCGCATCCCACTGTTGTTGGCTGCAAACATCGCAAGCAGCTAAACCAGCCATCAAAAAAATCATCAAAGATAATTCTTGAAAGTCATGGGGTTGCAATACAAAATCGTGGATTTCCACCCCAAATTTCTGAGCTGGTAAAATCTCATTTAAGTCTTTCTCTGCTGGGGGATAGGGCCTGAAAAAAAGGTTCTGCTATGAGTCACCACAGAGGACTTCGGGAAAAAGGACTGAGGTGAGCGTGGAAGGCAAGGAAGCAGAGAAAGCACCTCCAGGCCGAGAGGGAGGCGACAGCCCGCCCAAACGTCCCGCGGCCTCCGTGAGGAGAAGAGCCGCCCTGCCTGAGGGTGCCCTGCCTCAAGATGGCGCCCAGCGCCTAACCCCCTCATCGCGCAGGCGCCGCGACTCCGAGGCGGGTGTGACGACGCCGCCGCTGCTGCTGCCGACGCCGCCGCCGCTGCTGCTGGGCCGAGGCCGCCTCCGCAAGGCGCTGGCCGGGGGAGTGGGGCTGCCGCCGGGGCTCATGGTGCCTTCGCCCCTTCAGGCTGGAAGATGAGGTTGCTGACGGCCGGTCTCTTGCTGGTGGCACCTCTCTGCGCCGCCTTCTACCTGCCCGGCTTGGCGCCCGTCAGCTTCTGCGAGGAGGGCGAGGAAACCGAAGGCTGCAAGGTGAGAGCCCTCACGGGAGGGCCCGACGCGGACGGTCTGTCTCCTCCTCACCGCGGAAACCCCTAGCGGGGCCAGCCCCGCGGCGAGGGGGTGGAACCGCCGAGTGTCCCCCGACCCGCTCCGGGTGGGCCCCGGGCGGTCTCCCTCAGGCGGCAACGTTTGCTCCGGGAAGCCAGCTGCCCCCGGCTCCCTTCCCTCGGTGCGCCCGATGTTTTATTATGGCGAAACCCTCCCTTTTCCAGTCAGCGCCGGGAGGGTCCTTTGCCGGTGCTTCGTTCCTCGCTGCAGCCTCCTGTGGCGGCGGCGCTGGCGAGGGAGGGCGGCTCCGGTGTGGCCCAGCGCCGCGGCGGCGGTCGGGGCCTGTCAGAAGTCTGTGGTAACTCACCCCTGGGGCAGCGGGCTCCCAGACCTGTGACAGCCCTCGCCAGATAGCAATGCGGTTCGCGTCGGCCGCACATTTGTTGTTGCAAGTCTGTATTTTCATCCTTTTTCTCCCCCTGCCCTTCCCCTGTTTCAGTCGCTCATCGAGCTCTTCGTGAACAGGCTGGACTCGGTGGAGTCGGTTCTGCCCTACGAGTACGATGCGTAAGTACATCGCAACAGGCTTATGGAAGCATTTAGGAAGCCTGTTTTCTGTTTTGGGTGCGGTGATACGAACTCCTGGTGCAGTACACGTGTTTCTCGTAGGCAGAGCTTTGGAAGAGCGAATCCAGTGATCGGCGACAGGAATGAGATATGAGAGGGTGGAAAAGCTGAAGGCTGCATCTGTGCCTCCTGACCACTCTCTGTTATTGCCAAAGACAAGGCTGCTGGGTTTCTCAGCTGAGAGCTTTTTTTTCGAGCCGAGTACTAGATTTAGGGTTGACTGATACATTTGAAAGTTCTTCCTGCTAGGCAAACCTAGGAAGACAGGAGCTTTGTGTTCCTTGTTTCTGGCAACTAAACGAAATTGGAAGAAGCGTCGTTTGTTGTTTTTCCTTTTTCAACCAAACGTATCTAATTCTTGGGGGTTTATTTTGATTCTTCTCTGTGAAAACTATAACCTGCTTTTGCAGGTATTTATAGGTCTAGTAAGCAATGATACACAGTGGGCTTTGCAGTCTTGCTGTTGAGCACACAGAAAAGAGGAACTTCCCGGTGTTGTAGCTCTCGCCCTGTGCGGTGCAACAGTAGTAGTGAGGCCAGAGAGTAGCTTGAAATGCCCGCAATGTCTCTGTTTGCATTAAACTTTATGGCAGCCAATTAATTTAGGACAGCTTATTGAGGAAAAGTGCTTATTGACCAAAGATAAGTGATTATTATCTTTTTTTTTTTCATAACTGCTACCCATGTTTAAATAATGAAGATCTGGAATGGTTACACCCTCTTTCCTATACTCAGCTGTTTCAGACTGTATGTAGTTGGAAAGAATTGGTGAATGGCATCTCATCTGGCAGTGTGGCACGTTAATATTCAAACCACTTCGCTGCTTTGGAACATGTTTCACGTTAAATACTACTTGTAAATAGTATAATAACTACATAACTAAATAGTATAATAACCCTTTAAGGAGGAGGTGTAGTTATTTTCCTGAAATTTTTTGCAAGAGAAGTGGACAGTGTGTAGCAGTCTCTTGTTTTCTTAATATGAAGCATTCTATTGTTTGCCATTTGAAAAGGGTGCTTGGACTAGGCATCGTGCATTTTGTTAAAGGTACTTGTTAAGGATACTACTGTGATATATCTTAGTTGAAATTTATATCAAAATAGCAATATTTCTATATAATATATGCCAAATTTCTTTGCAAAGGCACTCAAATTTTTACTAACAGTGGCTGAACCGCCAGAAACAGCATGAAAACTGCCATGTTAAGGACTTAACTTGAGAAATTGTTGTAGACTGATATTTACAGTTCTACGTCAATTAAAAATTAAAGGTAATACTTCTCTTTTCCACCTCTTTTTTCCAGTTTTGACTTCTGTCAAGATACAGAAGAGAAAAGACCATCAGAAAATCTTGGTCAAGTGCTGTTTGGGGAGAGAATAGCGTCATCTCCGTATAAGGTTATTTTATCCCTTGAAGTTGATCCCGTTTAAATTTGATAGCTGTAATTCCAGTGGCTGTAATCCATAGACATAGCTGAAGTTCTGATAATTGTGTGATTTTTTTTTGTTTTTTTTTTTTTAAATATAAGCTTTGTACTATTCATGTAAGAAAAACAAAACCCCTCTCGTTCCCCACCCCAGGCGCAGGAACTGTTTCACGTACTTGGTTGTGCTATTGCACAACTTCCAGAGTGGGAAAGGGAAGCCAAGTTTGGGCTCCCTTTCAGCTTTACCCTGCTCGTACGCACTTAACATCTGTTGTCTAAACCCAAATTTTTCATTGTTGGTGCATGTCGCTTGAAATCTTCTGGAAAACGAATACGTGGAAGTATTTTGTAGATTAGGTATGTAATATTTTTCTGTCTTGTGCCCTGCATTAGCAATGACCAAATGTAACATCTCTAAAAAGCTGCCCAGTCAACTTGGTCAAATGATTAGCCATAAAGAAGATGTGGTTGAACATTGGTTCTTAATGCTTGAAAGCTCTACACCATTCAAGTGCAGTTTCCAGACTGGGATTTGCTGGTGAAACTGAAACCTGGGCTATGTTTGTGTGTGAGGGTTGCTAGATAATCCAAATCCCTGTGAGAAAAAGAGGCAGCAGAGTTTGAGTCGACTGCTGCTCGGTCTTTAGGCACCCAGTCACATCTTTTCCTAGTATCACGGAATCACGTTTTAAGGAGGTGATGCCACCTTCCTTACATAAACTGCTCTTAGAAGTCTCTTTTTCTTTGACTCTCTGAAATAATGTAATTTTCAGTCTTACAACTGCTGGCCACAAGGAGCTAGCGTGATGGTCATTTGGGCTGGATACCCATTGATTAGATTAAGTATTATACTAATTACTTGTTTGAAATGCCTGCATGCTACAGTAATTAGAAATGCTCTGTTATTGGTTAGGACTCGAGCCTCGATAATGTTAGAATTTTCAGTCGTGTCTTAAGTACGGTAGCTCACGAACAGGTAAATCCTAACTGGGTGGGAATTAGGTCTGGGTCTGATATATAAATTTGAGCACTTTTGTGTTAGGTGGTGTCTGCACTTGAAGCATAAATGCTGTGCAGCTTGTTGTATTTTTGCCAGCCCTGTCTTAAAACTTAGTTGTCATGGGGGAAATATAGCTAAAGATAACATGAAACATTAAAAAAAAAAAAGTAGTTAAAAGTGTGGGTTAGCACATGATGAAATGATAATGAGATGATAAAACAAACTGATAAAAGAAAAAAGTAATACTTTTCCTGCTCCAGTCCTCAATGTTTATGTGGAGGTAGTTCATCTGGACTATTGAAGAGGTTTTTTAGCAATGTGAAAGGGCATTGCTGGTGCTGGATATACTTAAATCTTGATATTTAAGTGTAAGCTGTTGTATGGGAAATTCTGGCTTTAGAAACTTATAGCAAGGAAGTGAAATATCTCAAAGTCAGCTTTACATGAAACAAAAAAAAAGACTAAAAGGTTTTTGGAGCAAGACTGAAATTAGTCTTTTTGGGTGCTTTTTTTTTTTTTTAACAGTTCACTTTTAAAAAGCAAGAAACATGCAAGAAGGTTTGTACAAGATCATATGACCCAGGAAACAGCGCTGATAAAAGCAAACTGGCTTTTTTGAAGAAAGGAATGCAGTTGAATTATCAGCATCACTGGTAAGATGAGATGAGTGCTTAATGGTGGGATTCTTTTTTACTTTTTTTTTTTTTTTTTTGCTGGCTTTTCAACATTGTTATCTATGTTCTTTCTTCCTTTTTCTATGTGATGGTTGTCTTCCACTGTGCACGCTACTGAAAACTATGTGCATTACATGAATGTTAAATGTCAGTGTGAAGTAAGGCGCGTGCCTTTCTGAGGACAATTCTTTGATGATTTCTCTCTAGGATTATCGATAACATGCCTGTAACGTGGTGCTATGATGTGGAAGATGGACAAAAATACTGTAATCCAGGATTTCCAATAGGATGTTTTGTTACTCCAGATGGTAGAGTTAAAGATGCTTGTGTTATAAATGTAAGTGGTTGAATTTTTCCGTTGATATAGCAATTGTAATTGCATTTACTGTTTCATTTTTAATCTTTTTCTGAGAAAGAACAGATAATCCTGTAAATGTGGTTAATGTTCAGAATTGGACTGACAAAGCTGAATGCTGCTTGTGTATGCAGTACCTCACTGGTACAGTTGTCAAAAAAAATGTTCTTATAGATCTTTTCACCAATATAAAGCTGCAAAACAACTGTATTGGTGTCTAAAAGCCATGGAAGATGGAGGGTTTTGTTCTGAAATTTCATATGTATCCATCCTTGAACCTATTCATGTTTTGTCCATGTTGTATTTGGCTGCAAAGACCTTCTTTTATTGATTTCAAATAGAAGCTTTCTAGTGAAGACCTAGAAATGAGCACTGTGTTCTAGTTGCAGAAGTTACGTCTAGCACAGTTTACAAGTTAAATGTGTCAGGATTTTCCCAGATGGCTGGAAGATAACAAACACAGCTGTGACATGGGAAGTATTCTATTGACAACAATCTGAAACGTGTCAGTCACACTGGGAGTTCCATGGTGAACTAGTACAGTTACAGATAATAGTGAGAGAGTTTTCTCCCTCCTGGGCTGAGGGACCGCGCTCCTCTCGGTGAGGAGAGAGCCCTCTGCTTTGCCCCATGACTTACTGCTTCTCTGCAGTGCAGTCGCTTTATTTGTCTTCAGTGGGTCTGATGCTGCTTGGAAGTGATGCATTTCTCCTGCACTTTGAGTTCACTCTCTCTACAGTCACCTTCCAACTTGATTACTCCCTAAACTATTGAAAAATCATAGTCTAGGTCTGTGAATTAGATTACCTGTTATAGTTAGGTGTCCAACTCTCTACTACTGCATGTGTGAGATTGGTTTTGTGTTAAATTGATACTGCTATAAGTTGTGTTAGACACTACCTGGGACACGGAAAACAGTTGTAGCTAAGTCAGCAATTTGAATGGAAAGTTGATTGGTGTTTTTTTTAGGCAGGAGCCTTCATACAGAGGCAACAATGGTTGAATTTCCTGGTGCTTAGGAAGCTTGTACTGTGTATTCATGAAGTGCTGTGCAAATCCTGTGTCGTAGCTGTGGTGTGGATGCTCTGCCAGAGTAGCTGGAACACCCAGCATCAATTTTAGTCTGTAGATTCTAATTGCGATGAGGATGTTGCGTGGCATAGCACGAGCAGGATTATTGTTACATGGGGAAATGAGAGTGTATCACCATGGCTGTGACTGTGACCTCTGGGCCGAGCTGGGGAATGTCATCCTCTTTTAGAAGTATACCCAAAATAGCTATTCCAGCAGACAGAACTACCTCTTTAAAAATGGGGACAGGAAAGGGGTTGTTATCATGCAATGGCCCAGCTATGGTTCATCCTTGCATTTATGCAGCTGATGAGCTATATTATTGCTTCAGCTGCTACTTTGGGAATGGAGGAGACAGGTACCTAAAGGTGGGGTTATAGTATGACACTGGTATGATCCCAGTCTTTTCCCAATGGGAACTTCATTCATAGTGAAAGAAGAGGAATCCAGATAAATTTAATTCAAGACACCTTCATATTTTGCTTGGAGGAGCCAGAAGTTGTATGGCGATTGGAAAATGGCTAATATACACAATAAATAACAGATTTTTTTATTTTTTTTTACTTGGAAACTCAACTAGCAGTATGTAATCCTGGTGCCCTAATTAAAATTAAAGTTTTTTAAACAATGACAGTGTTGAGAAAAAAAGGAAATCCAGGTCAACTTAGTTGACTCTGGTATCATTGGAGCTTTATATAGTTCTTTATCCTTTGAGAATGTGGAATTATAGGGATGACGAAGCAAAATAGCTTCTGAAAGTGAAAGGTAGTTTTTTGAAGTGGGAGCTGGTTTGTAAAGCTTCAGGAATCAGATTTACTTGTACCTTGAGTAAGTACATCTTTGAACTTGTTTTGGCAGCTTTTTGTGGTAAATACAAAAATAGTGCCAAACACATTTAAATTTTACTAGTAACACAGATGTGATACCTTATATAGGTTTTATTTATATTTTACCATATATTATATTGTGTTATATATAAATATTTTATATAGGCATATTAAAAAAAAGTTAATGTTGATGTATGTCCCTTTCCTTCTTGCTCCTGTGTGGGACAGGAGTCTCATTTTAAAGTTCTTAACTGCTTGCGCCCTCTCCTGTTGGAGAAGTTTCTCAATCTCTTGATGATGTTTTGTAGTCTGAGTTTAACAAGAAGAACACTTTCTACCTCTTCAACCACGTTGACATAACAATCATGTACCATAGCGGGAAGGATGAAAACTGGCCTGGTGCAAGACTGGTGATGGCGAGACTGAGACCGCAAAGGTAATTGGGCATTAAAGCAGCAAGTTTTAGTGTTAGGGAGTCCTAACAGTAGTTGCGAACTTAGAAATGATACTTGGGTGTCAACATGGTGTCAATAAATTCTGAGGAACTGGTTATTCTGAGTTCTGATAAAGCTTTCAGTGTACTGGTTCGCAGCTGGAATTGTCTTTACCGAGAGTAGTTAAATGACACTTAGTCGTGGAACTTCGCTTTTAAAATGTTCTCTAAAGTCCCTCCTGATGGAAAACTGCTTGTGCAAACTCTTAGAACCTGACACAGTTGAAGCTTCCTCATGTTTTTATTGATTTGTATCTGGGTGCACATTACTTTATTTTTAAAAGATGTTTTTCCAGATACACCGAGAAACATCCTTTAGCTGAGTGACAGTTTCCCGTGTCATCTCTCTTACTGTTGCTGTGTTGCCTCCCAAATGTACTTTGTCTGAATGTACGGTATTTGTACAGGTGTACTTTTTCCTGTTACTTTGAATACTGAGGTGTAGGTGAAATACCAGGTTAATGCTGCTATTCAGAACAGCAGAAGACGATGACTAATTTTCTAAGTAAACTAACTTATTTTCTTAAACGGTGGTTTCTGTGTTGACCAGAGAGGAGAGGCAGCCATTCGGAGGTCAGGAACAGACTGAAGCGATTATTTTGGCCTCTTTTCAGTCTGTTCATGCCCAGTTCACACTTAACTGTATTTGAAAACCACAGTCCATTTATAAAATGACGAAGTAGGTTACTTCTTTTCAGCTAAAAACTCTTTCCTCTTTTCTGCAGAGATTAAGTACCTTCTTAAATTGTGCTACCACAGTTTCTCAAGTCACATAGACATGTATGGTACAACAGGACTTGAGTATACTTAAGTTTTTTCTGTTGCAAAAGACACTGTGTAGTGTATTTTTAGTGAATTATACTTGCGATGCACGCTTATTCTTTCCACCTACCTCTGCTCTGATCTGGTAGTAAGAAGGTTCTACCAAGGTCCTCCATTTTTGATTAAGGCTTTATCAGTTGCAGCCTGTATGGTTGAAAAATGAGAATTTGCCTTTTCCCCAGTAACGCAGACCACAAGGGGGCACAGTGAGGTTGAGCATAATCTTAATTTTGTGGTTCTCTGACCTGGTGTTTCGCTGGGTGCTTTGCTTCAACCTTGAAGCTCTCCTGATGGGGAGTAATTATGGTTGGAGCACCTGAAGCCTTTCATGAAAGTTTTTATTATCTTGTGGCTTGATGTAGTTGTTGACATATAATAATGCATATGAGGTGGAATTGCTTATGTAAATTGGAAATACAACTTGCCCAAAAAGGTGTGAGAGGGAAGCTATTTTTTAGTGTTAGAAGAGGTTCACAAGAGAGAATTCAAGCAAACCTTAAGGTTTCTTTGACTTGGTGCTTCTACAGCTGCAGTATTTCTAAGGTACTACAGAGAACGGTTTGCATATGTGGACTTTAGAATGTAGAATGTTGTTCTCGGTCGTTCTGTGTTTTTCAAAGTACACAAGACTGGTGAGAGGTGAAATTAGAGCACTTGTGTACGAATGGACAATGGAAAGGTTCCCACAGTCACTTCTTTTGCCCCAGTGTTAAAAAAAAAAAAAAAAAAAAGTAATTTAAAAAAAAAGAGATACTCCCAAATCCACCAAAATAAAATACAATAAGCACCCTTCTCCTTATGAAATTTGAGGGAAGGTGAAAACCTGTGGGAAATAGCTAAGAAGTTCTCTTGTCTTCCTTACTGATGAGCACACGCTTAAGTTAAGTCCCTCACCAGTAATGCAGTGTTGTTAAAACGTGGAGGGGAGGCATGATGGCAGAGAAGGGGTATTTTGTGTTAAAACTTAGCATCTTAGCCAGTAGAGATCTCCAGACTTTGCAGCCTGGTTAACCAAGCAGCGTTTTAGCTTAGGACCAGGACTTCATGGTCCTGGGTGGGTGAGAAGTGGGTGGAGTGAAACCACATCTCGCGACCTCTCAGAGGTCTGTGCTCCTCATCTCCCACACGCTTAACAAACAACTTCACTTAGAATATTCTCAAATGCTTAGGAGTGTGAGCAGATATTAACTGAATGTAGGATAGAGATCCAACTTCTGAATAATGATATCTAATTATAGACATGATTTTATTTTTCTCATATTATCTCTAACTACAAACGTAAGTATTAATAAAAATATATTTTAAGATATTAGACCTTTGTTGGTAGAGGAACAGAAAAGCAGGTTCTCAAAGAAGTTGAATAGCTGGTACAAAATGATATACGTAGCTGGTGGTTGGTTTTTTTTTAAATAAAAACTTGTTTTAATTACTTTAGAAAAGAACTTGTGAAAATTCATCCTGTAGGGCATATACAACTTTATTTGACTTTTTGTGTTTGGTTTGTTTTGTTTTTTTTTTTTTTTTTTTACTTTTACCCTTAGCTACAAACATACAGATGAGAACAACTTAAGTTGTGAAGGTCCACCTATGGAGATTCCTGGAGAATTCACCAGTAAATTGAATTTGATCTACACCTACTCTGTGACATTTGAAGTAAGTATTGAATCGGTTATATGAATATGTAATTCCCCCAAAGAATGAAATCAAAACAGCTGGATAATTTACTAATAGCCGTAACTGGATTAAAGCAGTGTAAATTCTGTAAGGATGGTCGCGTGAAGCAGGTTTTCCAAAACCTATTACTTTTCCATTACTGTAGTTTAAGGGACACTTGGAAAGTATAAATAAAGCCTTTTTTTTTCTTTTGCCCTGTTTTATTGCTAATAGAAAGGTGGTAGATGGAATAACTGCAAGAGTTGTCTTGAGGTATGCTCTATTTTTTTCAGAGTTCAGTCAACGTACTGAGTCTCATGTTGAAAAAATGTTTATATTATATTTGGAGATGCTTTTGTGTTAAATGATAATTTTAGCACATAGTAAAGCTGCTTGTTTTTTTTTTTTCTAGTGAAGTTGCAGGTTTTGTCTGATTTTTGTATTGCTTTTATTTTATTTCCTAGCTTTTTTTGAGTAGGTGGCCATTTATCTTTTAGAGTTAATACTCTGATGTTTAGTAATAGTTCAATGCTTTATTCAGCCTGTTATGACTTATAGGAGGAAATTAGGCTTTCATGCAACTGGGTCTTTACCCCGGCACAGAAAATGAGCTTCCTCTAGGGGTGAGAATAATGTGGTTCAGGCTGCTTCAAACCTTGGTACCTTGGTTCCAGCCTGTCCTGAAAGCGTGGTTGTTTTTCTTATGGAAGGCAGCACCAATTTTACAGGATTTTACTTGAGACCACCAGCTTATTTTATAGAGGCAGTGAAGCAGCCGTCATATGGTAACGGCTTTCATTCTACCAAATTGAATTTGACTTGAACCAATGACCTTGAGGTGCAAGGCTCTGTATCCTGTTACTTTTCCCTCGAGACACCCAGTCCTCCTTAGGCTCTCTGATTTTACTACATGAATGAGCCTCCTGTCTATTAACATTTGTGTTTAAATCTTGATGATGAATTGTGATTTAGAATTGCAATGGGAACTTTGGCCAGTTGCTCACACGATGTGTTAGGCATTTGGGCTACCTACTCCCTTTTTCTCAGGCGTGGAGCAGGTGAGGTTTCGCTGCCCTGGGTCCAGGCACTTCCAGCAGATGGCACTCGGCACATCTCAATCGCTGGGTTCTTCCAAACTGCTTTTCTTCTCTGTTATCCATTAGCCTTGGTGTGAAATAATAACTGATACGTTCTGTTTCTTATCAGTAGTTTCAAAATAACTTAAATGGGGAGTATTAATCAGGGAAAAGTATCTTTAAATAGGAGAACATTAGTTTCAGGGAAATGAAATAAATTTATGA
Source organism: Numenius arquata (assembly GCF_964106895.1). Classification (NCBI taxonomy): domain Eukaryota; kingdom Metazoa; phylum Chordata; class Aves; order Charadriiformes; family Scolopacidae; genus Numenius; species Numenius arquata. The sequence continues at coordinate 20,485,177 of NC_133580.1, read as the reverse complement.
ATACATAGACTGGTAAAATGCACAACTGTTTTATGGTCCTTTCTAATATGGCAGGTGACTTCTGATGAGAAAGCTGTGGTATCTGCTTTAAGTCATTGAAATGAGCAAGATATTTAGCTCTGTGTGTGAAGAGTATACACCATCGTGCCTTTAATGTGCAATACACAAGCGTACACAAACGTGAGTGTGTGAGCAGTTTGGTACTCGAGTAACACACTTTAGAACCACACTTCTGAACCCCTGTCTCAACCGGCTGTGAACTACTGTGATCAGCTACTGATTGGGCTGATAAAGAGCAACTTAGGCCAATTTCAGCCACCTTGTTGTGTTGGTGCAGTTCTTCATTGTTACATCTTCTTCATCCAGAACACGAATCAGAACTTAAAAATTCTAGGCTGGAGACATAGTCTAGATTTTGAGAATTAATTGTACGAACCTAGCACCTGGTGGATAAATGGAAAAGGTCAGCAGAACTTCATGCCAGCTGGGAGGTAGAATTTGGTAGCAGGACAGCAGACGTATGTTGCCTGAGAGCAGCTGTAGAGGATGAGGCTTGGGAGTCAGAAAGAATCATCGCTTGTGCAGCTCTACATGAAGCATTTAGAGGAGGAGATAAAGAGAATGATGGAAGCATCTTTCAAAGGTGAAAGTTGCCGAATGATTTCTTCTTCTTAAATCCTTCACAGGGATATCTGGAAATGAAAGTTGTCTGCCAGGAATCAGAGTGGAAAATAGCCTGTATCGGGCAGCGTTATGGCAGGGAGCGAGGAAGCCTGTGCTAAATACATTAAAGATGATGAGAGAGAAAAATTCCAGGGGAAACCAGAAACACAGAGTATGTTTAGCAAAGTTGAAGCTTCAAGATCAGTGTGTTGTGCTGGGAGTATCTTGTACTGTTGTTTTTTCAGCATGCATTTGGGAGCTGTAGGCAGCTACCTACTGGATCACGGAAAGATGAGGCTTACTGGAGCCTCAGTTGAAGGTAGGAGATGTGGATAGGAGATTTCAATAAACAAGATATTCTTTGAGAGGCTCAAGAGATAAAAAGAATTAATGCCAGAGGGAGGTCTGACAGCCAGGATTGATAGCAAGCTTAGATATTAATGCTGAGTGGAAGGTTTGTGGAAGAGATTTGATGTGCTTACCCCTTCTCATAGACTGCAACAAACTTGAACTTGTTTCTATTAGTTGCTATTTAATTTCTTTACAGGAAAAGAATAACATTAAGTGGGCTTCCAGATGGGACTACATTTTGGAGTCCATGCCACATACAAACATCCAGTGGTTTAGGTAAGACTTGCTTTTATTCAGGAATAACCTCGCAGGTGAGCCCAAAGAATTCTTACTTCTGCTTCTAGGGATATATAACTTCCTCTATGGGTAGAACAAAGTCTGTTAGCTTTCAGGCGAGAAAACTTTCTTTGTTTTTATATGTGAGGTAACTTTTATCAGTCTTCCGTCTCTTGGGAGCAACTGTAGTATTGCATTTCACCAAAGGAATGCACCGTTAGTGTCCGAAAGGGAAGCAGCTTCCATCGTTTTACTTTACCATCTCCCTTCTGGAGAACTTTTGAGACGTTGTTGTTCTGCAGTGTTCTTATTGTTACCTCTCACTTGGCAGTTAGAGAAAGCCAGAGAGTATGTGTACTGCGTGTTTTGTACTCATGAGCTGCTTACAATAAAAAGAAGAGCTTTTTTTTACGAGTAAAAGACGTCTATGAAAAGTTCTTCCCTCTGTGCCATGCAAATGATATCAAGTAATTATATAATTTAAGTTGAAATGTTAATGTTTTACAGCATAATGTGTTTGAAAAGGCTAATCTGTTTAAATATGTCTCTACAATATGAAAAGGCACGATGTAGGTTCCATTGGTTGATAGTCTGCTTTAAGAGCTATTTCACTCGGGAAATTACTTCTGAGATATATAAGGAGGAAAATAAAGAAAAGCAATATGCAACTGTCTTGAGAATTAACAATATATCATAAAATATTACTCTCACTTCTGTCTCCTAAGAAATCATAAAGGTATACAACTTAAAACAGTTTATCTTCTATGAGTGGAAAAATACTAAAAGGTCTGAATGACTTAAAGTCTGAATATCTAAGGCTGTTCCTCAGAGCTGAGGTGTGCATGAGTTGGAGTCCATGTCCTGGAACCTGAATAAAAATGGATTGAAGGTTTTGACTTTTTCTTTCTCTACAGTATAATGAATTCCCTGGTAATTGTTCTCTTCTTATCTGGCATGGTGGCTATGATCATCCTGAGGACTCTTCATAAAGACATTGCAAGATACAACCAGATGGACTCTTCTGTGAGTAAAATTTACAGCTTTTGCACGAGCACGTTTTTCTGGCTATAGTGATGTCTGTCAATTAGTTTTGAATACAATCTAAAGAGATGGATAACTACCAGGAATTTGATACATGCTAATATATCTGGGAGTTAAAAATAGCTTTATTGCTATTTCATCTTTTCTAGCATCAGGAATACATGGGCAGATGGTGACAATCTTTTCTAGCGTAATTTGCTGAACTTGTAATACGCAAGAACAGACTTCGGGTTTTAGAAGTTTGTGGAGTGATTCACAGACACTTTTTGGTAGTGAACACATTTGAAATGTAAGTTCCTTTGTTCCAAGGTCTCAACCAAGGAAAACCTCTTTTTTTAATAAATACTTTCACTCTATATCAACAGCCACAAGACACGGTGCAGACATTGAAGAGTGTTCAGGCGTTGGTTCACCATCAAAACGTGGCTCCTGAGTCCTGTGGTTGTATTATGGAGTCAGTCGGGACATGTAGCTGGTGATATAACACTGATCCAAGCAGCTGGTGTGTTATTTACGGAGTCTCCATCCTTGGAGATACTCAAAAGCTATCTGGAGGTCCACCACCTCTGGAGGTCTCTTCCAGCATCAACCATTGAATGATTCTATGACTCTGGCAACCTGGGACTGTATGTAAGATACCTGTTTTAAGTCACATTACGTGGCCTCACACAGGATCTGCGCTCTATCTGTTGCAGAGACATCTGTAGCACAGACGTTAAGACTTTTCTACCCACTCTGGCGTATTTTCTCTCCAAAAATGTGTTTTATAGCCTGAACAACCAACTTGTGAAATTTTGTTGATAATGGTTTTCTCTCCTCTTGAAGAGATCAGGCTTAAAACTACTGCAGCCAGGTATTGTCTCCCATTGTAATGAAGCACAATTGGTGTAATTTTTCCAATTCCAAGGTGGAATTGGAAAAATTTCTTTATAATAGTCCTAGTATAGCTTGGCCAGAAAGTGAGTGTGCTCACACGTGGCTTGTGAAGTTTGAAAAGGTTGTGATCTGAATTTCACGCGAAGTATGATGCTATGCAACTTCATAAAGCAAAGTAATTTTTTAAACTAAATCTGTATCGGATGATTATTGCAAAAAGGATGACAATAATAATGGAGGGAAATTAGTGTGAGGATCAGTGGTTGTCATGCTAAATGTTATGGTAGAGATTCTGATTAATGTGGACTAGCACAAATTGACATTGTCTTTTGTCTGTGGCTGGAAAGTGTGGTGGAATCACATACGTTGTCGCCGGTTCAGAGTTCATAATGCGATTTATGTGTAACATGACTTCTGATCTCTAGGTCTGATAGAACTACTTGGGGTATGTGTGTAAATGATTGATTTACTTATTTATAATTTTAACTCTCCTGGTTATCACTATGTCAATCCGAGCCTGGTTTGTCTGACCTAACATAGCGGCTGGAGCTTGTTGCCATCGGACTGAACCTGTTGGGAGTTCTTTTGAAGTATGTAACCCCTTAAAATGGGAAAGGGACAGGTCCCTATAGCGGCTAGCAAGTATTGGTGGAAGAGAATATAGTGATTGTGAGTTAAAAAGACTTGACCAGTTGACTGTGAACGAAAGGCTGAGTAAAAATTACTCTTCCTCATTGGTGAAAGTGGTGCCTGCAAGGCAAAGATGAGAAATAATGTCAGATACTACAAAGGTTTGAATTTTCACTCTTACTGCTGTCTGTCTGCATAAAGAAATACTTTAAAATGCACAAAAATATTTCATATTTAAACTAAAACATCTGAAAGTACTTTTATTCTTCTTTGTGTTTTTGATATTTAATATCTTTTGTTAATGCAAATCCAGACAGTAATTAAAGTGAAAGAATTTTCACATCCTTTAACTGATTGTTTTTGTGAAGCTCCTGTTTGATCTCTCAATTAAATTATGTTCAATATCTTACACTGTCTTGTCTTTATTAGTTGGTCATTCTTAATGTGATAAAGAGCAAGACTTGTAGGAGCTTGATTAATTTTTATGGATAACAGCAAGGATAGGTGTGACTTTCAAAAAAGTACAATTTTTTATTTTCTTGCCAGTTGTAAGAGACTTGAACTGCACCAGATCTTTAAGGACTTGATTTAAAAAGGTGTGAAATAATTGTGCAAAAGAGGACCTGGGCTGAGGAAGCTGCAATGGAGTAAACTAGTATCTCTCACTTAAGGAATGCTGGTGATTCTACTAGAAATCAGGCCAGTGACTGTGGTCGTCTTATGCGCATTTAATGTTCAGCTTATAGCAACTGGCTTTTAGTGTGATACAGATTCAGTGAGACATCCATTAATGAAGTGTTTAGAAATCATTAGGTTACTTTTAGGGTCTTAGGACTAAGAGAAGTTTCCCGAGCTGAACTTAGGAGAATTCATGTCAATATCTTTTCAATGGTGAAAGACAAAACTCTTGTCCTCCTTTTTTTTTTTTTTTTTTTTTAAATCTATTTGATGGTGACTGCTTGAGTGTAGGGGACTTAACATCTCTGTTAGAATATTTTGCGAACTAGGTGTAATTAATGGATAAGGTGAGGATTACTGCAGGTGTGCAGTAAGTACTAGGTAGTTGCTACTAATATCTGGGTAATAAATGTGTAACGTACTTTTCTTTGAGACTTAAGCAACGCTGGTAAATTCATACAATTTGATACTTGTACCCACAAAGCTTTCATTATAAATGGTGTATTGGTCATGTTATCCCGGTGAAAACTTGCATTCTTTAAAAAAAGTATTAGCAAAACCTTTGTCCTGTTACACTTACACCTTTAAAAAGTGTGTGTGTCTCTGTGTTCATGTTTACAAAGTGGTATTCTGTATTTGCCTAGCTGGGAGGGAGAGCCAAGGAGAAGGCTGAAGGTAGAATGATGCAAAAGAAGCATTTTCAGTATCGCCTACTTCTGCTACAAAATACGCTTTAGTCATATAAAAGGTCTTGGAGTCCTGTCTTGGATCTTGTATAAGAGAAACTGGAGGTTTGAGGCTTTGTTTATAAACACTTTTTAAAAATTTACAGTAATTTTTAGCATATTGGCCAAGATTCAAAAGTATCTCTTTAGATTTTCCTCGATTATATTTTTGTAACTATAAAGTGTAGCTTCCTACTTGGATTAATTGTACAAGTTCTTATCCTCATCTTTGAGTAGTAAAGGTTAGCAATGTAAAATACTGTTGAATTCTTCAAACAAAAGCCTGGAAAACACTCCTACTCACAGCTAATTGGCCTGTAAGGGAAGAGTTTTATTAAAAATCAAGCTTTGAGATGAATGCTCTGGCCCATGCAAGAGATAAACCAGCAGGCTCAATCTGCCAAGCTTGGTTTCTCTTCATTTTTCTTAACCCGAGGTATTTACCATGTAGCTATATGTTTTAAAGTTTGTATTAAAACCAGAGGGTGTCTTTTGAGTGCATTTGCCGGATTAGGTGTTGATAAGAAATCTAATACCAGCCATTCCAAACTCGCATGACGTTTTTCTTGTTCTATCAGGAATTAAAGTACTAAACATTTATTTCTGCTTAGGGTTCATCATCTTGAAAACAGGTAAAGATTGGCTTCAGATGGTAACCTTTTTAAATTCTCTCATCCTTACTTACCTGGGAAAAGTCTTCTGTCTTACCTCAACAACTTTCTCATCATCTGAAGTTGAACGAATTGTGACGACACATAGGAAAGTGTGGTCTTTATGCTTCTTTAGCCAAAACTGCCTTTCTCTACAGAGCACTGATGTGTTGGAATTGCACCTAGGCACCTGGTATTATTTTCTTTGCAGGCATGGTTTTGTGTTGTGGGGTTTTTTTTTATCCAAATGTTATGTTGTATTTAATAGTTTTCAGGTTTTGTATTAGTATATCAGACTTCTGAGAGTAGTTTCTAGCCAACAAATGCAAGTGGAGGTATCGGTATGGGGAAGACAAAGATAATTTTCCAGCAAAAAAAATATAATTACATAATCTGTCACAAGTTAAGATGTTCTATGTTATTCACCAATTTGGTGTGTATTCTTTCTTACCCTGTTTTTTGCGTGCTGTAAATCTAGCGGTAAGAAGTCCATTGAACTAAACTCAGTACTCCCAGCTTGAATGAAACCTGTAGTTTTAACTTTGTGAGGAAGAGAGTGGTCGTCTTGAGGGGTTGTTTTTTTGTGGTTGTGTGTGTTTTGGCTTTTTTTGTGAGGTGTTTGTTTTGAGTGACTTCATTGAAAAGTTTTATTCTTTAGCAGTGGTTCTTTAGAGCCGCTGGACTGAGGTTCCAACCCCCCGGTGCCATCCATCCATTGATCTCCGACAGTGGCACAAGGAGTGTTGGTACTTGTCCCTAGCGATTCCAGGGAGCAGGTTTTCTTCTGAAGTCCAGGAACCATTTAATTCCCTTCCAGTGTTGTCATTGAGAGGGATGTGCTTTGTAATGGAAGCAAAAAGAGATAAATGCGTGAACTAGATTGAAATGCTATAATCCAAGTTAAATTAAATGGAATGCTTTGTTTTAGTTTAAATTTAGAATGAAGTTATGTGGCTTGGCTAATTACACTTTGTTTTTCCTTGCTTAAAGAGATGAGGATTTTCTTGATAAATCCTGCCTTTTTCTTTCACTGAACCATTAGGGGGTTATAAAATCAATGCGTGATGAATCAGATGCAATTAGTTTCTCTTTGGATCTAAACTGGAAGTTAATCAAACTTTAAATATGTATTTTGCATCTTGTTTGTGTTAATTCACTACTGCGTTATGTATCTTTGCTAAAGACATTGTTGACTTTGTACAGGAAGATGCCCAAGAGGAATTTGGCTGGAAGCTGGTTCATGGAGATGTGTTTAGACCTCCAAGGAAGGGGATGTTACTGTCTGTCTTTTTGGGCCAAGGAACGCAAATTTTCATTATGACGTTTATTACTTTATGTAAGTAACTTTGTTAAGGTGATGTGTTTGTAGTGCAATAGTCTAAGAAAGATGCAATATTATTAAACAAATGATAGAAGCCTTCTTTTGGAAATGAAGTCCGGCCTTTAGTAAAATAAAATATTAACACTGTTTCATAACAATATCTCAGTATCTTCAGCAACGCTGTTGTAAGCAGAGTTGTTCAAAGCGTTGTAGTATCTGGACTAATTCAGATTCTTCATGATTGCAGAAAGGAAGCTTTCTTGTTACAAGTTTCTTCTGAAAAAAAAAAAAACAACAAAACCAGTTTGTCATGGTGTAAATTATTTCAAGGATCCAGTAATACAAGTTCAAAGACACGTAATCAAAGCTTTAATGTTCTCAGAACACTTTTTATCTGATACATTTGACACAACAGCCTGCAGCGTGCAGGAATAAGAACAAGAATGCATGCCAAGGAAATAATACTGACACAATGCCGAGATAGTGAGAGCCTACCATAAACAGCTATATAGACGCGTGATGTCACCTGTCACGAGTTGGCGCTTTGTTATACGTTATCTATAAAGTATATCACCATTCCTTTTTGTACTGTACAGTAGAATTGGGAAGTCTACTGATATTTATTACAAAAGAAGATACTTTTCAAATTCTGCTTTCCAGGTTTGATTCAGATATTTGTATCTTTCATAGAAGAGCTGCTTTTTTTTTTCTATTCATTACATGATACTATAAGATGAGTAGAATTTTCTTGACGGGCTTATCTTTCAGTGTTGATCACAGCTCTTTGTAACTTACTTAACTGCAATAATTTCCTGTGCAACTAGTGTAGTGTAGAAAGAAATCGGGGGGGAGGAAATCCTTTTTCTGATTAAAACCAAAAGTTCCCACTGGAGATCACCGACAAACTCCTTTTCTGAGGATCTCTCTGGGCTGGCCCCTGCAATAAGTTGAGCCTTCTATTAGAGGCTTGTTTTTAAGATAGCACGCTCTTGAGTGAAGCGTTATCCATCGTGGGGGCTGAAAGCCTTTTGTGGAATTTCAAGCGAGTGACTGTTACCTCTGAGAACTTCTATCTTCACACTTATTTCTACCTTAAAAAACAAACAAAAACCCCAAAACAAACCTAAAAAAACGCCAACATCTTCCTCGCTCAACAAAAACACTCTTAGCTCTGTCAAAAGTTTTTTTGGCTTCTCCAGACCTGCTGTTCCCAGATGTCCTTTATGCTACATATTAGATGTCTCTTGTCACTTAGAATGCATAGGTATTGTCCATGTATGTTTACAGGAGGACTATAGGATTTTGGAAGCAGAGGTTTTCAAGCTGAAATTTGGTTCAGGCTTATTGTTCATCTCTGTGTGGCATTTTATTTTTCGGTCTTTTGGCTGTGAGAAACTTTCTATTTAAAAGATGAGTTGGAAGTAATGCATTACTAGGAATGAAACAGTGACATTAGGGCTACAGTCATGTGATGGGGATATGTGAGAGCTTATGCACATAGTCTTCATTGAAATATCTGGTAGTGAAAGGGATACACCTGTACAGTGAAATGTGTTACAGGGGGATTTTGGCACGTGTCCACAAATGACTAAATCTTTCTGTCTCTTCAGTCCTGGCTTGCCTTGGTTTCCTTTCTCCTGCCAACCGTGGTGCTTTGATGACCTGTGCGGTTGTACTGTGGGTCTTACTGGGAACTCCAGCCGGTTATGTGTCTGCTCGAATGTACAAGAGTAAGTACATGCATTTATTTAATGTGACACAGCAGGTTAAATTCAGAATTGCTGGGCTTAGTATAAACCTCAGGCTGGAGCGGGTCTCTCAGACAGCAAATCTGTTGGAAAACAGTTGGAAAACTGTTTGCAAAAAGTCTTAACTTTTAAGTTAAACTTAAAAGTTAACTCAACTTCCAACTTAAAAGTTGGACAAAGTCTTAAGTTGAAATTGTTTTTCTTTTTTCCCCTCAGCATTCAGAGGCGAGAAGTGGAAGACAAACGTTTTGCTTACAGCTCTGCTTTGCCCTGGGTTAGTATTGTTTCTCCTCATTCCTTCCTTTATTCTTAAGTATAAATGAATCTAAGGTAGGAAGGAGTGGGGGGGGAGGAGAGTGAATTATGGTGCTTGTTTGTGTGATTATTTTCTTTGTTCTCCAAGTTGCGGTTTCTTTTCTATATTGCCTGTGTGTGAATGTAAAGAAAAGTGAATTGTGAAGAGCTGGAGCCAGTTCTGGGCTCCCCAGTTCCAGAAGGACAGGGAACTGCTGGAGAGGGTACAGCAGAGGGCTACAAAGATGAGGGGCCTGGAGCATCTCTTATGAGAAAAGGCTGAGGGGCTTGGGTCTTTTGAGTCTGGATAAGAGAAGACTGAGGGGGGATCTGATCAATGCCTATAAATACTTAAAGGGTGGGTGTCAGGAGGATGGGGCCAGTCTTTTTTCAGTGGTGCCCAGGGACAGGACAAGAGGAAAGGGGCACAAACTTGAACATAAGAAGTTCCTCCTCATGTTTAGATGGAACTTCTTTCCTGTGAGGGTGGCAGAGCCCTGGAAGAGGCTGCCCAGGGAGGTGGTGGAGTCTCTGTCTCTGGAGACATTCAAACCCCACCCGGACACGTTCCTGTGGGACCTGCTCTGGGTGGACCTGCTTTGGCAGGGGGGTTGGGCTAGATGATCTCCAGAGGTCCCTTCCAACCCCATATCGCTCTGTGATTCTGTGAGCCTAGTACTGTAGAACACAACTTCTTACCATCTTGTGTTGTGGTGAGGCTGGAGGAATAATGTGACTCTCCTGCAAGGTAGTGTCACAGCCTTTGAGAATCACTGCTCCAGAACATGAGACGTAGTGATGGAGTAATTCCAAGTTGGTACCACAGCACTTGGTATGTTCTGGATAATCCTGTCTTCACTGGTAATAGGTATGGTCACTTTGTTAGGAAATATGTGGGTTGTGGTAACTTTGGAGTGCCTGTAGTGCCCCTCTGTAAATAGGGAGAGACACCCCTTTTGGCAGAACCTCTATTACTTTAGAGTATCAGTGTTTTCTTATAACCGTGTTATTGGAAAGGACACAGGAAGCATAATTTACTTTTTTTTTTAAAGCAAATACCTATATACTGCTATACTAAACAGTAGAAGTTTAGTATGATTCTGGTGAGAATAATGCTGAGATTTTTCTTAAGTGGTTAGAGTGTGGCCAGTAGGTTGAGGGAGGTCATTGTCCCCCTCTACTCTGCACTGGTGAGGCCACAACTGGAATACTGCATCCAGTTCTGGGCTCCCCAGTTCAAGAGAGACAGGGAACTACTGGGGAGAGTCCAGCGGAGGGCAACTAAGATGATGAAGGGATTGGAGCATCTCCCTGATGAGGAAAGGCTCAAAGAGCTGGGGCTCTTTAGCCTGGAGAAGAGAAGGCTGAGGGGAGACCTTATCTATGTTTACAAGTACCTAAAGGGTGGGTTGAAGGATGATGGAGCTGGACTCTTTTCAGTGGTTCCCAGTGACAGGACGAGGAACAACGGGCACAAGCTGGAACATGGGAAGTTCCATCTAAATAGGAGGCGAAACTTCTTTCCGGTGAGGGTGCCAGAGCCCTGGAACAGGCTGCCCAGGGAGGTGGTGGAGTCCCCTTCTCTGGAGATCTTCAAGACCCACCTGGATGCAGTCCTGAGTGATGTGCTCTGGGCAATCCTGCTTCAGCAGGGGAGTTGGACTAGATGATCTCTAGAGGTCCCTTCCAACTCTGACAATTCTGTGATTCCGTGATAATCTTTTATATAAAAGTAGGTAGTGCCCAGTTTCGGATACAGATATAGCATGTATCATACTATAGGCAATGCTGTTGTGCTTGGGAAGGGCGATAGCTCTCTTACTTCCATTTTCTCATAGCTCTCAAGACCTTCTGTGAGAATTAGGTCAGTGAAGAAAGGAAACAAACTTATTTCTTTTGCAAATCTTCTGTATTTCTTGGTTTCAACTCTGGGTACGTGAAGCTGCCCTTCGACAAATGTCCTTGGCAAAGGTTGAGGAAAAGGTTATAAATAATTTCTTAAGGTGTTTCCCCCCCAAAAAAAAACCTGCCCAGAATGAATAAAACATGACTGGTTTTTGAGTTTAGTAGAATTTCATCAAATGAAATGTAATGCATTCAATAACAACTGACTGTGGTGTTTCTATGAGGAGATCTTCTTTCTAAACAAAATGTGCTTGGGTCTCCCTGCTGTCATTTAGATATTATCTTGAGAGACAAGAAAATATTTATCGGTGGAAGAAATATCGTGCTGATCATTTAAACTCCCAAATAAATTAAGTTTCACAAAGGAAGTAAAACGATAGGGGATGGTAGAATAGGAACAGATGTCTTGATTATGCTGTGCTAGTTGGCTGAATTTGCATAATATCATAAACAGCCTAAGGCCGTTACAGTCTCCGTAGACTGATGGGAGTTCATATTTGCAGTGGGGTGTGTTATGAGTTTGGGCAGATGATAAAGATTAGCACGACTTCTAATATGAATTTTATTTTTGTTTTTTGTTCAACGAGATGCTTACACCAGGTGTGCTTAATTTAACAAGTCTCTTCCCCCAAACAGTTTTGGCAAGTGTGAGGTGTCTCCCAGGGAAAAGGGAGCCTGTCTATTGCTCTAGTCCTCCTTCCTCCCTTTTTTAAATTAAATACAGTGGAGGGTGCATGTTCACTTCAGGGCAGTTTAAATTCTGCCTCAGGAACACTTTCTTAAACCCCAGACAATGATGCCCTTCACAGGGGCCCTTCCTGAGGCTGAATTTTCCGGGATGCAGCTCTGAATCCATGAATAATGACAGTTCAAGCAGGCTTTTATATGGGGTTCCTTTGCAGTACCTTTTGCTTTGCTTTCGGAGTGGGATGTTTGAAATCTTCATTGTGTGTCTCGGAGTTGTTTTCTAGTGTTTTACCACAATTTTTACCAAATGAGGCAGATGCACTTAACTGAGGGGGTGGGGAGAACAGGTCTGGAGACATGTCGTGACCGATGCAGTTGTTATTTAAATTCTCCAAATGTGTGGGCAGCTTAACTGTGTAACTCCACGAGCTGTTAATGCCAAGATTTTTGTCGAAGAGCCCTTTTTAATCCACCCTTCTGCCACATTGCTGTGACACGTGCCGCTGCAGCGTGTACGTTTGTGTGGCTTCCGAAATGGAGATTTTGCTGTCACTGTTTTTTCAGAAGGAATTTACTGCTTATAAAGGTATTAAATTACTGCTGCTGATAGGAAAGGTGATTCAGATGATAAGAGGGGGGTTGGTTTTGTGGTTTTGGTTTGGGTTGGTTTTTTTTTTTGCATTCTTTGTATAGATTTTTCCAATGGAGTGTTTCTGTTAGTCTTTGGTTTTATGTGCAGAGTGTTTATTTAAATAGTGGCTTTACCACGGACACTTGCATAAGAAACACTGGATGTTGCAAGTGCTGAAAATAACTAGGACTGTTGCGCAATGAAAGATTGCGAGAAGGTGCATTTTTCTGATGCAGACTTTTAACTGGTTTATGGTTTTTAATACTAACTGATATTTATTCTTTCCTGAATATTTTAATATCTTTTGTGATCTTTCTTTTTCAGGATTGTTTTTGCCGATTTCTTCATTATGAATCTCATTCTGTGGGTGAAAGGATCCTCAGCTGCCATTCCTTTCGGCACTTTGGTTGCTATCCTGGCGATGTGGTTTGGAATTTCAGTCCCGCTGACCTTTGTTGGTGCATATTTTGGCTTCAAGGAGAAGGTGGGGCTCTGAACACAGATTTGAAATCCACTTGTCCCCTGTAATTGAGCCACTAAATCCCTGAGCGTACAGCAACTGGTTGGATTGAAACATCTATTGCCCTATGATTGTAAAATGATGTTTCACCTTGTCATGATTTTGAAACGGAGTATATGCTTGTAACATCACGCTAATGTGAGTTTTTTAACATGTAACCCACGCTAAACGTGGGGTTTTTTCCTGTCCATTCACTACAATGAGAATCTAACAGTGCTCCTGGAGGCCTTGCCTTTTATACTGCAGCAATACCTCAGCAGTTTCATTTTTAAGTACTACTTCAGAAGTACTTCAATTTGTACTTCATTAGTTTGAGATAATGCCAGACAACTAAGAAAAAGGTGTTTGTTTTGGGTTGGTGTTTTTTTTTTTTTTTTTTGTTAAGAACTGCACAGGTTTCCCTCCTTCATGTTCTGACCAATAGTGGGAATGTCTGAAGTATGTGTGTGTTTTCCTGATGATGGATATCAAGTTTGTAGGGTTTTGGTAACTTGTGGTGTCTTATGGATGAAAATAAAGTTATATTTATCAAATGCTAATACTAGGGAAAAGTAATCTTATTTATGATGTAACAACTTATCTTTTAATTCTATTAATTTCTCCCCAAAGCCTATTGAACATCCAGTTCGTACAAACCAGATTCCTCGCCAAATTCCGGAACAGTCCTTCTTCACAAAGCCCTTGCCTGGTATCATAATGGGTGGTATCTTGCCCTTTGGCTGTATTTTTATTCAGCTTTTTTTCATTCTGAATAGCATTTGGTGAGTATCGCTTTTTTTTGTTGTTGTTCTAGTTATGCTGGTTTGATAATAAACACACAGGGAGTTTAAACATGCCAAACCAATTAATAAATCAATATAAGGAATAAACCAATTTTTAAATCATAGAATCATAGAATTGTCTAGGTTGGAAGGGACCTTTAAGATCACCTAGTCCAGCCATCAACCTAACTCTGATAAAAAAACCCATCACTAAACCATGTCTCTAAGCACTATGTCAACCCGTCTTCTAAATCCCTCCAGGGATGGTGCCTCAACCACTTCCCTGGGCAGCCCATTCCAAAGCTTAATAACCCTTTCAGTGTAAACGTTTTTCCTAATATCCAATCTGAACCTCCCCTGGCACAACTTGAGGCTGTTTCCTCTTGTCCCATCGCCTCTTCCTTGGGAGAAGAGACCGATTTTTTCCCCCCCCCCACCGGCTACACCCTCCTTTCAGGGAGTTGTAGAGAGCGAGAAGGTCTCCCCTCAGCCTCCTTTTCTCCAGGCTGAACACCCCCAGCTCCCTCAGCCGCTCCTCACAAGACTTGTGCTCCAGACCCCTCACCAGCTCTGTTGCCCTTCTCTGGACCCGCTCCGAGCACCTCGGTGTCTTTTTTGTGGTGAGGGGCCCAAAACTGGACACAGCACTGGAGGTGGGGCCTCACCAGTACCCAGTACAGGGGGACGATCAGCTCCCGAGTCCTACTCTCCACACTGTTCGTGATACAAGCCAGGATGCTGTTGTCCTCCTTGGCCACCTGGGCACACTGCTGGCTCATGTTCAGCCAACAGTCAACCAACACCCCCAGGTCCTTTTCTTCTGGGCAGCTCCAGCCACTCTTCCCCCAGCCTGTAGCACTGCACGCGGTTAAATCTTTGAGCTTGTTGCAGACTTTAGTGGAATTTCCAAAAGCTGCGTACTTATTCCTGTGCTTAGAACTTACAAAACTTGTTGTTCTTATTGACAGCTGCAAAATGTAAAATTCGAGTCCAGTTTCCTTCTTTTATCTTTCTGGCTCTGAAAGCACAACCGTGGTTTCGTGCTGCTGTGGTCAGGCAGAGCCTAATCCGGTGTGTAATGATATTCTGATTTATGAAACTAATATGATCAGCTGTTAAATCAGAATCAGGTCAAGGTCTTGGGATTCCATGTTCTGCAAAACAAAGGCTCCACCCCCTGTGAAACATACACACACTCCTAAATCGTGTCAAAACCGAGTCAAGCGGGTGCGTGGAAAAGTAAACCAGTGCAATCTTTCTTAACTTTCACAATGTATCCGTGAAATGTGTAATATATTGTTGTTCAATGGAAAATATTAATCTGAAGGTGCCAGGTTTTTAAGGTGCCCTCTGTTTATGTTGAGATTTCTTACAGAACAGTTTTCTAAATCAGTTCTTTAACACGAATATATTAGATACGTTACCCTTTCACGTTAGTCCTCAACAAAAGTAGAAAAGGTGAAATATAACTATGCTGAAAAATGTAATTGGCTGACAAACAGGTGTACTCTGGGCTTTTGTAGTTGAAATTACTCAATTCCCAAATTGTTCCCTTCTCATACAGAAGGGAAGTGTGGAGGGAACGTGCAAACAGTACTCCCTCTGTCAAATACTGCACTGCAGTAGTTGTCACCATCACTCAATAAAGTTGATTTGATTTCTTCCTTTATCTGAAAGACACCAGATAAACAGTAAACAAATGTATTTCCCTTGCATTTCTTTTTGTGAGGGTTTTTATGTTTGGTTACTCCTTGGGGCTTGGAGCCAGCCTTGGTCTGGGAGTGGAGGAGCATCTGGTTGGATGTGGTTGAGGAGATGCAGAGATCCCTGGAGAACTTAGCGGTGAGGGGAGGAGGGAAGTGGGCATCCTAACTAGGGAAGATGCAGGAGTTGGGGAAGCTAAAGGTCCTCTCAACAGAGGCCCAAAGTGATAAAATCTTTAGTGGAAACTGTCCATAAAGGTTCTCTGTGAAACTTTATAGGCACTAATTTCAGGGGATGCATAATTGAAGAGTTTGAGCATTGCTCTGTAAAGCAGTTATTTTATTAGTTCTAGCTTAAAGGAATGCATATTTATAGAGTACATTCAGGTAAAGAAAACTTTTTATGAATCAGCCAATAGTGGTATACACAAAGTTACCCCAGTGCTGTGGGTTTTTTGGTTTGGGGTTTTTTTTTAGTTTGTTTTTTTGATTAGCAGTGTGATACTCTCCATTAACTGAGAACTTCGACCACAAATGAGACTCTTGTTCTTTGTTTGTTTGATTTTTTTTTTTTGCTTTTAGGTCTCATCAGATGTATTACATGTTTGGATTCCTGTTCCTAGTTTTTATAATTCTTCTAATTACGTGTTCAGAAGCTACAGTTTTGCTGTGCTACTTCCATCTGTGCGCAGAGGTAAAAAGTACAGTTTTGATGTAGATACCACTTTTAGCTGGAAGATGTTAGAAATAGAGTTGAGAGATTCACGGGTACTGTGGGTTTTGTTGTCGGCCCGTCACATGCCTGTCGGAGCCACTCTTCTGGAATGGGCCTTTTGCTTCAAAATCCACCATTTGCAGCAGATAAGCAAAAATAAACAGCCTTAATCTTAGAATAATTTCATGTTCCCAGCGGAAGCAATATAGCTGACTTTGAGAAAGCTGCTTTTTTTTTTTTCCTATGTGCTATGTTGGAATTTTTTTTGAGACAAATTTTGGAAAATTCAGTGTATTCCATAAGATGATGTTGTTTGGGTTTTTTTTAAACCAGCTTATTTATATTCTGTTCTCTATGTGATATCTCTTACTGAATGGTTTATTGTGTTTTTTCAGGATTATCATTGGTGGTGGCGATCGTTCTTGACGAGCAGCTTTACAGCAGTTTATCTCTTTATCTATGCAGTTCATTACTTCTTCTCTAAACTTCAGATAACAGGAACCGCCAGCACCATTTTATACTTCGGTTACACAATGATCATGGTCTTGATTTTTTTCCTTTTCACAGGTAAGGACAGTCTTCAAACTAAAATGAGTGCAGGGATTTCCTTTATTAAAATGAGAAACATTAGGTGAAATGTAGACTATCTGAATCATTAAATACAATTTATGACTCTTTAGGCAGTGTTACTTTTATGGTTTGTGACACCACACAGCACAGTAAAGTATTTTTAAAGGTTTTTTCCCTAACTTGAAATTACGTTTATTTATAGGATAATTAATTTTCCTTTATGGCATATTATATTAGCAGTGAGTTCAAACGATTGTATTTTCAAAATGCCATGCTGTTCACTTTGATATTAGGTGTTTAACTTGGTTCTGGATTTCATAATTGGTTCTAGAAGTTCTATAGTTAGAGATAATTACGCTCTGTGTACGGAGAATAAAAGATGTTTTCCGCTTTCACTGTGAGCAAGTGAAGCAGGTTGGTGCTGGGAAGAAAGTGAACGTTGACAATGGAGAGTTCTAGTACTATTAGAGGGGGTCTCACCTGCTCATTAAGCACCACTTCTTAATGACAGGAATGTACCTTAACTGGAGGAACCTACTTGAAATACGGCTCTTCATTTTCAGTGGTCCAACATTTCTGATGTTACTCGTGTGGACTAAGTGTCTTCCATGGAATTCCCCTAATATTCATAATCACTTGACTCAGACTATAATTTCAAGGTTGATTTGATGAGAAATCTGTGCCAGATTTACCATGTGTTAGATGAATTTAGAAGCTTTTTCAAGGGTACTGGCCCTTAAAAATAGCCAGGAGCATTTTATATTGGTGTTCATCATAGTACTGCTGTTGTGTATGCAATTTTAACACATGAAATCAGATCTTTTATGTATCACTTTGCTTAGCATTGTGAAGGTGGTAGAACTAGAGAAAATGCTACTTTATTTGTAATGGGCTGTTCATCAAACCGACCTTTACATTCATTCCAGAGGGTTGTAATAGGGAATCTCTTTGTGGATGGCGTGATGGTTCATATTGTTACTTCTTAACACCTTCTGCCTGATTATTGAAACCGGCTGTAATTACTTTGGGTTGGCTTTATGAAATGCATTGGCAGACTCCCTGGATGCAGTTAAAAAAAAAAAGTGGCTAAAATAAGTAATGGAAGTAAGTCTTAGCATCGGACTTCAGGTTTGTCAGTTCAGCAGTGAGAAGGACCTCTTTCATCTTTATTGCCTCTAATACTGGTTGATACGAAGCAAAAAAAACCCCAGTGTTCATAATAACACACTGAAGAAAATTACTGTATGTGTTTGAACAAAGCAAGTTGTTTAGAAGTTACATTTAACGTTAACTGGAAATTATTGCTAGATTTTTATTGCTGTTATTTAGACCCGTGTCTCTTCAAAAAAAGGTGAAAAAAGAAATTTTAAAAGGAGTAAAAAAGGATTTAATTCTCATAATTTTTAATTATTAGAAGGCAAACACAAAAGGATTTAACCCCTGCTTAAATCCTGGAGAAAGAGACAAGCTCCAGATGTCCTCTATAATATATATCCATATATATATTTGAAAAAAACCAACCCCAAACCATAGTCTAAAATGTTTTAATTACTTTTAAACTAAAGCAATATGTTAATGTGTGTCTGGGTTTTAGCATAGGTTAGTTGCTATTCTGCCAATTTCAATTTCACTTACAAGATGCAAATTGGTAGAATTAAAAATATCCCTTTCATATATAAAATGATAATTGAAATTGTCATGGCAGCTGCTGAAATGGTATTAAAAGCTTCAGATGTGCTGATCCTGGAGTTCTTGATGTGGAGGCCAGTGAGGCCCCAAAAGTACAATAGTAAACTCTGCTGCTGTTACTTTTCCAATCCCTTTTTTTCTTTTTTTCTTCTTTTTTTTTTTTCCCTTTTTGAAATAGAACCACAATAGTGGTGGCTGGGGTGCGTTTATGAAGAAAGCTACTACATGGTCCCTTTTTTTAAAGTTTAAAACATCTAGTCACTAGACAGGTGATGGGTATAAGAAGTATATAGAGAGTGTAATCAATCCTTGTTAATGTAAAATGCTGTGATAAATTTCCATGGTTAGTTTGATTGATATGTGGGCTGAGATATAAGCTGTTCTATGTGGATGACGCAGGCAGAAGACGCCTAATTTTGCTTTGTTTTATAAAATACTACATTATAACACTTTGGAACATAAGGGTTTGGTCCTTCACAAGTTTATGGAGGTGAGGGATTTTGCTAACATAACTT
This sequence comes from Numenius arquata, assembly GCF_964106895.1. NCBI lineage: Eukaryota > Metazoa > Chordata > Aves > Charadriiformes > Scolopacidae > Numenius > Numenius arquata. The sequence continues at coordinate 20,466,228 of NC_133580.1, read as the reverse complement.
TACACACCCTTTGCGGTAATAGCCGCCTTCCTGTGTGTATGTGCCCAAAATAGGACCTTGATCTCTTCCACTTAAGTTAGCACTAGGTATTTTGGGTTTCTCTATTCTTGCTTATTAGTTCTCAGCAGCTGTGACAGAAATATAAAGGGCAGCGTTAATACCTCCTCCGTGGCAGTGCATCGTGTTACCGTGGGCATCACAAAGGAGATCATAATGAATAAGTAAATAGGAACTGAATGCTTGTACGCCAACAGAGACAATAATATGATCTGATTGGTGAAATCTAACGATTAATGTGCACACCCAAACAAGACGATTTTGTTTTAATGTACAAAGTGCAGCTAATCTTTCAAGAAATAATAAGTGTGGTTGAATGGGGGTGGCTACGTGATTACATGCATTTTATGCTAGGAGACGAAAAAATTCTGAACATAGTCAAAGCATGTTGCTTTACAGTGACCTCTATTTTTGAACATCATTTTCACTTGTGAATTAATGCCATTTTCAAAATTGAGTTTTGATCTTCTGGGTAGATTGTGTTTAGAATCCGAGATTCTGAAGCACCCACCACTGTGCGGTGATTGAAACCAGTATGATACAGAGAGCTTTTAAGGTACATAAGAAGTATCAGCCAAGTGCAGAGTGCTTTTCTATTTGCTTTCTTACAATCTGTTCGTGCTTTGAATTCTTTTTTCTTCATTAAACAATAAAGCTGGAAGAAGCGAGTAGAGCACAAGTCAGCTTAATGTATTTTGGCATTATTCTGTGCAATAATCCTTGTTTTTAATTTTGAATTTAAACTAGTTTACTAATAACTTTCCCATACCCAGTTAGATGCTAACTCGCTGTGTATAAGATCATCTTTCTGTGTCTAAGAAAACCGTTGCTGAGTGGTAATACATATATTGCAGACTGGAGTATTCCAACGGTATATAAACTGGAGGCCAAAAAGATTAAAGAACAACTGTGGTGTCAGTGTAATATAAATGGATGTGTTGGCCACATTTTGCTTCGTGGCTAAAGAAACGTCATGAGGCATTTAATAACTGGGCTCTTGAATTTTAAACAGCTCCCACAAAATGATCTTTAATCTGTCCCTCCCTGGGATGACCAATGGGCTGATGGAGAGTGGGCTGCAGTGCACTGGGATGGCATCCGTTTCCTAGGCTGGTTATCAACCTAGGGGTTATTTAGAAAGGCGGAATCTTAAAATATGAAGGTCACCCACTTAAGGAAAGTTAAAGGTGTACCCCACCGGAGTAAGTTCTTAAACACGTGCAGTTCAGATGCTTTTTCATTTAATTGAAGCTGGTGAGTGGTTAGGATTGGTGAAAGTAAACATCAGCCACAAAACTAATTTGTAATATTAGATGAAAACAAACAAACATGTTTTCCAGTCTCATTGGGGGACCTGGTGTCAGGCTGGGTATCTTTGGGCTGTGCTGTTTGATAGAGATGTGCATATAAAAGCTGTAAAACGAACCCACTTATAATGAAAGTAATTGGAAGATGATTTTAGAGGTCACAACTGTTTGAACTGGTGGGAGGTTTTTTGTTCATTTGTTTGGGGGTTTTGAGTTTTGTGGGATTTTTTTGTGGTTTTTTTTTTTAAGTACTTACTGTTGGATTTTATTTTTTTTTTTTTTAAAATCACCTTTAGGTATCCATTTTCTGTAACGTGTTCATTGATGTCATGATGAGCTGAAGATTTGTGCTCCTTCTTGATAGTGCTGCAAAACCTTGGTTTCAGTTTGAATGTGTCTTGAAAGAAATCAATATAAGCCAGATCCTGGGGTGGTCTTATCTAAAGCTTACTTAAATAGTTCTACTATTCTAAGGAGAGGCCTATTTTATGTAAGGGATGATGCACTTGGAAAAATGCTCAAGATTGAAAAGCTGAGTCTGCTTTTTCAAGAAAATACAAGGTTGTATTTTAACCAGTGCAACTAATAATGACAATTTTACTGCGTAGAGCTACAGTTGCAGCAAACCGATCATGCGCTTATCTGGATTTTAAGATTGGCTTTAGTCAAAGTACTTCAAAGTGGAATCGGGATCTCTTGTACTTGTCAGCACTGGCCTAAAGACCCAGTGTGTTGTTGCTTTTCTTGATAAAGTACTAAAATTTGCAATAAGTGGCAAAGTTCTGAAATGGGCTGAAATGTAGAAAACATATTCTAGCTAGAATTTTCAAACAAACCAAACTAGTTCAGAGTTATTCTGCTTCCCCAGTCATTACCCATTTGCAGATCCCTTTCTGGTTGGGTTATTTACTCCTCTATAGAAAAATGGAAGCTTTTTGACTGAGTTACCTTTTGTAGACCTCTTAGTGGTTCATGGAATCATGAGCACAATCTGGTCTGAGGTGGAAAAAATGCTGAAGTTCAGTGGAAGTGTGCACAGTACTGCTTGCGTTCTTCAAAAAAAAGTTAAGCTTTTTGCTGCAGTACCATAAACAATACTGTAGGTAAAGCAGCTGGACAATTTAAAGCAGCTTATAAATAATATTTCCTTAACTTAAATTCATTTCTGGCTATTAATACTGATTTTGTAATATCATCACAACTCTGCCGACCTGAGCTTTTGGAAGTTCCTAGTTTGACTGTTTGGCCCATGTTACTTAAAAGAAAATAAAATGAGAGCACTAAAAAGGCCTAATTGATTTGCTGTGATTAATTCTCAGTTTTAATCGGCAGCTGGGTTCTTGAGGTGTATTTTCAACCTAGTTGTGATTTCACCAGCCCCTTTAAACCATTCTGGTCTTTGAGTGTCAAGTGTACTATTTGGGAGAGGTAATTTTGGCAGACGATGAGGTCCGTAGTTTGATGTTCTCTTTTAAAGTTTCTGCTCCACAGAGCTCTCCACATCCAGAATTTGTAGGATAAACTTGTTCATGGGAGGGAAGAAGAAATTACAGTGTTGGTAAGGCCTGATTAACGGTATCTTGGTGATGAGTCTGGCCTTTCTCTCCTGAGCTTATAAATTCATGGTTCAGATCTGGTATCTGACAAACATTACCACTTACTGCTTGTGTTAGAAAACATAATCTTACTCTAGTTCCAGTACATTGGCAAAATTGCTGATAAAGTTTAAAAAAGGGAGCAAAGGGGTATTTGGTCTTTGATTTGCCAAACAGACTTTTTTTTTTTTTTAGGAGAGAAGTTGAAAAATCAATGTCAATGAAACCTGTGAAAATCTGTTTATAGATGAAATGCTTGTTCACAGTGTGAAGTCTTCGGATTCTGCTCTGAATGAGGCCATGTTTTATAGAGAGCTAGTGTATCAGAAAGATTCAGAGTGACAAGGATCGGAGGGAAATACTGTGGATTTAGAGCATGTTCCCATATTATGGCATGCTCAGAAAACTCTGGAAAATCTCCTTCTTGTGTTAAAAGTTATATATTTTTGTTATGATGTTACACTTTTGTTCTAGAACAGCAGGTATATTTACTTTTTTACATATACCTCATCTGTTAAACATTTGGTTTCAAGGCCATAAAAGGCTTAAAGTGGGCTTTATTATAAAAACAACTAGAAAGCAGGTGCTGAGAACCATTATTAGGAAAAAACCATGAGAGTAAGACTTAGAGTAACAATGCTGATATTGGAGTATTGGGCACAGTAGGAAGGAGTGAGAATTGACCATAAACTGCGAAGACTTAGTGATGTCAAGCCTACAAAGGAATTAAATTCCTTCTGCGGTTGGTGTCTGATCTCCTATCGACGGCAGTAAATCTGCCGTCTCCTACTGTTTCAGAGGATGATAACGGCAAACTTGGAGGGAAAGGGTAATCTGTGGCATATAATAGTAGGCTGTCAAAAAGCCTTTAACTGCAAATATACATGGTAGCACAAAGAACACGAGAATTGGCATATAGATAATAAGCAGCCAAAGACAGGTCCCTCCCTCAGCCGATGCATAGATGTGGGCGGAAAGGCAGCAAAGTATGTAGAAAAGATAAGTGCTTAATAAAGAACCCCCTAGTTAGTAAACCAGTCACAATGAAATAGTGCAAAAAGTTGGAGCTGATGTTAAACATGGGCTGTACAAACAGGAAAGGATGAATGTAACGCTGGAGGAGCTCAGTGCATGATCTTGCAAGTGCCTATAGCGTAACCAGAAAGGGCTGGCACAGGGCTGGCGTGTAGCTGGGTCTTTGAGAGGGAATTCAACTGAAGCCTTTCAATTTTCAACCCCTTTTTTTTTAACTGGTAAGATATAAGCGTGAGGAACAGCACATTGTTTCTCTTAGAGGCGTAAGACTGAATCAAATGTGTGAGACTCAACATCTCCTTGCATACTAAGTTCTTAAATAACTTAAAAATAAACGTGATGGCCATGTCTTTGCAGTTGCCCCATAATAGTGACCGTGGGGTGAAAATTACAGGCTTGTTCTTCAGCTGAAAAATAGAAAATTGGTATAGACTAATGTCATCCAGTGTCATCTCCTCTCACCGTCATCTTACTCCACGCTGGGCTAACTTGAGCCATAGACCTTGACAAGTGGTCCAAAGTGCCTACAGAAAGTAGTTGTGGTGTTTGATTTTGGGGGTGTTTTTTTCTCCTGCTCTTGGGTTGGGTGACTAGAGGACTGGATTGGTAAGAAATCAAGGCAGGCTGTGCCAAACCAGACACAGCTCTGCTACCTCAGCATCCTGATGGCACTACTCCCAGGACGGGGTATGAACAGGGCAAGCACATGCTGGTTATTTTCTCCCAGCTTCCAACCAGCTGTGGCTCAGGGGCTTTTGAAATGGTGTCTATGTGATTAATAGCCTATGGATTTCTTTGTTGCTGAATTTGTTCAGTTGCCCAAACGGGTGTCTGTTTTTATGGTGACCTAGGACAAGAAAATCCGCGGCTTGAATACACATTACAGAAAATTATGTAGTTTGGTTTGTGTCACTGCTACTTTCATTTGATGCGTGCTCCCAACTGCTGCAGCACTCGGAGCGTTGCTTTAGCAAAAGAAAGCAACAGGATAGAGAGAGGAAGAAGTTCCCTCTTCTTGAGTGTAAACAGAGCATGAGGAACAGAAAATTGAGCCAGGTGATTCTTCTTTGGTTTGTGGCATAATTCATAGGTGGGCATGAGCTATCGTAGACCTGAAAAACCCAGGTAGGTTTTGACTTTGTGTGCGTGTAACAGTTCCTTAAGTGGCGCTTGTGTGCCTGCTCGTGGTGACAGCAGCGTCACCTTCAGTGGCTTAAATGTACATCAAGCAACATGGTCCTAAAAGTCATCTTTGCTCTAAATCGATAACTTAGCCCAGGGATGAATGTGTGGTGGTAAAGTTAACAATTTAACAAGTGCTGTTATTCTGGGTAGTTAGCTGGATTACAGTGTTATATTCTGTCCTGCTGGGAAGTACTCCTTAGATGGTGTGGGTTTTTTTGGTTTTTTTTTTTTCTCTCGGAGAAAACGAAGATAAACTAACCATTTTCACTTTCTCCTTTTAGGGACTATTGGATTTTTTGCCTGCTTCTGGTTTGTAAGTAAGATTTACAGTGTTGTGAAAGTGGACTGAAAAGCTTCAAAGTATCTTTTGAACATATCTCCCTCGCTGTTTGATAATTTTTACCATGTATCGAAACGCATCCTGTGTAATTATTCTAATTTGTAAAAGCTGAAGAGCAGACTACAGCATAAAATGCAGATTTTTATGGAAGGAAGTGGCACCATTGGAAAAACGTTTACATCGCTATACTCATTGAACATGCTAATTCTAGTAATTCAAAAAATTATATCCGAGATTTGATTTAGGACAAATAAAAATTCTGTGAACTAGTTTATATGAAAAATGAGCGCAGTCCTCCAGCTGAAATTCCTTGTGATTATTTTGTTACCTCTTGGCTACCATTTATATACCATGAAAGCATAGGACTGTCGAGTAAATCTATGTAAAATGTGAATTTTTTTAACTTAACTCTGATTGTACATATTATCCTGCACCTTCTTTACAACTAGATCTCTTCTTACAATGTACATGCATTTAGTGTCATGTAGACTTTATTAAAAATACCGACACTGGTTTTTTGTTCAAATAAAACTGCACAACTCTCGCTGACTTGTTTCCTTCCTTGTTAATTAGGCCTTTGCTACTTGGACACAGATCAATTAGTTTGACCAGTTGATGGCCTTTGAGTTTTGTATTGTTTATGAGCAGTTTGGCTGTGACTGTAGGTGGTGTATCTGAACAAAAGGACAGGCAGGTCCCTCGAATCCATGGCTGCAGGGTGGACAGGGGCTTCTGAAGCTGCTGCCACCACCATTACCTTTCCCCAAAATATCTTTTGCTGGGCAAACCATTACTTTCTATCAAAGAACAAAACCATTTTCCTTCTTTTAGCCCTTTGAAACACCCATCTCTTTGTTCTTCGTCCCGTGAAGACTGTGTGCAGCTTGGTGGGAAGTTTAGCCATGAATCTACTGGGCTTGGGGACAGGTGATTCTTCAAGGTGAAGCCTTTCTTGCTGCTCTGCAGAGCTTGTGCTTAGGTGCTGGTTGACATGAGATGGAGTATTTCACCAGCCTCTTCAGTTACAAGATTGCAGGCATTCTTCTCTCAGGAATGTCAAGGTTTTAAAGAGGCTCCCCAAAATCTTGCCTTGCACTTGAAGCTGAGCAGAGAGTCGCTGCAGCCACGTCATTCAGATGCTACTGACCCCACTGGAGAGGAATGAGGCATGTTCACTCAGATTAATGGGTGAAACACTCAAAGCTCATTAACTGGCATATGGAAACGTTCATTGCTGGAAGCTGCTTTTCATTGTCTAAGCCCAAAATTTAACAAGATCCAAAATGACTCCGTATCTTTTTGTAGTCATAGGAATACCAGGTAATTGCAGTTAACGTTTAATATCCTTTCCAAAATGTAATCTGTGGTCTGAGGATTTAAAGTCTCACCTTTACATATAGTTGTTCCTTCCAGGTGACTGAAGCGTGGGACAGGTCACCCGGCTGAGCTTGGGTGGGCACCAGGAGACAGCTTTTCAACAGTCCCCGTGGCATGAAAATGAGGCTTTAGACAATTTAATAATGAAAAGAGCCGAGCGTTAGAGTACCAGGAGGAGCTGGCTACAAAAAAGTTGGTTTCAAGTGAGGTTCAGGTATGTTCTTGATGGCAATTCAGCCTCCCAAATATTTTCCCCTCCTGTCACCAAAATCTTCATTTCTTTTCCTTCCCAGAGGGGGGGAAACTACAGAGTTGCTGTTAGAGAAATCAGCTTGTGGTTATCTGCTGGTTCCAGAGCACCAGACTTTATGCTCATATTGAAATTGGTGCTGCTCTGTTTAAAAAGGTCCCTCCTATTAAATCTTACATTTAAAGTTTGGGGGTTTTATATGGGATACTTTAAAAAAAAGAAAAGAGAACTGTTGGCTTGAAGCTGCTTTTGAATTTCACGCATTCAAAGGGAAGTGAATTCATGAGAGAATTTGGAGCTACAATTGGCATAAAATCCCAGCAGGAAAATTTGCCAGATGAATAAATATGCATTTTGCAAGAGGCAAAGTAAAATGAGTTGTAAAATTGTAGTTACTGTGCTTTCTCTGCTTCCCTTGTGACAACTAGTGAGCTAAAAAGTACAAACTGGGTTAAGCAAGTTTCTGAAGCTTGTCCGAAGTCTAGAGCCAAAGCCACAAAAGTTAAAATCGGTCATTCTCATGGAGTTATCTCGGAGAACGTGGTTTGGTTTTTGTAATAGGCCCCATTCCTGGAAATCTGGTATAATTCATAATTCAGCAGTCTTTGTGGTGGAAAAACTCTATTCATAGAATGGTTTGAGTTAGAAGGGACCTTAAAGATCATCCAGTTGCAACCACCCTGCCCTGGGCAAGGACACCTCCCACCAGAAAAGGTTGCTCAAAGCCCCCTCCAACCTGGCCTTGAACCCCTCCAGGGATGGGGCAGCCACAGCTTCTCTGGGCAACCTGGGCCAGGGTCTCACCACCCTCACAGCAAAGAATTTCTTCCTAACATCCAATCTAAATCTCCCCTCTTCCAATTTAAAACCATTCCCCCTTGTCCTATGGCTCCCCTCCCTGATCAAGAGTCCTTCCCCCCCTGCCCAGCTTTTTTGTAGCCCCTTTAGGGACTGGAAGGGGCTCTAAGGTCTCCCCGCAGCCTTCTCTTCTCCAGGCTGAACCCCCCCCAACTCTCTCAGCCTGTCCTCACAGCAGAGGGGCTCCAGCCCTCAGAGCATCCTTGTGGCCTCCTCCAGCCCCGCTCCAATAGGTCCATGTCTCTCCTGTGCTGAGGACTCCAAAGCTGGACACAGTGCTCCAGGTGTTGCTGCACAACATTTTGTATCTAAAATCCGGTTTATCTCTTGAAGTCCTCTACATCTAAATATTTTTGCTGGCCCCAGGTCTGAGATTCGTGCTGTTTGTAGAGAATCTGGACATAAGCCCTCAGGAAAAATTTTCTGCCTTTTTTTTTTTTTTTTTTAACTAAGGAAAAGCTTCAAGCTGTCTTTTGGCTGTGTGCTTCTGGAGAAAGCCACCAAGCTGTAAGTTAAATACAAATTGTTGTGAGCATGTATCAGTTTAAAGGTGGTGTAAGCCCTGGCCAGAAAGTAGGCAACAAAATACTTGGTTTTAATTTTTATTAGGCACAGAATGGGTGGAGTAACGTGGTTTTCCAGTGACTCTCAAGGCTCTTTGGGAGGTTTTTAAACTGTAGATGAAGATCTTGTCCACTCTGTGTTGAATCAGCCATGGGTTTTGAAGGTGAAATGGTCCGTATGGGGACATGGATTTTTTTAAGTCCTTAGATTACCAGTAACTGCTGTCTGATCTCTAACCCATTTTATGTTAACTTATGACTAATAGCTGTCGTGGAAATAACCGTTATTCATCTACTTTCATTAGAGCAATGGGCTTAGTAAAACATTCCCTGTTCTGTTGCAGGTACTGAAACCTTCCTGCCCTCTTTAAAAAAGAAAAAAAATGAGGCTGTTTAGCTTCTTTGAAGTGCATGTGTAGGCATCTACGTTGCATTTTCACACTGCTCCCAGTAATGGACTCAAAGTAGATGAAGTAAAGCATCTCCCGTGTAAGACTTCTCATAACAACCACCCCAATCCAGCAGACTTTGTAGAATGTCACATTTTAAGTAAAACTTGACAAGTTACAACAGAACCTCAAAGGAAGGAGGCATTTCAGTGCTGATGTTTTACATTTCATTCCTCTTGCTTGAGCAGCGTTGAACAGGTACAGCCTCATCTTAATTCCTGACTGGAAATGCTGATGGATGGGGAGGGGGGAGTCGGTGCGGTGTGTGTATGGGATGTGAGCCTCCTTGAGGACTGTAACCGGTGCTGCTGGGGGGGAAACTGGGACCACATGGTGCATTCGTGGTCAGTTGGGATGGAAGGATGTTTGTTGAACAGCAAGAAACTTGTCTTCAGTGACTTGCTTAATGTTCTTCTACCTGTTGTGCTTCTGCGTTTGATAACACGTTCCAAGTTAATACCTAAAATAGCTCAAGATGTGTTGCAAAAGGGTTAGATGCTAGTGTAGACATGGGATCTCTTCTGGAACCTGGGGGCAAGATCTTCACAATCACCACATGAAGGTCCAGCTGTGAAAATCATACATAAAGGAAGGAATATTGGGTGTTTTGCATGGTAACTGGGGACAAGGCAAATGGCTGCTAAAGCGGATGGAGAAAGGCTTGGTTGTGCTGGTCAGGGCCTGTAAGGAAAGGATGACTCTTAAATGTGTGATCTCCTGATGGAGATCTGTAAGACTGTGGTCTTACACCAGATGAGCTGGCAATGTGCGCTGGCAGCCCAGAAAGCCCCCCGCATCCTGGGCTGCATCCCCAGCAGTGTGGCCAGCAGGGTGGGGGGTGGAACGCTGTCCCTCTGCTTTGCCCTGGGGAGACCCCACCAGGAGCACTGTGTCCAGCTCTGGAGTCCTCAGCACAGGAGAGACATGGACCTCTTGGAACAGGGCCAGAGGAGGGCACAAGGATACTCTGAGGGCTGGAGCCCCTTTGCTGTGAGGACAGGCTGAAAGAGTTGGGGGCGTTCAGCCTGGAGAAGAGAAGGCTCCGGGGAGACCTTAGAGCCCCTTCCAGTCCCTAAAGGGGCTCCAGGAAAGATGGGGAGGGACTCCTGATCAGGGAGGGGAGCCACAGTACAAGGTTTTAAACTGAAAGAGGGGAGATTGAGATGAGATCTCAGAAGAAAATCTTTCCTGTGAGGGTGATGAGACCCTGGCCCAGGTTGCCCAGAGAAGCTGTGGCTGCCCCATCCCTGGAGGGGTTCAAGGCCAGGTTGGAGGGGGCTTTGAGCAACCTTTTCTGGTGGGAGGTGTCCCTGCCCAGGGCAGGGTGGTTGCAACTGGATGATCTTTAAGGTCCCTTCCAACCCGAACCATTCTATGATTCTGTGTTCAGATGTCCAGTTCCCTTTCCATGAGCTAATGGAAACAAAGCATTCAAGTTCAGCATAGGTATCACTGTTCCTCTGACTGCTGTTCCATTACTTTGCATTTTCACTTGGAAGCAAGAATGAAATCACTGCTTTTCTCCAGAAGAGCCACTGGTGTTTCCAGGCTTATGCTGGGCTCTTCACCTGTAACTAGGACTTCATTAATTCAACTAAACCTAGATCCGAGTCTTAAAAATAGTGTCTGCTAAACTAATGTCATGGAGCTGAGTCATTTCAGTATTCCTGTTTCTGCTAAATATGGACAATGTGCACTAACCATTCATTATTTTTAGAAAAGGCCCTCAGGGTGGTGTGGGTGGCTGATGTGGCCATCATTTCCCCTTTCTCTTTCACATCTGGGGACACCATTTTGCCCTGAGCAGAGCTCCTCCTGCCAGAGAAGTGGGGAAAAAGAGAGACTGGCTCCATTTCCCAGAGCTTTCCAGTGCACTCCTGCGGGGACAGAGACCAGGATGGTGTTCTGAGGGCCCATGTACATGAGATGAAACTGTTCTACACTCTTTACTAAGGCCAAAGTCCTGACCGTGTTGTGATTCCCTTGTGGAGAATGGACCTTTTATGGCGAAGAGCGGGTAGGAAAGGCTTTTCCCAAGGATAATAACCAGCGACGCAACTCTCCTGGAGACACGGAGCTTCCTTCTTAGTACGGTTTCTTCACACCCGGGTGGGACATCTTTGACTTCTCCGGGATAAAAGCAGGATGGGAGTCTTTCATGTTGTGCTGAGATACTGCAAGCCTGTACCCAAAACGTCAGGTCAGGGTCACCCTCTATTTTGGTATCCCAAGGAACTACAGTTCACAGTACGGTCCTTTATCTTCCTAATCTAGATGCCTCTTAGTTACCAGCTACACACACTAATTAGCTTTGCTCATACGAAGCGGGAAGCCCTTAGACTTTCTGTGAAGTTATTAGCGGCAGGATTTTTACAGATAACATTAGCGTCTGCGAAGTTTACCCAAGGTAATTTAGGTTCTGTTTGCAACTTGGGGAAAACTCTTAGATGTTTGACATCATAAAACCGTAAAACCAGGAGATTTATTACAGGGCAGAGAGAACAGGGCCCTGGAGCTGCTTTGTTTATCATAAAAGCGGGGTTAAGCAGACGTGCACATGTGCCTCCCATATTTTCTGGTTTCGTTTCCCTCCTGTGCTGCTCCTTGACAGGCTCTGCAGCAGATGAAAAGGCGTGGGAGCCCCAGCAGAAGTCCTTTGGACTCGACAGGATGAGGATTATATTTGTGCATACAGGGGATGTTTATCTCCCTCTTGAGCTACCATTAATAGAGAAGAGATGTATGCAGCCAAGCTGTCCATGAGGCTGTAACTCCTCCTGGAGAAGGGAATTCCCATGGCGTGGTTGGTGGGTGGATCGAGATCCGAAGCTCTGGCGCAGTCCGGGAGCAACCGGTGTGACCTCAACCCTGCTCATCCCAAAGGATGACAGCTGCAGGCAAAAAGAGACACAGTAAACTGCATCCTGGGCTGCATCCCCAGCAGCATGGCCAGCAGGGCGAGGGGGTGGTTTCTGCCCCTCTGCTCCTGAGGAGACCCCCCCCCTGCAATGCTGCCTCCAGCTCTGGGGCCACCAACATCAGAAGGACATGGACCTGTTGGACCAAGTCCAGAGGAGGCCACGGAGATGCTCTGAGGGCTGGAGCCCCTCTGCTGTGAGGACAGGCTGAGAGAATTGGAGGGGTTCAGCATGGAGAAAGGAAGGCTCTGGGGAGACCTTCGAGCCCCTTCCAGTCCCTAAAGGGGCTCCAGGAGAGATGGGGAGGGATGTTTTACAAGGGCATGTAGTGATAGGATGAGGGGTAATGGCTTCAAACTGGAACAGGGGAGATTTAGATGAGATGTCACGAAGAAATTCTTTGCTGTGAGGGTGGTGAGAGCCTGGCCCAGGTTGCCCAGAGAAGCTGTGGCTGCCCCATCCCTGGAGGGGTTCAAGGCCAGGCTGGATGGGGCTTGGAGCAACCTGGTCTGGTGGGAGGTGTCCCTGCCCAGGGCAGGGGTTTGGAACTAGATGATCTTTAAAGTCCCTTCCAACCCAAACTATTCTGTGATTCTATAAAGATAGATTTTGTGCAGCGTGGCCAGACCGTGCACCGCCCAGTGCTGGTGGGGGGGGGCTGTGGCCCGCACAGCATCCTTGGCCACCCAGCCAGCCGAGTGGGGCTGGGGGGGCAGCCCGCAGTCGGGTGTCCTGGGCTTAATAAAACACTCCTTGTGCCTGGAGAGCTTTTCCCACCGCTATCCCGAGACCACCGTGGCTGCAGCAGCTCTGCCTCTTCCTTGTGGAGGCTTCTGCGGTAACTGATGTGAGTAACATCTGGGTGTTTTGGGAGGGTTTGCAGGGAAATGCTGTCACCTTGACAGTGCCGCCACCAGCAGAAAGACAGTGGTTTCCCCAAACGGTGCAGAAGCTGTGGCTTCCGTTGGCTCGGCTCATCCGGCAGATGCTGCTCGTGCCTTTGCATTCGCAGGTCCTCGCTTTGTGACCCAAGCGTGTGACCAGGCCATACACTTAATCCAGATTTAGAGAAAATCCATCAGATCGGCAGAGGCCAATGTGTAGTTTCTCCTGCGGGTTACCACGGGGTATGTTTTCCTGACAAATTTCCTACTGATGCTGGTATTGGGCACCTGAGGATCATCCCCATCCTGCCAGCTATAGCTACTCAGCTCTTGGTCTTTCTCGGCCTGTCTCCTGTTTGCCGTGGCCACATTGGGGTGCATTGAGTAGATGTTGGCTGATGTTCCCAGGCAGCAGCAGGAGACACCCTCTGGTTTTTCTCCCTGGTCTGTGAGCAGAAAGAGAAGCGTTGTTAGCATCGGGTGGGTCCTGTGGTGGGCAAGCAGGGTGAAGTGGCCGCGTGTGGCCGGCTGTCCCTCTAGGGGGTGTGGATGAGGTGGCACAGATGCGGTGGCAGCGGGGAGCTCCCAGCCAGGCTGCAAGTCCTTCGGGGTCCACACAGGCTCAGCCGCTTTCCAGCTTTCTCCCATCTCTCCTCTCCAAACACCACCTTTGGCTGTTGCATCAGCAGGGAAGCTTTGGTTGAGAGGGAGGAAAAAATAAAGGCAGGCAGATACTTCTGCTAAAACAGGTGCCTGTTATCCTTCATGTGTTGCAGGGTGAGCTCGTGCTGCAGGAAGAAGTCCCACGGGAATTAGGGAAGCCGAAGCAGGGGAAAAGCAGGTAAAATGGTCTAGCGGGTGTCTCAGAGTGGGGGGGGACGGGACTGGGTGAACAGCTTTGTGCAGGAGTAGGCTGGCGGGGCTGAGGTAGCTCCAGCGTCAGAGGGAAAGCAGTAAACTGGGTGAACTGGTATTAATTGTGCAGCTGAGGGTGGTTAAGCAGCAAAACCGACAAAACCCCGTGACTTTCTGAAGTTGTTAGGGCTTTCAGGTGTGGTGAGGAGCGGAGCTGGGGGAGGACGCGAGTGCTGGGCTGCTGGCTGGAGCGTCTGCTGGTCCTGAATCTCAAGCGGCAGGACAAGAGGTGAGTTAAACAAAGCGTAATTATTGAATTTTCCCTCTTTGAAGGCAGTTGGGGGGAGAAAGCGGTGTTTGTGGCAGTAACTGTGGTGACGTTGCCTTGGGATGGGGGCTTCCTGGGCAGAAGTGGGATTGTGTGGTCACTTGGAAGGTAGGAGGTGGTTTTTGAGGCTCCCTTGGAGCAGGGAAGGTCTCTGGGTAGGGGGGTGGCTGCGCTTTGGTGTGTCCCAGCAGGGTGTCCTCAGGCTGCAGTGCTGCTGTCACAGGAAGCTTGGGGACCCCTAGGCCAGGTACCTCCCAGGAGCTGGCAAACGTGTGCTTTCTGGAAAACAGCAGGACCTTGGCACTGCAGGACCTCGAGGTGGGGGGAAAGGATTGTCCTGGGCGTAACTGAGACCAAATGGCTTCTTGGTGAAGGATCCAAATGGGGAATTTTAAAGCAGGGAGTGAAACCCTGCAAGCGTCCTCTGTCAGCCAGGGTGTTTCTGTGCCTTTGGTATAAAGCCAGGAGGATGACACTTGTCTTGTGGTGGCAATGGGAGAAGGTGCTTGGCCCTCAGAGATGGCAGGACAGGCTGTCCCGATATTGCAGGTGCCACCAGCCTTTGGTTGCACAGGAGTGGCCCTCAGGGTATGTGTTGTGCTTAACTCCTGTCCTCTCACACTGTGGCCCATGCTGTGGCTGGTGAGATACGTCTACAACGTGTTTAGGGCTTGTACTTTGTGAAAGGGCTGACTGATGTGAGTACGGAGAACTCCTGCAGACCTTGTAGGACAATGTTGTGTTGGGAGATGTAGGGGTACCTTTTACCTCCCAGACTCCTGACTCCACCCCAAACCAGGCTGAAAGAAGGTCCCTTTGAGGACCCTGAACAGGTCCACAGCCCGCAGATCAGACCCAGTGGGTGGCTGTTATCTCCATCTCGCTCTCCCCATGGGAGGACCTGCGGCTTGTGCTTTGCAGGAGCAGCCGTGCAGGTGTCCCTTGGGAAGCGCAGGGCGCCTTCCCACGCACCAGACCATCAGCAAACGGACACCACCTTTCCTGCATGCCCTGTGTAATTCTCTTTACGTACTGACTAGAGGCCTCCAGGCTTCAGAAATGTGCTCGCTGTGTACGAAATCCCACTCCGGCGATGATCTCATTAACTGGCTCCTTGGGATCCTGCCACGGGGCGCATGGGACCGGGCCTCTTTATTTTCCCTCTTCTTCCAGCTCTGAATGACTCCCAAGTTTTCCTCCTGCTTTTTCCCTTAATGAGTTGTGCTGTGCTGGGACAAGACCTCTCCGTTGAAAGAGTCTGATTGCTGGAGTAAGGATGAAATAGCCATTAGAGTGTTTGCTGCTAATTAATTATTGCTTGTCGCTGCTCAGAAGTGGAAGGGTACAATTGCAATGTGACAGGCTCACTGGTGCTAAATAACTCCTGTTCACAGCTACGGGGACCTGAAGGCTGGTGGTTACTTGCCGTGTGTCTTCTGGGGATGTGGGGAGGGCTGAGCCCCCTGTCTGTGTTACACCTTTTATTTTGGCAAAATCTTGCGGTTTTTTGCTCATCCTGAGCATTTTTTAAGTTGGTTTAAAATGGATGGCGTCTCCCTTACGTTCAAGTCAAACGTTGCTCTCTAGGAAATATCAAAGAACTAATTAACCTGCCAGATCGCCTAACAACATTACAAAAAGATTTCTTGTAACTGAATGTAGGACATATCTGCAGCCTACTTCGCTCATTTTTTAATTTAGGAAAGGTGGAAAGCTGGTGGGGAGAAGGGGAGAAATCTGCGCGTCCAACTGGAGGACTGATGGTTGACAACCACGCGGCAGTGATTTATGGCTGGGTAATTTTCCAGCTGCCGTCGTTTGTGTTAGCACAAATGAGAATTGATGGCAGTTTGAGTTAATAGCCGATGCAGCGAGGAGCTGGCACATGCTGGCTTTGATCTCCTCTGCCACGGCAGCAGCCTCTTCTCAAACCACCCAGGCTCCTCTGCCAAAACCCGGAGGAGCGGGTGGGTGCCTGGGAGAAGGGAGGGAAGGTGCCGATGGATTGGGTCAAGCCCTGGACAGGGCTGGGAGCTGGGCAGCGCTGCGAGAGCAGAGCCCAGTGCGTGCCCAGGATGGCTGGGAGGAAATTTGGATTTATCTCTTTGCTCCCCCTTTCCAACACCTTCCTCCCCTGCTGTCAGGGCACCCCAAACCCTGTCTGCACTGTGCCCATCCTTAAACATCTCATGCTGCTCCTCCAGCCACTGATAAAACAGCCAAGGACAGTAGTCACCTACCAAGGTGTGATGGGCCATGCCACCAGGCATCGCGATGATGCTGAAACCACTACTTCAAACTGCAGAACATAGAATCATAGAATGGTTCGGGTTGGAAGAGACTTTAAAGATCATCCAGTTGCAACCTCCCTGCCCTGGGCAGGGACACCTCCCACTAGAGCAGGTTGCTCAAAGCCCCATCCAGCCTGGCCTTGAACCCCTCCAGGGATGGGGCAGCCACAACTTCCCTGGGCAACCTGTTCCAGTGCCTCACCACCCTCACAGCAAAGAATTTCCTCCTAATATCTAATCTAAATCTCCCCTCTTCCAATTTAAAACCATTACCCCTTGTCCTGTCACTACACTTCCTGACAAAGAGTCCCTCTCTGGCTCTCCTGTAGGCTCCCTTCAGATATTGGAAGGCTGCTATGAGGTCTCCCCGGAGCCTTCTCTTCTCCAGGCTGAACAACCCCAGCTCTCTCAGCCTGTCTTCAGAGGGCAGGTGCTCCATCCCTCTGATTATCTTCGTGGCCCTCCGCTGGACGTGTTCCAACAGGTCCATGTCCTTCCCATGTTGAGGACTCCAAAGCTGGACACAGTATTCCAGGTGGGGTCTCACGAGGGCAGAGTAGAGGGGTAGAATCACCTCCCGCGACCTGGTGGCCACCCTTCTCTTGATGCAGCCCAGGATGCTGTTGGCTTTCTGGGCTGCCAGTGCACATTGCCAGCTCATGTTGAGCTTCTCATCCCCCAACACCCCCAAGTCCTTCTCCTCAGGGCTGCTCTCCAGCCATTCTCCGCCCAACCTGTATTTGTGCCTGGGATTGCCACGTCCCAGGTGCAGGACCCTGCACATCCATATCTGCAGGAGGCCATGGGCTAGGGACAGACCACAAAGCTGAATGAGAACTACTCCTGAAGAGTAGGAGCCAGAAGGGATACACCAGTGAAATACCGCAAAGGAATTAAGGGATGTTCCTCTAAGAAGGTGACAGGGCTGACAGCCCAGCTGAAGTGCCTCTGCACCAATGCCCACAGCATGGGCAAAAAACACGAGGAGCTGGAAGCCACGGTGCTGGCAGAAAGCTATGACCTGCTTGCCATTACTGAAACCTGGTGGGACAGATCCCATGGCTGGAGTGCGGCTGTTGATGGCTACAGGCTGCTGAGAAGGGACAGGAAAGGAAGGAGGGGTGGAGGTGTTGCCTGGGTGTTTGAGCATGATTCAAAAACCCATAGGGTTTCCCCTTCTCTCCCCTGTTAATGCCCACGGGATATTTGGGAACCATCTACCCAGCCCATCGTGCCCCTCTCCTGAGGGATGCAGAAGCTGGAGCTGGAGCAGAGCTGGTCCCAAGGTGACAGGAGCAGGGTGTCTGTGTGGTGGCGGGGGCGGGCCGGTGCTGGCATCATGGTGGTGCCCACCCAGTGTGCACAGGGCTCTGCTGGCCTCAGGGGAATGGTGGTGGCTGTCGGAGCAATGGAGATGGGTTTAGTGAAGCAATAACGCAGTGCACAGAGACACCCTTCACCAAACCTTCCAGTACCTAAAGAGTACAGGAGAGATGGGGAGGGACTCTTTATGAGGGAATGGAGTGATAGGACGAGGGGTAATGACTTCAACCTGGAAGAGGGGAGATTTAGATGGGATCTCAGGAAGAAATTTTTCACTCTGAGGGTGGTGAGACCCTGGCCCAGGTTGCCCAGAGAAGCTGTGGCTGCCCCATCCCTGGAGGGGTTCAAGGCCAGGTTGGAGGGGGCTTTGAGCAACCTGGTCTGGTGGGAGGCGTCCCTGCCCAGGGACTGGATGATCTTTAAGGTCCTTTCCAACTCAAACCATTCTATGAGATACGAAGGCCCTTGGGGCTGCCTCGTGTCAGAGCATCCCCTGGCAGCAGCCCGGCCCCGAGGTTGTGCAAACACATTGGGGTGTGTTGTCCCAAACCAGGCGTTAGAGGCCTCTCTTTAAGGCCTTTTTAACTTTTCACTGAATTATTCTTTCAGCTCTAGCGTTGATAGAAAGAGGGCTTTATTCCAATCTGGTGTATTTGCAATAATTAAGGGGGATAGTAAGACAATTGCTGGCAAAGTGCGTCGCTTATGGCGTAAATAGCCTTTGTTTTAAGGTTTTCCCCAGTGTCAAAGTATTTTAGTGCTTCTCATCAGGAAATACAACACACGCCAGTCTCTGACAAGCGGCAGAGAGAGGAACGTAGCCTAGCGGGAAGAGTCTAAAATATTTAAATATACATTATTTACCTCCAGAGTTGACTCTCTGAATGTTTCTTGCCACGGTACCTGACTAATTATCATGTTATCAAAGGAGTGTGCAAACCTGTAAGCCGGGGCGTTTGGATCGGTTTGACAGATAAGCCTTCCTGATGGAAATAAATGTAACTTCACTATCATCAGTCTGGTTTGCTCTTGGATTTTGAATTACTTATTTAAAAAAAAAAAAAAAAACACCCCTGCTAGTCTGTTTTATGTAAACCGCTCAGAGATTAGGAGTTGATTTCAAAGATCATCCTCCATAAAGTCTCTTGATCATATTTTATGGTTCCTGTGACTCATGGGTGTAATCTTGTATCTCTGGGATATTCATGACATGTTCGCCTAATTCCCCACGGTAGCTAATCTCACTTCTGTTACCTTAAAAAAAAAAAAAAAAAAAAAAAAAAAAAAGAAAAAAAAATTAAAATATCTTTAAAGCAGGACTGGTAAAAAGGCAACTTTTACAGCCAATCTTCAGCTCCAATTGCTCCTGCTGGGGAAGTCATAATGATGAACTTATGACATAATTTCTGCGGCAACACGCTGGGATTTCATAAATGGGGATGGTGATTATAGAGCAGGATCAGGTGAAGCTGGATTGTGATGGAAAAAGCCCTGATTCAAATGCAAATTGTTCAATAATGGCATAGGGGATACCAGAAATTACTGGCAATTTATTTTATTTGGGTTAAGCTCCTCATTCAGTCTTCTCCAGTTGGGTAGTCACTCTTTTTAAGGACGTGAGCAAAAGAAACGGCTGGAAAACATATCTTTCTCCTCTCAAGAGAATAAAATTGTCCTAATTTAATAATAATTAATCAGTTAGTGTAATTAATAACAATGTTCTGTATTTCTATGATTCCTCCTAGTCAAGACTCTCCAAGTGCTTCACAAACCCTAGTTGATTCTGCCTTACCCCTCCCTGCAGCAGAACCACATCATTTACCCTGTTTTCTGGAGCCGGGGAGGTGTGTGAGCCAGGCAAATCGTTTTAACCAGGTTAAATGATTTCCCGATCATTTAACAAGGAGCTGAAGTCAGCACAGATCTGCATCTCAACATCAGCCTTTCCCCGGTTGGGTTTTGGCTACGGGACAGTGTCTGCGGCTACTGCATGGCCACGTGAGTGGTGGCCACCCAGTTCCAGCTTCAGAATAAATCGGTTTTCTGGTGTCCAGCATGAGGAGCTGGGAACAGGAACAAGCCCCACGGGCACAAATCAGTGGTGAAACCAGCAAATTTGGCTTTTCCTTAGTTATTCTCACTGAAATTGGAAGAGAATTGGTTTGTTTTGGGGTGTTTTCTCCAACTTCTCCCCCCCTCCCTTTTTTTTTTTTTCCCCCCTCCAAATCGCTTGGAATTTAAACTGTTTAGCCGAGGATTAAACTAATTGCTTCTGTAAAATGCTGTTCCCACACCATCTAGTGTACATCTGTTAACTGGGGAGGGATAACTGAACCAGTTGCCAGATGGTCTCTTGGATTTGGGTGGCCGGGAGCCAAGGAGCCGCCAGTTGGCGGTTTGTGGGGTTCTAGCAAAGAAGTCACGCTACGTGCACATTCCCCTCGGTTACTCCTCTCTGCCTTAATGAAGATACTCTCTAATGCAATAAAGCAGCCGTTAGCCCCCTCCCCGCACTCCCCCCCCCCCAAAAAAAAAAAAGGGCGAGTTTATAAGTCTGATTTGTCTGACTGAAGCAGGCTCTTCCAGGAGCCGGGGTTCTCCGCACGCTGTGTGTGCAAAGGCACTTTCTCCAGTACGTGAGTTACTCGGGTCCGTGTGGCAGTGGAAAGGTGCTGCTGTTCGAAAGGGTTTCATCCTGGCTTGCTGGCAACTCCTTTGGCTTCAGATTCTTAGCCTTGGCTATCGAATGACCTGTCCGTAATGCGTATCGGCTCACCTCACGCCCTACCACTTTACAAACTCCAACCTGAGGGCAGGATGCTGGGCTTTGTATTTAAAAAGCGTGCCATATCTACCGGGGCTTGGAGAAGGACGCAGTCTTTTCTGCTGGAAAGGAGTGTTATGTCAGACTCCATTTGGAGTGTCCGTTGTAGGGTAACACTTGACCAAAACTCGCAGCATCTTTCCCAAGACTGGGCCACCTCTTGGGACCCTCAGAGGTGACGACTAGGTGGTGTGTTTTGCATGGGACTGCTGATGGGGGACAGCCATGGCATCCAGAACCTTGCTCTGCTTCTGCCCATGAAGTGCTAGGCAAGGATGGGACTCGTGTCTGGTGGGTGGTGGACATCCCAGGTGTGGGACAGCCACATCCTGGACTGGTTTGGAGCGGGAAGGGGCACCCCATACTGCAGGTACGGTACGGAGGAGGCAGAGAGCAGTTCCCTGAGCTGGTGGCCAGCTTGGACTGAATTCCCACTTAGACTTTGTGCTGGTGAGCTTTCTCTTCAGGGCATGTGTCTTTCTGATAGCTGTGAGAAGCCAAAGCTGCCTGCTGGGGTGGGAAAGGACAGAGCTGGGAGCAACTCCTTTTTTACAGCAGTGTTTTCTTTTTGCCAGAGAGCAGGTTTACTGGGAAATATTAGGCTTATGTAACTTACACTGAAGGCTGCAGGGTCAATACTCAGCTGGATCCCTGCAGTGTCAGTTCTTCCTAAGCCATGATGCCGTTACCCTCCTACCTGGGCTGGAGCTTGTATGCAGCAACGTGCGTGTGTCTGTCCAGATGAAGTGCTGCTCGGTAAAAATAACTGATAAAAGCCGTGGATGCACTTGGAGGTGATGATACAACCAAATCCAACTGCTCTTGACAGCCAGAGCCTCATCCAGAACCTTCTGTAGCCTGTGGGAAGATTCCCACTCAAGTGGGTGGACTTGGAGGTGGAAATTTCCTGCCTCTGGGGGCTTTATCTGCACACCTCGGCACGGGCTGCGGTGCCCATAGTGGTCACGATGGGTTGCGGAGTGGAAAGTACCTACCTTGAGATGAGTTAGTGACAACAGGGCTTTCTTCTAGTTGGGGAGGTCTGGGGTGGTATAATGTGGAACTTTTTTCCCCCCGTCTTACACCAGCAAACCCTTTCCTGCCCTGGCTCGGTGAGCTCGCTGGCTTGAACACTGCAGCTCTTTCAGAGCTCTCCTTGGAGATGGGCCGTAGCATGAGGAAAACTCAAAGGAGGGAGGAATTTACAGCTTAATCTTTAAAAAAACAATTTGGCAGCTGAAAACTCAGTGTTTGGTTTACTATCAGAAAGGTGATGTCCATGGATGATGGACAAGTTCCAACTGAAACCATTTGTCGGGAGGAAGACGAGTCAGCAATGGTTCTTCTCCGTTCTGTAAGTGAGATGGAGTGACAGCACCTCCAAACCCATCGGTGCTGGGGTCAGACCCTGGGGCTGCACTCACGTCCCACCCTGGCTCTCTCCCGGTGTTATGAGAGGAAGCTCAGCTTGACGAGGACATTTGGGTCATAGGCTTTTGGGGGGGGGTGAATTGTCACCTTGCAGGAGCCCGTGCCCATGGGGTCTTTGGGATTTCCCTCTTGGCTGTGCATAGATGATTCCCTCCTGCGCTTGTGACAGGCATCGGGGCTTTCTCTGATGGCAGAGCAGCATGGATGGAAGCGGGGGTTGAACCTCTGGATCTGCATCACTTGGAGGGTGATGGAGCCTACTTCCATTCATTTCTGGAAATTTATTTTTTTTCTTAGTTGTTGGAGTTAAAAACTGCTTCCTGTAGTCAATGAGTGCCAACTTACTGACTTAATTTTTCTGCTGTGCAACGCAAAGGCTAATTAATTTTGTCCTCTGCCATACCCCGAGCGCTTCTCTGCCCAGGATAGACTGAACCATTTGGCTCCATTAACAGTGGTGTTAAATGGACTGCTTAGCAGTTGCTGTTGTGTTGAGAGGTGGATTTATTTTTATTTAAAAGGAGGAGTTTGGCCACAGACAGAAGTGGTGTGTGCCCCCAGTGCTGGTCTTGCACAGCTTGTAAACCTCCCCAGGGTGGGCAATCTCCTGGCATTGCAAATACGTAGTCTGTGGCAATGGGGAGAGCTGAGAGCCTGTCTGTGGAGAACCGGGACCTGCCCTGGGCACGGGGAGATCAAAAAGCCCTTTGCTCCATGCCTGGAGAGATGCTTGGTCAAAGTGGGCCCAACCCTTGGTGGAGCAATGTTTGCGTGGGGGGGCGGGTGTCTCTGGGGATGTGGCATCACTCGGTGAACGTTTACAGAGCTCCTGATGGAAGCAGGGCTGGGATCTGCGAGGAGCTCTGCGTGGGCATGGGAAACGGCCCTGACCCTGCGGAGGTTTCTCCCGGCTCACCGTGGTGCCCGGTGGCATGCCTCCTGGCGAGCCCCTGGCCGTGCCTCTCCTGCAGCACACGAGCCCGGGTCAGGCAGGGGCTGCGTGCGATGAGAATAGCACACAGCTATATACGGAGATGTCTGTGCCGCCCTTCAAACCCCCGTCCTTTTCTCCCTCCTCTGGAGGAATGGGACGTTCCCTGCCAAAGCGCCATTCCCTGGAGGGATGACACCCCGTCCTGGGGGCCCCGTGCCAGGAGCAGGCAGCTGCCTGCCCTGCTGCCCTGCCAGGCAGAGCCTCGGGAGATATGGGGTGCCTCTGCCTTTTCCTTTTGCTCCAGCCTCGCTGTGAAATGCCTTCTAGGAAAAAATACACCTGAATGCTTAGGGTTTGGGTAGGGACCTGGGCCAGGAGCAGGGGAGGAAGGAGAAGGGTCTCTGGTGGATATTTGTTAACATCTGGGGATGCTCCTGCTCCTTTCGAGCTCCTTCATCTTCCCCAGCCCCGGGAGTGCTACGGAGCTGGCTTAGGGTTTAAACACCACTGTTGCCCGCGTGTTGCAGGCTTCCCTCCCCAGCAGCCCTGCATGGTGCTGGATGTGTCCCTGGGCCTCTTGGCAGCTCATGATTTATGCTATCAACGGTTGCATAAAAAAAAAAGAGGCATTTCTGTTCCTGTCAGAAACCTGGGAGGGTGGGGATGCCTTGACACCCTCTTTGCAAAGCCTGTGTTTCCAGGAGTGTTTTGCTGAGCAAGGAGGTTCCACAGCAGGAGTAGGTAGCGGTGGGGACTGGGCGCAGGAGAGCTGTTGGGACTGGGACCCCTCCTGTGGCTGGGGGCTGGCAGGAGGCACAGTTTCAGCTGGACTTTTCAGCTGTCCCAGTGAGGAAGGGGTTGGATGGGTGCGTGATGGCATGGGGGACAGATGATTTGAGTCACTTTTCATACTTTTCTTCTCCTCTGGCGGTGGGTTGGGGCTGGCCTGCTGCAGGAGCTGCCAGATCATACCTATCACCGCGCTGCAGCTCTCCTGGGACCATGCTGGGTCAGCCCTGCTCCCAGCCCTCCTGCTGAGCTCCACATTGCCCATTTGTCTTGTGCCTGCTTGGTTCTCCGGCTCACGCACGTGCGGCACCGAGGGAGGACAAAAAGGGCATGTGGCACTGGAGAAAGGAGGAGATGAATGGAGATTTGAGCTCAGAATGGAGTTTTGTTTGCTGTCTATGTAGGTAATGCCTCGGCTGAGATTCCCAAGGAATATAAAGTAGAAAATAGCATGTTTTCTTGGGAGTGGAAAAAGCAAAGCAAAACATCCTGAGCTGGACCCATCAAGAGCGTAGTGTTGCTGCTTGGATGTTCAAAGGGCACGGCCCAGAGGCTGTCCTTGGAGCAATATTAGACGTATCACCAAGTCACGATATGTGGATATACCAGCTCCACCAGTGCAGTCATGCTCTGCTCTGCCCAACCCCGAGAAGGGAGCTGGTGCATCTCTGTCCTTGGAAGGCACTTCTGAGAAATAGAGGATGAAATGTGAAGCAAGCACTTTATGGCTGTTTTTAAGGATGAATCAAAGAGATAAAGGCAAACCAAGATGCTGAGAAGGTGCACATATGGAAGAAGCTCCTTTATTGAAATTACAGGCACACAAATCCAGAAAAGCCTCGTGGGTTGGGTCTAAGAAGCTTACCAAAATCAGCACCTAATCAGCATGATCCCTCCTTGCCCGGGCTACAGGGAAACTGACCTTTAAAAACCTGGGTCCGGGATGAGGCTGACAATCCCTGGGGCTGCGTGGTGGCACGCGAGGGGCCCCTGCTCCACGGGGCTGTGACACAGGACAGAAAGGTGAAGGAAATGGTCAAGGGCGGAGGACAATCTCCCAACTCCTCAGAGACCCATTTTGCTGAGATGATGCTGAGCTGCGATGATTAGGGAAGGTCCTTTGGAAACAGCTGACACTGAAGTGTGGACTTTGGTTTCTGTACTCATCAGCTGCGTTTTTAGGAGGGTTGTTTTTTCACCTGATCTAGAATCATAAATGATTTAGGTTGGAAGGGACCTTAAAGATCATCAAGTTCCAACCCCCTGCCATGGGCAGGGACACCTCCCACCAGACCAGGTTGCTCAAAGCCCTACCCAGCCTGGCCTTGAACCCCTCCAGGGATGGGGCAGCCACAGCTCCTCTGTTCCAGTGTCTCACCACCCTCACAGTGAAAAATTTCTTCCTCATATCTAATCTAATTCTCCCCTCTTTCAGTGTAAAATCATTCCCTCTCGTCCTATGGCTCCCCTCCCTGATCAAGAGTCTCTCCCCATCTCTTCTGGAGCCTCTTTAGGGACTGGAAGGGGCTCTAAGGTCTCCCTGGAGCCTTCTCTTCTCCAGGCTGAATGCCCCCAACTCTCACAGCCTGTCCTTACAAGAGAGGTGCAGAAGCTCCAGTTCTGGGCTCCCCAATTCAAGAGGGACAGGGAACTACTGGAAAGAGTCCAGCAAAGGGCAACGAGGATGATTCAAGGATTGGAGCATCTCCCTTATGAAGAAAGGCTGAGAGAGCTGGGACTCTTTAGCCTGGAGAAGAGAAGGCTGAGGGGAGACCTTATCAATGCTTATAAGTATCTGAAGGGTGGGTTGAAGGAGGAGGGAGCCAGACTCTTTTCAGTGGTTGCCTGTGAGAGGACGAGGGGCAACAGGCACAAGCTGGAACATAGGAGGTTCCACTCAAATATGAGAAGAAACTTCTTTCCGGTGAGGGTGCCAGAGCCCTGGAACAGGCTGCCCAGGGAGGGTGTGGAGTCCCCTTCTTTGGAGATTTTCAAGACCCGCCTGGATGCAGTCCTGAGTAACATGCTCTGACATGCTCTGGGCAATCCTGCTTCAGCAGGGGAGTTGGACTAGATGATCTTTATGGTCCCTTCCAACTCTAAAAAAATTCAGTGAAAATTCAGTGAAGCTCAGGTTCACCACAGTCCTTGGGCAGAGAGGATCCTTGGAGGTTGCAAAAGCCACGGGCAGCTTGGGAAGGCCAGCCTGGCTGTAGGATGGTGCGTGGCTTTGCAGGGAGCCACCCTGCTGCGCAGAGCTGCGTCACTCCTGCGCTCCTCCAAGTCCCTAACATGCAAGGAAATGGGGGAGATCATCATTCAAAACTCCATGTCTTCCCCATAATGGCCTTGATTTCTCCGCGCTCATTTGGAACGTGTCTGGGGGTCGGATGAGAAATGAAGCGGGATGAGAGTCAGCCTGAGGAAAGCTCCCATTTACGTGCATTTCTTTCTTTCCAAAAAGAGGTCTCCAGCAGATGCATGCGCAGCAGAGAGTGGTCTGGGCAGAGAATGCGCCCTCAAAGCAATTCCAGTTCTGTCTTGGGGATGCGCCTTGCGTTTCACATAAACTGAACTCGGTCCAATGTGTTCTGCATGTTAGATTACGGCTCCGTGAGCACGTTCAAATGCGAGACTAGTGTTAGTAGGCACTCGCTCTTCAATTTATGCTAAAAGCCAACAGATGGGGAAAGTAAATGCCAGGAAACCAGGCCCCGATCAGGTGGCTCGAGCTGTGCTCATACTGCATTTAGACAATAGGCTGTATTGCATATTTGGAGGCTGATCTTGTGAAAATGAAACCCTGCTGGTGCTAACCCACAGAGGCTTTGCACACTGGGAAAATGGCCAAATTCCTCTGGAAAATGGTGAACCTCCAGCTGGGGGAATTAATGAAAATTCACTTTTGCCAAAAAGCAGAATTTCATCTTTTTGCATGACAAAGATGGGCTCTCGCTGATGGAGATTCCCTCTCTCCTGCCACCCCATCTCGCACACACGCAGGAGGAAACATGTGGCAGTCAAATACCCAAAGCTGCTGCAGGGAGCACGTGTAATTTGTTCCCCGTATCTGCCAGGGCTGAGGCAAGAAGTCAGGGCTTTGGGCTGCAGGAGGAATGAGTAGGCTTCACGCTCAGAAACCCTTCCTAGATGTAAGGAGTCACCAGGGATGGGATTGCCCAGGGCATCTGTGGCACCAGCGGGGGGTTGAGAACAGCATGGTAAGTGTGTTTGCAGACCTGCGGGGCTTATACAATCTGTCTCAAAGTGGGGGAATGGACTAGGGCATCTCTTCTAGCTCCATTTCCTATGATTTCCGACACCTGCTCCTCAAACTAACTGTTGGGTAGCTTGGGCTCAGTTGCTGGAGGAGATAGCTGGCTGCACGCCTCTCCTGGCCCCAGCACTGGCTTTGTCCTGGAGTTTCCTTGCTTTCTGGAAAGCTTTGTAGTGTTTTGGCTGTTCATTGGTTGAATCTGGCTGCATTGGGATGCTTCCCTAACTCTTTCTGTCCAAAGTGAGACTAGGCTTTTGCTCTTTGTACCAGTTGTGGAAGTGAGCTCCCAAAAATCCCCTGCTCTGTCCTATCCCCTTGCCCAGGCTGACTTCAAGCAGGCCAGATTCACAAGGACCATGTTCTTGAGGCAAGGTCTCTAGAGGGCAACAGCTTCTCAATCCTCCATGGGTCAAGACTTTCAGGGAATTTTGGCGAAGATAACTTTCCCAGACCAGTTTTCTCAAGCTTTCTTCTGTAATTTCCAACACCTTGTTTCTGAGGTGGTTGCGCAGTTCCCCTCCATCAGCTCAGCTCCTCTCCTTCCCTGGCACAGGCTCAGTCTCTGCTGGTAGCACAGGCGAGACAACCAAGCACCTCATACAGACACCAATCCAGGCAGTATTTCAGTTTTTAAAGTGCAGTAAAGAGCATTTCGTGGATTTTGCACTTCTAGCAGAGCTGTCTGCCTGTTTATGAGCAGAAACCTCATCCAAGTGCTCTTGTAAAGCCTCGTGCTATTTTCTTCAATAGGTCAGTGGTTAAGTTCCTTGACGGTATCTCTTAGTGAAACTGGCTGATATTCACAAATGGAGTAAGAGAGAAGGCAGTTCATCTTCAAATGCAGTAATTACATGTGGAATTAAAGTAACTCAGCGTGTTGCTCTGCTGTATCTCACTGCCCTGTCCAAGGAGAAGGGGCAGGAGAATGACTTGGGTGCTGCCACATTGAGGATGACGGCTTTTCCTCTTGGAATCCAGCCTTTGACCTTGCCACTGGATTTTAGCTTACAATGGGGAAAAGGGAAAAATTCAGGATCTTTCATCATTTCTAATGAGAAGGGGAACAAAATTATCTGAGATCATTGATCTGTCTTGGAGGACCTAACAATGGGTTGTGTTTAGGGAAATCACAGAATCATAGAATGGTTTGGGTTGGAAGAGACTTTAAAGATCATCCAGTCCCAACCCCCTGCCATGGGCAGGGACACCTCCCACCAGACCAGGTTGCTCAAAGCCCCGTCCAACCTGGCCTTGAACCCCTCCAGGGATGGGGCAGCCACAGCTTCTTTGGGCAACCTGGGCCAAGGTCTCACCACCCTCACAGGAAAGATTTTCTTCTGAGATCTCATCTCAATCTCCTCTCTTTCAGTTGAAAACCTTGTACTGTGGCTCCCCTCCCTGATCGAGTCCCTCCCCATCTTTCCTGGAGCCCCTTTAGGGACTGGAAGGGGCTCTAAGGTCTCCCTGGAGCCTTCTCTTCTCCAGGCTGAACTACCCCAACTCTTTCAGCCTGTCCTCACAGCAGAGGGGCTCCAGACCTCGGATCATCTTCATTAGCCTCCTCTGGACCTGCTCCAACAGGTCCATGTCCTTCTTGTGTTGGGGGCCCCAGGGCTGGATGCAGCGCTCCAAGTGGGATCTCCCCAGAGTGCCAGGGCTAAATGAGTTCAGTGCTTCTAGTGCAGGTACGTAGCCATCACCCACTCCTTGCATGGCTCCAGCAGATGAGTTTGCCCAGGTATCTGTTTTTTTGCCCGCTGTAACGTAAGTCTGTCTGCTCATCTCAAAGCCAAAGGGTGGGGGCTTCTGGCAGGTGATGGAAGGGATTTTTGGAGGCTGGTGCCTGTTGGCATGTGGAGAAATCAAGGGTGGGTGCAGCGTTCTTGGATGGCCGGGTTGGGATCTCCCTCTGCATGGAAGAGGCTTCCCTACATCTGGCTGTGGTGGACTGGGTGGACGTACAGCACCTTGCCCCGAGGTTCCCTTGCAGGTCCCTGGACAGGGAGGGCTTTCCTGGGGTCATGGCGTGAGCCCAGATGCACCCCTGGCTCCTGCCGCCCGGTCCCGGCGGGGCTGGCACCCCCCTTAGAGCCTCAATGCTGGCCTTGGGAACCAGCTCCCTCCGTCCCACAAATGTGGGCTGTAGGGTGGGATGAGAACATCTTTAACCACCCCGGAGAGATTTGGGTCGTGCTTACGACTTGAATGTTTACTTGATGAAGGGTGAATTGATGCGGTCCCCACCCCCCCCCTCTGCCCCCTCACAGCCCTTGGGAACCACTTGTGAAATGAATAGCAATTGTTCTCTGCTCAATTAGTCATATATAAGTGAATGCCTGGTGGTGGCTGTCCCCAGAATGGTGCGTAATTGAGGCATTTCACCGATGGTTACACCAGAAGGATCTCACTTTCTTTGCGTGGCAAAGGATGGGGAAAAGATACAATGACGGCGGCGTTGTCCTGGGCCTCCGGAGAGGAAGCGTGCAGATGCTGCGCGGGATGCTATTGAGCCGAGCCCGGTCCTCTGGAAACATATTGAGCTTATTAGAACTCCATGTTGACTCTGGGACTTCAGTCTGACTGCGTGGCAAAACAGTTAGGCCAACGAATATGTGATAATGTTTTTTATAAATGTGATAATTAGATAAAAGAGGGGGGAGTTGGAGTTTAGACTCGAAGACGCTAATTAAATTCACATTGACAAATCAACATATTGGTCTCATATGGATTAAAGCAGCCCTGCACTGCTTCTTTTGTTTAGATTACACTAATTAAATTCACACATTTTGCCAATCCACAACAGTTACCTTGAAGCGCAGAAGGCTGAGGCTAAAGCTTCGAAATGCACGTCGGTGAACGTGCCGAAGCCGGAGCGGTTTTTTTGCAGAGCTAATAGCCGGGAATTTTAAGAAATCTAGGGGCTAACGTTTGGGAAATTTTTATACCCTTGCAACCCGACGCTGTCAGAGTGATGCATGCTTTTACTTAAACGCTGAGTGCTTAACTGCAGTTTTAAATTATGCTCAGTGATGAGGTAATAAAGTATTTCAGTAAATATGTCTCGGAGGAGAACTTGGAAAGGGAAAAAAAACACATCTATTCCCAGTAGCCGGTCTGTTCGGGTCAGTATTTAAAAACCATAGGTCACACGTCAGAGAATTATGGCCTGCTGCTGGCAATATTTTTGGAAGTTAAGACTTCATAAATATATCAACTACTCGGCGTAGGGCTGCCCCACAGCAGCCGCCACCGAGAAAAAGCCAGGGAAGAGGAATATTAAAAAAAAAAAAAAAAAGAAAAATAAAGAAGCTAATAGTTATATTCAGTAGTGAGTTTTCATTGGGTTAAATCTTAAAAACTGAGCTCATTGATGTGCGTGCATCGCCCAGAAATGGGAAAGGTGGTGCCAAACTGGGAGCGCCTTGTGTTAAGCTGCTGGTGACCCTGTCCCTTCAGGGCAAGGTAGGTGCCTCGGGAAGATGTTTTTAGGGTTGCAGGTCGCCTTTCCAGCCTCCCCCGGCTGGATGGGGGACCCCAGCAGTGTCGCAGGGTTGTGTTTCGTGCTGCACGGTCCGGACAAACCCCATCTTTCAGGACAAAAAATCCCAGTGCAAACGTTACTGCCTGGTCTCTAAAGCCTCAGGTGCGAGACCCCCGCAACAGTCCTGAGTCATCACCACCTAGTCATTAGTGAATATTCTATTTTCTGTCAGTAAACACAATTTAAGCACTTAGCAGTTAAGCTTCTTAAGATTCATAGCTGATGAGGGAGCAATTAGGACAGGATTTTAATGAGTACACAGAAACTGGGGGGTTCCCGCCGGGGGAAAGGAGAGGTTCGAGCTGGGTCTAGAGAAGCGTTCAGACACAAGGCAGTAAAACCCATTTAAAAGGGAACTCTTTACTTTGGGGCTAATTATACTAATCTTTGCCGTGTTATCTGGTTAAAATCCGGCTGTCAAACAGGCAGTTGGCCCTGTAGCTGTCTGAACTGGGGGGGGGGGTTCCACTGCAACTGGTGCTGCACTATCGCAATAATTTACTGGATTTCTTGGTTAGAGGAACACGTTTTGTCTGTGTTCCTCCCGGAAGGTTTGCTAGATAAAGGTTTGGTCACTGGTACGGGGAGAGATTTGGGCTTTATTTCAGTACAGGCTGCACTTTAAGTGTTTCCAGCTGCAGGTGGAAGGTGAGGGTGTGTGGGAAAGTGAAGGAAAAGGGCTCTGCGAGGAGCAAGGTGGGGCTGTGAAAGGTGGCAGCGCTTTTCCCGAGTGGTTTTTCATCTCTACCGTGTGTTGTTGGGTTTTGGTTTGTGGTTGGTTGGTTGGTTGGTTTCTTTTAAATCAATGCATTTTGATGCTGGTGGATGGAGAGTGCTATATAAATGCAAATTCCGTTCACTTCTGCCTGCCCTCAGCTGGGGAGCAGGTGAATCGCCGTTCCCAGGCTGGGGAGCGATGCGGGCGCTGTGGGGATGGATGGCCATCGTGGGGAATAAAACCAGCATCTCTGGGGCTCTGCTTTCCCTGCTCTGGTTTAAACAGCCGAGGGGGTGGCTGGGCAAGGGGGTGGTGCTGTGCCCCTGGAGACCTCCCAGCCCCAGCTTGGCTCGTACCTGCAGGAGGGAAAGGGGGTGATGTGGTGGCCTTCCATGTAGTGACCTTGAAGGCGCCCTGGAGTCCAAATACATAGGAAGTACAAATCCTTGTCCTCTTCAAACTCCTTTACAGACGTTAGTTAATTAATCCTGACTAATTTGATCTGTTTGTCAATGACTTGCACTTGATCATCGCCAGCCAGGTTGAGGAGAGGTTGGTTGCTGCTGCGTGGGTGAGGGCCAGCAGCGGCGAGGGCTGGCTGCTGGGAATTGCCTGACAGCAGTCCTCGTTTTTGGGGGGGAATACTGGTTTATTGCAGTATCGGGTTTTTATCATCCATCTTCACCCAAGGTGGGATTTCTGGGTTGCTCCTGCCCTGCAGTTGGGATGCTGGTGTTGGTGCGGAGGCTCCGGCTTGCGGGGAGGTGGCACTGGGTCCCCAAGTTGGACGCGGCAGGGGACAGTCCCCAAGCACAGCTCTCGCTTCTCTGGGGTGGGTGAAAGTTTGTGTGTGAGCACGGAAAGCTCCTTAAAGCCTCCGGCTTTGTCTCTGCGCCCCGTGGGGCTGCTGCTGCCGCTGAAGCTGCAGTTCTTGCTTAGCTCTGCTGGTGACAGTGTCGTCTGAGTAAAAAACCCGCTGTGGCTCGTGAGGGTGGCGAAGTGCTCGGTGCCACTGTCCCAGCCCTGCCGGGATGCAGAGACCCCGCTGCTGGCCGCATCCCTGGGACATGGGAGCAGCAGAGGAGGCTGAGTTGGGATGGGAGGAAGCAGGTGAGGAGGAGGGATGAAGTGCAGGAGGCTCAGCTAAGTTTTAACTAACTCTCCGGGTTTGCTCAAGCCAGCCAAAGTTCAGATTAATGCTGCAGTGACTGATTTAAAAATGCCCATTGCCCCAGAGGGTGCTCAGTTCCTCAACCCATGTCCAGTGAGGTCCCCGGGAAGCTGGGTCGGTTCAGACCCCTGATTGCAAGGATTTTTGTGGGGATGCACCAAACAGCCACCCAGAGATGGTCGTATGGGGAAACTGGAGGTGGCAACTGGCCATGGCAGCTGCAGGTCTGGAGGTCCAGAGCCATCCAAGCCCTGGAGAGCATGAAAGCTCTCCAGTTCTGGTTTTTCTGTTAGATCACAGCAGGTACAGAGCCCTGTACAAAACCAGGTACTCAGGTGAGCCCACACCTTCCACTGGGTAAAAAACTGGCTGGATGGCTGTGCCCAGAGAGTTGTGATTAATGGGGTGAAATCCAGTTGGCGGCCGGTCACCAGTGGTGTCCCTCAGGGCTCAGTTTTGGGGCCAGTCTTGTTTAATATCTTTATTAATGATCTAGATACGGGGATTGAGTGCACCCTCAGTAAGTTTGCAGATGACACCAAACTAGGTGGGAGTGTTGATCTGCTTGAGGGTTGGAAGGCTCTACAGAGGGACCTGGACAGGTTGGATCAATGGGCCAAGGCCAATGGGATGAGGTTCAATAAGGCCAAGTGCCGGGTCCTGCATTTCGGTCACAACAACCCCAGGCAACGCTACAGGCTCAGGGCAGAGTGGCTGGAAAGCTGCCCAGCAGAAAAGGACCTGGGGGTGTTGGTGGACAGCCAGCTGAACATGAGCCAGCCGTGTGCCCAGGTGGCCAAGAAGGCCAATGGCATCCTGGCTTGTATCAGGAGTAGTGTGGCCAGCAGGAGTAGGGCAGTGATGGTGCCTCTGGACTGGGCACTGGTGAGGCCTCACCTCGAGGGCTGTGTTCAGTTCTGGGCCCCTCACTGCAGGAAGGACATTGAGCTGCTGGAGCGTGTCCAGAGGAGAGCCACCAAGCTGGTGAGGGGTCTGGAGAACAAGTCACACGAGGAGAGGCTGAGGGAACTGGGCATGTTTAGTTTGGAGAAGAGGAGGCTGAGGGGAGACCTCATTGCCCTCTACAGCTACCTGAAAGGAGGGTGTAGAGAGGTGGGTGTTGGCCTCTTCTCCCAAGGGAATAAAGACAGGACCAGAGGAAATGGTCTGAAGTTGCAGCAGGGGAGGTTTAGATTAGATATTAGGAAGAATAACTTTACTGAGAGAGTGGTCAGGCACTGGAACAGCCTGCCCAGGAGGGAGGTGGTGGAGTCGCCATCCCTGGAGGTGTTTAAGAAATGTGTAGACATGGCACTTCAGGGCATGCTCTAGTGCCCGAGACTGTTGGTTTGCGTTGGTTTTTGGTTTTGGTGTTTGGTGGATTGTGTTTTTTTGGTTGGTTTTTTTTTTCGTTGTGGTTGGACTCGATGATCTCAAAGGTCCCTTCCAACCATGAAGATTCTGTGATTCCCCGTGGCTCATCCTGCCCGCGTACATCAGCTGTTCAATTACTTTTTGCAGAGGATGCATCAGCTGCCACGTTCCCCAGCCTGTAGCCAGTCTGTACAAGACCAAATTTCTCCGCCACTGGAGAAACAAGATGTGCTTTTAGGCCAGTGGTGGCCAGTGTCCTTGAGAGGAGAAATGCTCAGCTGTGTGTAAGTGGCATCAGAAAATTGCACAATAAATGAAGCCATCCCTTGGATGGGAAGGGATCAGTTGATAAACTAATAATTGCACAGTGCTGGTCCCCCATCCTGTGATTGTAATGAGTGGGTAATTCGGGTAATGACCAGAAACCAAGGGCCCACCCTGCCTCCTGAGGGGCTGCAGGAGCAGAGGAGTCCTTGGGACTCGCTCTGATCCTGGTGTCATTCAGGTTGTTGGTGTCACCTCGTGCTTTCAGTCCTCTGAAAAATCAGCTGCTCTTAATTGTAACCTGCACCGTCCCAGGGCAAGTGCCCCCTCCTGCTGATTATCCCCTCATTTTTAAAATAAAGAGCACCCACTGTTTGACGTGAGGATGACGGGCCTTGTTGCACCTCCAATCTCCACTGCTCTTGGTGAACGGCTTGCACCTTGTGGGCACCTGGTGGCTGTGATGTCCCCAGGCTGCGTGGGTGCCAGGGATGCCACTTACTGCAGGAGTCCCTGCTGGTGGAGAGGGGCTGGGCGTGCTTGCATGCAAAACTCATTTTTCCTGCGGCTTTTCAGCTTCAATATGGCTCTAAAGATAAGTTTTCCCACCCTAAAGGAGCCTGGCAGGTATCTCAGATGTCTTTTGGGGGGCATAGCGACTCTTTTTTTGGGGGCTTCTTGCAGGCTTCCAATCCCAAAGCTGTCCTTTTCTTTTTCAGAACAAGCTATTCTCTGAAGGAAATAAAAAAAAAAAAAAAAAAAAAAAAAAAAAAAGAGACCAACAGAATAATTTGCTTAAGACTCAGATTCACAGCAGCAAGTAAGATATAATTGCACCCTTTGATCTTCAAAGATCTCATCCAGTGTCTGCTGAAGTCAGTGAAAGCCACTCTGTTTGACTTCAATGAACATTTTATAATATACAACTCAGAAATATCCTTCCATTTTATCTACACATGTCTTGATGCCTCTCTGGTGAAAATAAACTTCAGTGTGTAAGTTTGGGCATTTTAACATAATTTTATGTGGCATGAAAGTGTTTCATATCTGAACATGAAAGGAATAAAATTTGTTTGCCCAAAAAAACACAACTGCTATTAAAGAAGCGTGTGGCATCAAGCCCAGATCACCTAATAGGAGTTTATGCAACACTTGTAGCTGCATCAGCATCGCCGAAACAAGCGCTCAGTTGCTAATGAGCTGCCAGCCAAGCAGCGATGCTGCCGTCTGCAAACCTTTCTGGTCCCTGGCATCTGCCTGTAAAAGAGATGCGTAAGCCCAGAAAATTATCTTCATTATGCCAGATTAATTCTGCACAGAGTCCGGCGTTTTAGCCCGCTGTAAAACTGGAACTATCTCTATGTAAATGCACTAAATAATTAGCTGAGATTTGCCTCTACGTGGGGGTTTTTGGTGTTTTCCATCCTACGTACATCCTCAGCGGCAAACGTTACGGACTAGTCCGGAGGGGAAGGTTTTAGCAGCATGAGGAATTTGTAATAGAAATCAAATATTAGTACAAGCAAGATGATATCTTGCCCAAATGAGACTTGATTACATAATTAATCTTGATAGTTATACATGATTTTGTGTGCGTGTGGTTTGAATACTGGATTTAAAAAAAAAAACAGGAGATGAGTCACTGAGATGATGTGGTTTCTTGGGGAAATCCAGGCAAAAAGGTGGATTTCCCACTGAGAAAAAATTTTGCATGGGCTGTGGGATAAGTTTGCAGGATTTTATCCTGCTTGGATGCTGAGGGAGGCCTTTCCCTGCAGAAATCCTGGACCAGAGCTACCCACCGTACAGGCCCCATGCAGCAAAGCAGCTCAGCATGTGCTTGAGCACCCTGACCACCGAGGGGAACTGAGCCCTCAAAAGGGCTTGTGCTTTTAATGAACAGGAGCAGGTTTAATGATGCACTAATGATTGCCATCATCATGGCGTCAATACTTTTTCTTCAAACATGTCATCATCTAATGATGGCGGCTCTGCAGAGAGGGACCCGGGAGTGCTGGTGGACAAGTTGCCCATGAGCCTACTGCGTATGTGCACTTGTGGCCAAGAAGGCCAATGGCATCCTGTGGTGCATCAAGAAGAGCGTGGCCAACAGGTCAAGGGAGGTCATCCTGCCCCTCTGCTCTGCCCTGATGAGGTAGCATCTGGAGCACTGGGTCCAGTTCTGGGCTTCCCAGTTCAAGAAGGACAGGGAACTGGTGGAGAGAGTCCAGCTGAGACTATGAAGACGATCAAGGCACTGGAGCATTTTTTTTCTGAGGAAAGGGTGAGAGCCCTGGGGCTGTTCAGCCTGGAGAAGAGCAGACTGAGAGGGGATCTCACTGATGCTTATCAATATCCAAAGGGCAGGTGTCAAGAGCATGGGGTCAAACTTTTCTCAGTGGTGCCCGGTGACAGGACAAGGGGTAACGCGCACAAACTGGAACACGGGAAATTCCATCTGAGCATGAGGAAAAACTTCTTTCCTTTGAGGGTGCCAGAGCCTTGGAGCAGGCTGCCTGGAGAGGGTGTGGAGTCTTCTCCTCTGGAGATATTCCAAACCTACCTGGATATGTTCCTGTCCAACTTGCTCTGGGTGACCCTGCTTTGGCAGGGAGTTGGACTAGATGATCTCCAGAGGTCCCTTCCAACTGTGACCATTCTGTAATGGGACATACTCTTCTGTGCACAGTCATCGCTGTGGTACCTGGCCTTGTCTTCTTTCCAGTCTAGCTTGTGTCTCATTCTCTTTCTCTGCTGTTATTGCTTTCTACACCCCTCTGCGTCTCGTAGCGTTTTCGGTCAGGGGAGCACCAGGCTGCAGTCCTGCTCCTGGGGTGATGCACCCCATGGGGTGGGTGTTGTGAGAATGTGCTCTCACCAAGGTCGGGCTCTGCAGGCTCTGCCAGGGCCCCACCAGCAGGGAAACCTGGAGCATCTCCAGCCACAGAGAGGGCTGCAAATACATGTGTATTAAGGATCTGGCAGACTAGATCCCAGACATTTCAAAGACCAAATATCTCAAACTTGGGGTGCTTGACATCTGATATAACTAATTTTTCTTTTGATAGCCTTTTTATTCCCTATTTTTTGTATGGACTAGGTATACCGGGAGGGAAAGTCTTAGTGTTTGGTCCTTATATTTACTTTTCAGTGGGATTGCTCTAGTTCTCCCACCTACTTTTTGAAGGCTGCTCACAGGGTGTGTCATTCAGCAAAGCAGAACATTGGAGGAAAAAAAAAAAAAAGAAAAAAGAAAGATAACTCCTGTAAAAATCACTTTACAGGCTGATTTTTTAATTATTTTTTTTTTTAATTACACCAGGCTAGTTGTTACTCCTCCTTGAGTCCCCCAGAGTCTCTTAGGAATCTGGTGTGAGTGGAGAAAAATCCCCTAGAGAGTCCTTGAAAGAGCAAACACACACCTGTGTTCAGTGCCTACCAGTGAAGTGTGATAGAACAGAATCTGCTATGGGAATAGGAGTTACCAGCATTTCTAAAGAGGCTGAGGTTTTAGACCATGCAGAGGGAATAGCGAGTCTTAATCATTATTGTCAACTTTGAATTTTGCTCTTTAAGGTATCTGCTAGCTGTTCATTTTGTTGTAGAGATGGTATGAACTTAACTGTGTCTCTATACGGGATGGGATGCAGCAATGCTTCTGAGAGCTGAGCCCAAGCCTTTCCGTGGGACCAGACTTAAAGGTGACTGCAAGCAATTATTTTCACTTGTTTTAAATCCTTGAGAGTTATTCCCCACTCTTTCCCCACTCCTTAAAACCCAACCCCATCTCCGTGCATCCCACAGGGACGCTGGCCCTCTGACAGGTCCCACCTTGGTGACAGATGCTGCGCGCATAGTTGCCCCACCAGAAAGATGCAGGTTGGAGAGGGGATGTAGAAAAGCCCAGAAGGTAAAGAAAGCTGGTGAGAAACCATGAGCACAGGAGCTACAGGTCAGGGGTGGGGTATGTACAACTGAGTGGGATGGATTTAGCGCTTAGGGATGGTTTTGTGAGTGGTGTTTTGGTCTTGCTGGTTCTGGAGGAATTATTCTGGATGAGAGATTGTTACTGCATGAGCTGGAGTCAGACCAAGGTGAGAGAAGAAGATGGAGCAGCAGGCACAGAGGGGACAGTGCTTGCCATGGTGTTGGAGATGAACATGTCGGGGAAAGGAGCCTGTGTGGATGGAGTAACTTGCAAAATTTAGGTGACTTCTGTAAAGCTTACTATTGTCACCACGCTCCTGAGACTTTCTTATGTCAGGAGAAACCTTAGGAGCCAAATACAGCCATGATGAGAGATGGACACTGCAGTGGAGGTCGTGCCTGTTCGTGTCTCTGGTGTTGCACGTTAGGATCAGTTCAAGACAAACACCTGATCCAGCATCACAACCGAAGAGTGTAAATGTCACCACGTTCCCAGGAATGCTTTTGAGCTCCTACCATTAAAGATTGCCATAGGTACAGCTGGGATCAACTGGACGTAGCTCAATTTTAATGGTGCAACAGTGACAACCAGTGGCCAGCGGGGCTAATCCGGGACAAGTGCCATTCCTGGCTGGGAACCCTGGGGTGCTTGGTCTCAGAAGGGGCTGGGATCACGCTGGCACAGCTCTGCCCGAGTGGTGGGAGGTACCCTGCCAGAGAGGCTTCTGAGAGCAGCAGGCTTTGGTTCCTTCTGTAGGGTCGTGATCCCATGCTGCTAATGGGTGAATCGTCAGCGTAGCAGTTCTGGGCTGAATTTCTGGTACCAGGTACTCAATTGCTGTAACAGTTAGAGGACAAAGTTTGGTGCGAATGGTCATAGAGGGCAGAGCATGCCCTCTGTGCTTCAGAAGAAGTGTTCAGGTTAAGCCCCCGATGCTGCTGATTTACGTTTGGAGATGTGCTCACCTCCAAAGCCTTTATTTAGATTGGATATTAGGAAAAAATTCTTTACCATGAGGGTGGTGGAACATTGGAACAGGTTGCCCAGGGAGGTGGTTGAGGCCCCTTCCCTTGAGATATTCAAGGTGAAGCTCAACGAGGCCCTGGGCAACCTGGTCTAGCAGGGGGTGTCCCTGCTGACTGCAGGGAGGTCGGACTAGATGACCTTTGGAGATCCCTTCCGGCCTGGACCAATCTATGAATCTATGAATCTATTTCCTTATCTCATCCTTGTGTGCTGCAAGTGGATGTGGCCTCACGGTACATGGTTGAACATCTCATAACAGACTTTCCTTTGTGTACCCAGGAGGTCTGTTTGTAACCCAGCAGCTCCATCAGCCCCCAGGAGATTTGGATCCTGTAGATTTACAGAGTCTGTTGGTCCAAGTAGCCTCTCCTGGAGCATCTGTCTTTTGGGGAGGTGGGGGTCCTTGGGGCCAAGTGGGGTCTGCACTTGGAAGCTAATCAGATCTGGTCCAACCTGTGACCAGCTCTGCTGGCAAAACTCCTCTGGAGGCTGTCATGGTATGTTGGCTCTGCTTTGTGCTGGATCCCCAGGGCCCATGAGCCCTAGGTCATCCCAAGTGACATACCCACCAGAGACTTCACACTGGGACATCCCAGAACAAAGCCACTGTCTCCAAAAGCTCAGTTTTGACTCGAACAGCATCAGCTCCTTTTCTGTTGGTGTGAGCGAGATGGTCTTGGGCAGGGGTGAAAGATCCTGCATCCCGCCTACACTGTAGCTTGGAGCAGCTTCTCTGCAGCCTCAATTCACTCTTTGTTTGCTCGTTTTGGCTTTCCCTCCCTTCAGCCTCAAAGAAATCATTTAGACCCCAAAGTGCTTGTCTGGCTCGTTGTGTGCGGAGGACCCTGCTGTTGACCAAACACTTTTATCCCGGGAAAAGCAGAAATCCCACCACCTGCCTCCACCTGGGAGATGCAGCATCCCCGAGGACTCGGCACCATGTCTCGAACACCCATCTTCCTGCAGCCTTTCCCCTCCTGAGAGAGGTTTGGGGCTGCGTGGGAGCTGGCGGGGCTCAAGATCCCCCTGCTCAGTGTTTGCCATCTGTTTTGGGCAGACCTTGGTCCCTTTCCCAGGGAGGTGGCAGCGTCCCTCCCCGGGGCCACCGCAGGGCGGGCACACGGGGGAGGGCAGCCTTTGCTTTTCCCCTAGCACGTTTGGCAGTCCAAAGGCTGCTGGTCTCCTCGTTGCTGCTCAAAAATCAATAGATACTGCAGTCGTGCATCCCTGGTTATATCGCAGAGGAAGCCGTGGTTTCACAAGCGAGGGTCGGAACAGCTCGAGGTATCCAGTCGAGTCACGGGGACTGCCGGCGAGTTGCCGCTTGCAAGATCTGGACCGATTTTTGAGAATTTGGGACTAAGGTAAGCCCCTTGCGAGCTGGCACACGCCACCCAAGGGTACTGACCCTTCCTGGGTGATGGCAGGTGCTGGACCAAGCCACCCCGCGGGCATCTGTGATGCCCCTGAGACACCGGGAACCACTTTGGGCCCTCGGTGGGCAAATTTTGCTGAAATCCCCAAAACTCTGGGGAAAAACTCTTTGGTCTGCCTTGGCCCAATGCAAATGTGTTGTGCATCCCAGTTTGGGGTTTCTTGGGTGAGCTGCAGCTCCCAGTGAAGCGCTGATGACTTCTGACCGCGGCGCTGGTCAACTTAACTAAGCCTAACTTGTTTGATCGGAGTTTGCAGATCATAATATCTTAAATTCCTGCCCCCGTTAGCTTTTTTGACCCCTGGGGCCATTCGAAACAATTCTGTTGTGTGTTTTGGAGGTGTTTTTTTTTTAAAACTTAATAATTGGTTTAAAAATGTGAGAGTTTGGGGTATAGGAGCGCCCAAGCATGAACGAGGAGCGGGAAGGCAGAGCCGGGATGGAGCCCAGGACCCGGCAGCGCGTCGCCATCCTCTCCCCCGGGCGCCCCAGGTTGGGATCCGCTCTCCTCCTGCGCCTTGTTTCCCTGACCAGATCGGGCTAAAAGTAAAAAGTAAAACAGGAGGTGAAACCCTTTACTTCTGTTTGTTAATCTTTCTTCTTCTATCTTTCTTTCTCCTTTCTTTTTTTTTTCCCCCTTTCTTTCTTTCTTTTTTTTTTTTTTTTTTTATTAGCAGGGCTCCTTTTTTCTCTCTCTTTTGCCTCAATAGAAAGAAAAAAAGTTTTGTCAGCACTCCTGTTTCTTTTGTTGTTTTCTTTTTCTCAGAAGTCTTTTCTGCTTTTATCCTAATCCCAGGCATGCATGAGGGAACAGTTGTGCTCTGTTGTTTGTCTGTTCTGCTAGTTTTGAACCAGTAGGGCTCCCGCTTTGTTCTCTTTATTTTCTGAACACAGAAAGGTAAAAGAGTAGGAATAGCGATTGAAACTCTTTAAGAAGAGAAACCTTCGATATTTATTTAGATTTAATTCATTTTTTTGCCATGTTGGTAATAATTAAGGGATGATGACAAATAAAAAAAAAAAAAGAGAAAAAAAGAAAAAACAAAAAGTGGGGGGAGAAAAAAAGAAGGGAAAAGGAAAGAAACCTCTTTTCACCCCTCTAAGATCAGAGTTTTGCTACCCAGAACATCTTAAACTTGTACCCCTCAAGAGGCTGCATTTTTAACTGTGGTGTCCAATTTACTCACCCTCTGGAACCAGACAAGGATTTAACATGTGCTGGGCTTGGTTTTTTGTTGGTTTGTTGTTTTTTTCCCCCCCCCCTCCCCGCACGCAGAATTGCTCCTTTGTGGAGAGAGGTTTATGATTGAAGCGCGTATTTGAAAAGCAGCGTTAGGCTGGTTCACCTGATGCCATGTCAGTCTAATTTTTAAGTCAGACCCGGGTTTTAAGCTTTATATTTATGGCTTTAAATCCACCCTGGTGCTTCTCGGCTTTTTTTTTGGGGGGGGAGGGTGTTGCAGAACTGTTGGTGAAGCTTGTGCAGGTTTTATGATTATTTTTTTCTTTTTAGGTATTTCTTTAGTAGTTGGGCATACTGGCTGATAAATTGCCTGAAACATTTTAACAAATTAAACTAAAACCAAGCACGGATCCATCTGTTTCTGTTTCATCCCTGCAAAACAAACCTTTTATGATTTTGGTATCCAACATGTGCTTGTTCTCTGTTGCCATGG
The DNA here is from genome assembly GCF_964106895.1 of Numenius arquata. Lineage (NCBI taxonomy): Eukaryota > Metazoa > Chordata > Aves > Charadriiformes > Scolopacidae > Numenius > Numenius arquata. The sequence goes on along the minus strand of NC_133580.1, from coordinate 20,424,225 downwards.
AGATGCTGTAGGCCTGAGATTTTTTTTTTTTTTTTCCACAGGCTCTTACGATGAAGTTTTTTTTGAAAACTGTTTTGATTAATTTTTCCTCCACTTCAACTTCTCTCTCACTTAAACTGTTTTCCCCTTTTGTTTCCCACTTGATTTATGGCAGGTCGCTGTCATTTAAATAGATGCGCGTTTTGAAATTCCTTCTTTCTGTTCGAATGCAAAGGGGGGGAAAAAAAAAAAAAGGGGGGGGGGGGAATAACCCATGCAAGTCATGCTCAAAGACTTGGTTATTGTTGCTTGTTGGATTTCTGCTCTCTGTGGTTGTCGGGCCTAATTCAAAGTAATTCAGGCTACTCAGTGGGGGCAGTGCATAGCTCCACAGGAAATTATGATAGCAAAAGTCTTCCTGTAGAGCTCTACACTTGGCACTACAAAGTGCCTCGGGCTGCAGTTACCTGAATAGGGTTGAATTAGACCAGACAACCGCATCATCCCACTTCTTAATCTATTAGAGCGATATACAAGTGGCAATTGTTGATTGCAAAAATGGGATTAAGAGGCTCTTCAAGTGAATTGATTTTCTTGTGAGAACAAAAAGAGGAAAGAGAAGGCTCGTTTGAATCACACAGCCAGAAAGTTTCGTGAATGGGTTCCACTCCAAATGTTAGAATTAAAGCAATCAGTGTTTCCCCATGGAGCACGCAGGTGAGAGGAATAAACTGCTGAAAAATAGAAAATGATGTCTAAAACTCAAAGTTTGTGGCGCTCTGGCCAAATCGCGTCTCTCCCCCCCGCCACCCCTCCCTCCCTCCCTCCCTGCTCCCGGCAGCAACAACAAATCCTTGTTTCAGCCGAAGACTTTGTTGCTCTTCATCAGCCTCTGCTTATTATTCTTTAATCTTGATTTTTGCCAACACGTTTCATTTATTTATTTTGCTTTTGCTCGGGGAAGAAAAGGGGAGAAAAGCTGCTTCGACTCCTCCCTGGTTTTCCCTGAACCTTTCCACTTACTCCTTCCCCCACCAAGATCAAAGCAGAGCCCGTGTCTCTCCCAAGAGACCTCCAAAACGCGCTCCTGGGGTAACTCCTCAGGGGTTTCACCCAGCCCCATCGGTTCTTGCTTTTCCCCTCGGGGCTACTATTTTCACCGCAACTACAAGTTTTGTGTGGCCAAGTGTCGTAAATCTCCTCTTAACCTCGGTGCGTCATCCATTGGGAAAAACAGAGCCCGGTGTTCGAGCCTCGCTGAGATGGGTCCTGCTATTTATTTTTGGGTGCCTCTGGGTGATGCTGGAAACCATTCTGCCTCGGCTGAGGCAAGGTGCTGAGCGTACGTGTGGTGGATGTTGAGCTGCACGGGTGAAGGCATGTCCCATGCTGGGCGTACCGGAGGACGGTGCTCGGGCAGGGCTGGCTGTCAGCAGTGTGGAGAATAGAAGTGACACCCAGCGGGGAAAAGGAGCTGCCGGAGCAGATGGAGAGAGCCTGGTGCTAGTGCTGGCAGTGGGACTAGCCAGGAAGAGATAGTGGGGAAGGTCCCCTCTTGGGCACAGGGATGAGAAACCTCCTCTCCCACCATAAAAGCATGGGAACTCACCCCGGGAGCAGGCATTGCGGCAGGGATGCAGGGGTGAGCCACTTGCAAGTGGCTTCAAAGACTTTGGGGAGGGGAAGAAGCAGCCGAACTAGACTTTCCTCCATGCGTTGGAGGGGAGGTGTCCATCCTTGTCACATCATGGCCAGCCTGGCTGCCCAGGCCTTGTCATGTAGGATGTGTCCATCCTCGTCACATCATGGCCAGCGTGACTGCTCAGGGCTTGTCGTGTGGGACGTGTCCATCCTTGTCATGTCATCGCCAGCCTGGCTTCTCAGGGCTCCTCGTGGGCTTTGTTTGCTCTTCTTTAAGTTTGTTGTTGCAGGCTTGTTTTCTCACCTGGCCTCCGCTCAGCAAGGGGCTTGATGAGAAGCCTCTTGGAGCAGGAAGGGCTGATGGAGTCATTGCTGTGAACTCCTGGGGCACAGCCTCCAGTGGGGCTCTCGCCCCGCTGCTTTGGGAAGGGGCAGAAGCAAATTAGGGGCAAAACACCGCCTCGATGCTTTACTTGTGATTCTTTGTTTCAAAAGGTGGTTATGTTCTTGAAAAACCTTTCGTTTTGGGTAGGTGGTGGTTGGAGGGGGCTGAGTTTCTGTGGCACCAGCGACCCCTCTGACAGCCAAAGCACCCTACGTGCCTGTTCCCAAGTGCTGCGGATCCAAATGAAACAGTAAGACGAAATGTCCCTCCTGTTGAAGGTCAAATTCATACTTTCCCGAAGCCTTCACCGGGAGCAGCCACCTTAAGCCTCTTCCCAGCAAATTCCAGACCTTCCTGCATCTCTCTCAGCTCCAGCAGTTTTACGGGGTGTAATTTCCAAAGACCCAGTTGCACGGATTTCCCTTTTTCCTCTCTTCTCACCCATGGGAGAATTTTTCCCAAAATCTCAGCCATGGGATGCCAGGAGCACCCACCAGGTGCCAGCATCCATGAGCGGCAAGTGGGAACAAATTCCCCCTTTGCAACAACACCTCTTTCTTTAACCGCAACCCATTAATTGCTTTGTATTTAATTACCCAAGATTGCATCAGGTCCGCGTAGCGTATTTGTGTGCGTGCTATCAATTATGTCATAATAAATGAATTTCCCTTTCAGGATTCCCTGCAGCCGATGGCCGGGCTTCTGTTCCTCCTTGACTGTTCTGACTTTGAACAGGTTTATTCAGCTGTTGTCTGCTAAGCCCCACAGAAAAGAACAATAGCTTCTGATCTGCCTTTTATGGGTTATTGGGAACTGGTGGTCCGCACTACAGCTTTGGTCAGTGATTAACCAGAGTGAAAACAAACTACACAAGGCTAAGTTGATGTTGGAGGAGGAATGAACCCACTTCATTAAGGCTTTAAGAGGAAACCTTTTCTTCTTCAATGCTTGTTCACAACTTTTCAGGTCTCTATTTAATCACGTAATTCTCTCTAAGTAGGAAGAGAAGCTTGCCTCACAGCGAGAGGTCTTTTGCCACATGACAACTTAGAAAGATAAATTATATATAAATATCTTCATGGTTTTGTGGAGAGAGGAAACCAAATTCAGTTTTACTGCGTGCAGCTAATTTACCAGTGCCAGGGGCTTCCCAACCTCCCATTGCAGGAGGGGAAATCTTTGCTGCGATTCCCTTAACTTTTGGGGGGTGGGTGTGTGTGTAGGGTAAATAAATCATATCTGACCAGTGCCAGACACGGGCGGCTGATGGGGGCAGATGAAGAGGCAGCAATAATAGCAACCCTCCTTTGCAACACCACGGAGCCACGATGGAAGTGCTCCTCATGATGGAGTTTTTATTTCGTCATCCGGAGAAATCACACCCTCCTGCACCCCAGGGGTTCTCTTTGAGGTTGGCAGCCCCGGGGAACTAAAGCAAAAGGCAGGAGATTTGGGGTGGCTGAATTTGGTGCCGTTGAACATGGCGAGCGGCTCCGGGTCCTGAGGTCCAGCCCTGGCGTTGCACTGAGTAATCGCACAAAGCGCATCGTATCGGGGCAGCCCACGAGCTTTTGTTTAGTGTAATTTATTATTTTTTTAATTTTTTTTTATTTTTTTTTTTAGTATGGCAGTTAAGTATGGTTTGGGGAGCATATGACTTTGACCCAAAGCACAGCAGTAATAAATCGACCCAGTGGCTCTTCTAGGGATATGTGGCAGCAGCAAAGCCCGGTGTTCCCACAGCCCCCGTGCTTCTGACGGTGCAGACAGCAGCCCCTCCTGGCTCTCAGTGCGTGCACAGGGAGGGATAACATGGATACCTTGGGAAAAGCCAGGGTTCTGCTTGCTGGGCACCTTTGGCATCTCTACTGAGCCCCGTGTAGACAGCAGAGGTCTTTGTTGGGCAGATGCTCGAAGCGCAAAGAGGTGCGTGTGAATCTGGTGCTTGTGGGATGGGCATGGCTGGTCCAGGCTCCTGCTGGGATAACGGGGGGTTGGTTTTGGGGCCAGAATGGAGAGAGTTGTGGCTGGGTGGGTGCAGGTCACCTGTTTTTCCTCATTTTCCCCTCTGAGGGCTACAGCGGGGACATGTAGGGGATCCCACTCAGCAGAGGTGACTGTACCGCTGGGCACCTTCTGCTGGCAGGGCTGTCTCCTGACCCACCAGGGTACGGCAGGGAGACCAAGGGTGGCTTTGCAAGAGCAGGGCACCCACACCACCGGGCAAGTCCCTTTGTGCACCCCAACGCCTGCAGCTTCTCCAGGGCTGCTCCCCTCTCCTGCAGACCCCAAGCCACAGCCCGATTCCTAAACACCCTTCCCAGCTACCAGGAGTGGGTGCAGCATCCCCTTCTCTACCTGCCCCGAGTGATCTAAATCGCTCCTCTGCACCCATCTGTTAAACTTCGTGGGGAAAGAATGGATCTTGGAGAAAGGACATTTGAGGAGAAGCAACTTCTACTCCCAGTGGGGCAAGGAAGCCGGTCTTGCCTGGGGGACCCTCCACGCTGCAGAAGCCATGGGTAAGGCTTGGCTCTGCTCCTGGTGCAATGTTGCACCAAGGAGAGATGGACCCACCTTGCGTAGAAGCAGAAAACTCATTCCTCTTGGGAGAACGGTGGCTGCAGCTAAACAGGTTGGGAGACACGGCAGGGAAAAGAGGGTAAAACATCTGCAGAGGAGCTCTCCCACTTCTCATAAAGCCCAGAAAAGGTGACGGTTTCCTCCTTAAATTGAATGGTGAGAGCACAGTTTTCCCTCCAGTGACGCACCGCAAAGCATGATTCTGCATAGAACTATCATTTTGTTTTCTCCAGGTGTTTTGTAAATTGATTAATTTGGGGTACAGAAATGTTTAAATACTTCGTTAGCCAAATTCTTTGAACTCATATTAGAGGAGCGTGTTGAAATAGTGTAATGAAGTGCTTTGGTGGGAGCTGAGGGCAGGGGGGCTGGGATGGGAGCAGCGTGGGTTTGCTGCAGGTGAGGATCTGGCCCAGTGCAGGGTTTGGCTATTAAATGACAGCACTAAGCTGTCTCAATTAATAATTAAGATGTGTGTTTAAATAATGCATCAAAGGAAATTGCTTAAATTGCAAACTTGAGATTTTTGGGGTAAGTTCATGTTCAGACTCAGGCTTCAAATGTGGGAGGAATTCAGATATCTAATGTACCGACATGAAACGGGGATTTCAAAAGCTTTAGCTTTTGTGTTAAAATGATGAAAAGAGAGTGGTAGGGAAAGAGACTGCCGAGCTCCTCAGAGTGTTTGTGAACAAAATAGCACCTTTTGGGGGAAACAAAGGCAACCCTTCAGAGTCTATCAAACAGTTTATGCCCCAACTGCTGCAAAAACCGGGCAGCAAAAAGTATGAGAGATCCTTTAGATGATTCCTCCGGAGGGAAGGCTAAGCTACAGATTGAACAGAGAGAAAAGAAAGGCAGATGTGCCTTGGAAAAAAGGATTATCAGACTAGTGTCCATTTAGGAGTCTGCAGCTGAATGAGGAGAAGAAACTGAAGCAGGGTGAGACTTCCCACGATGTTTTATATCTGGTGCGGAGCTCTCCTTGGGGACAGCGCAGGGTCTCACGGTGTCAGCTCGGGATGTGCCGCATTACCTGGAGCTACAGGGAAGCTTGTGCGTCCTTCCTGCAGCCGGTCCAGCCCGTCCTGTGCCCGTCACCCTGCTGCATTTGGGCCCTGAGAAACGTGACTTTCTGCTTGGGAACGTGGCATCTTCAGGGCGGCACAGTGGGACAGGGAGCGTGGGGAAAGAGCCCCATCCAACGTGACAGCATCTATTTATCTGGCCTACATCTCTCCTGCCAGCTGATGCCACGTCACCCGACTGTCCCCGTCCCCTCCGGGCTTCTCACAGGTGGAGGAGGGCCCGTTCGTGCATGGGAAGCCTTTTCAGCAAAAAGGCTGGAGACCAGGAGAAGCCACTGGCTGCTGAATCACTCTCTGTGCCCCCATGCAGGGGATCTGTCCCTCTCCCAAGCAGAAATCCTGGCTGTCTGGGCTGAGTGACAACTCATCAAAGCCTCACCGGTGCTCTCCGACATGCAGCCAAATAACTTCTTATCCTTCTTTTTTAACACAGTGAGCACTTTGAGGCTGAGGGAAGCAGAGCCCCCCATCATAAGCCACCATCCCGGGAAAGGGATGCTGCCAGCGGGGATGTGATGGACACAGCCATGCTCCTGGCTTAAAATCCAGAGGTGGGAAGGATAAACTGCACCGTGGGAGGCCAGCGCTGCTACCTTTCCAGACCTCGCAGAGTGGTGAGGATTATATCATCCCATAGCAAGTTTGGGTCTCCTTAAGAAGATCTGCCCTAAGGGAAGTTGGCACTCAACCGAAATAGCAACGGATCCATGTGCTCCTGGGCTTTGGCATCAGGCAACGTCCAGGGCTGGTTTGGGGAACAGAAATTGTGCGCTGCTGGATGTTTTGTGCTCTCAGCCATCTCGGCTGCTCCAGGGTGATGGCAGAGCTGCCTTGAGCAGGCACAGCCTTCGCTTCGGCTGGAGGTTGGGCTTTCCCAGCATCTCATCCCGACACTGGGGACAACACAGGTTTCACCCATCCTGCATGAGCCTGGTTGGGCTCCTTCCCCTTTGCGTGCTTGCAGGGAGGCAAACCCACCTCCTGCTGCCAAACCCCGAATCCTCCGCTCCCCCAGGGATGGGGATGGGTGGCAGTGGCACCTCCTGTCTGGTTGTCACCATTGTTTCAGTCCCGTGGCCGTAGGGTTTGGCCGTGTTGACGTTTGTCTGGTTCGACTCCAAACATAAACCTCTCCCGGGCTGAATAGCGAGGATTCCGTGGTGCAAAAGGCCGGCTTTCCCTTCACACATGAGGGGTTTGCTCCATTATGCTTTGACGTCCTGCAAAGAAGCTGCCTCGGCATCAATGGCCTCCTAACACGGTGACACATGTAGGACCCGAGAGCTCCGGGAGCAGGTTTAAATAGGACCATTGAATCCATCTTCCCGTGTGTGTGTGACTGTCGGTGGCAGGAGCCCAGCGGTCGATTGAGCCGTCAACGCATGCGGATGGACCAAATTTTGGACTTTCTGCCCTGCGCGAAACGACCGGTCTCGATGCATTGGGTCTGATTCAAGCCTTGGAACAATATTTGGCTGCTCAGGAAGGGACCATGGGGTACAGTATGTGTAATTAGTGCGCCGTGGCAGTCTCAAACCTGTTGAAAGGAAATAATTTAAACTGCAAATTGTTTCCCTCCGTAGCTGAGAGCTGCACAAAGGAGAAAGTCTCTGCTCAGGGTTATTATTAGGCGCCAGGGCTCTGGAGCTGTTGTATCTAATGGAGAGAGAAGTAGGTAGTGTTTAACCAACAGAGGAAAGAGTGTTTAACCATAAGCATGTCTCTCTAATTTCTGCTTACAGTCCCAACCGTGAGCGGGTCTGAGCATCAAAGGCGATTTCGCTGATGCCGACACCACAGGGATTTCATCCCTTTTACTGGGGGATGAGAAAAGGCCCTGATTTCCCAAGGACGGGTTTTCCCCCAGATTGCTGTTGCTGGTCCAGACTTCTCAGGCTGGAGATGACCCTGGAGGCTGTGGTCCAGCCCTGGAGCACAAAGGCTGTGGCCAGGCATCTCTCCCTCCAGCTCACACCCGCTGCCACTGTCTCCAGCAGCTGCCCGGTGCCACCGTAGCCTTTTCATACAGCAAGCATCTGAGCAGGCCTGGCTGGTCCAGAGGCGCCTCTTCCAGGTGGGGATGTGAGTTTGCGTATGACACAGCAATGGTGCTGATGCTTTTTCTCCCATTCCGTCTGCAAGGTGCCCCGTCAGCGTTTTCTGGAGTGCACGAATGTGACGTTGGGAAAACAGGACCCATGTGCTCGACCTGTGAAATGATGCCCACGCAGGGCTCCGTGGGGGATGTGCTTATGACCCAGATTTATGAAAGTCATCAAGTGTCTATTGATTTTGGCTGCTCTTTGTGGCCTCAGGACCTCACTCCCCTCCACTGGGGACCAGCTGGATGGAGGATCCCGAAGAAGGGGGGTGTTTTGCATCAAGCGGCTCTTTGCGCCTCTCCAGAAGCGTGTCCTACGAGCATGATGGAGCTGCCGGACTGGAACGTCGTGACTGTCTGTGGGATGGAGAACAAGAAAGAGCGTGTGGCAGCTTTGGACCATGCTGGGTCAACGAGGTAACGTGCAATCTCTATTTCCTCATGAGTAGGAGCACTTTTTACTCAAAATCTGCCTTTGCAGAACTTCTTTAGCAAATGTACACAGTGGAGCATGCTTGGGGAATGGTTTGGATGATGCTTGTCTGAGAGATGATTGGCGATGTTGGGCTTTCCTCACCCTTGTGGGAAGCCTTGAACCTTGCTGGGGTGCTGCCTGGAGGGGGATGCCATGGGCTGTGGGACCCACGTAGTCCCTTACGGTGGGGACAATGTGCCAGGGAGCCTCAGGAGAGACAAGCAGGGCAGCCTTAGCAGTGCAACCCCTCCGTGTGAAACCCCTGCCACGAAGCACAGGCTCCCACAGCAGCTCCCCGCTCAGGGGGCAATGGCCTTGGGCTGATCCTGGCCAAGGAGAGCTAGCCCAGGGTGTCAGCACCCCAAAGGATGACCCTGGCCGTGAGGCAGATGGCCACCAAAAACCACTGCCTGCGCATGGATCCGTGTCTCCGATGGCAGGGACGCTGCAGGGAGACGTTGCCCAGAGCTGGATTAACTTCAAACCCAAAAAGGGAGCCAGGGGGGAGGAGAAATAAAAAAAAAATAAATAAATAAATCGCTTCTCTGGCCATGCAAGGCGAGTTTGTGGCTCTGGTGACTCAGGATTAGTGCTCTACAAAGGGAGGGTAGGAGCATTATAGTGAAATGTAGACTCTCCATAGGAGGCACCCATACATCCCGGCGGTGCAGGGAGGGGAGAGGAGGGGGGGAAAGGCATCTGTGGCCCGGCCAAGTTTGCCGAGGGAGCCAGATCGCCCTCGTCGCTGCCCAGACGCAGGTGTCAAACCTGAATAGAGCTGGTGGAAAGCACGGCGTGGGTACCTGCAGGTAACATCCCTTCCGGCTGCATCCCGGGGGATGCCCGGCCCCGGTACCCTACGGCACAGGCGAAAGGACTGGAAAGAGAGGACGTGCGCGAGGTGGGAAGAGAAATCCGTGTCTGCGTGCGTGTCGGTGTGTAAGGGTAATGTCTGCTGGGAACTGTAGGTAGCGGGGGCACGGTCAAGTGTGAAACGAGGAACGAGGTTAATGCTGGAAAAGCTGGCAGTGTTTTCCTCTGTGCCCGCGTGCGATGTGTACGTGCAGCGTGGCGTAGGGTGGTCCCACGGGCACAACGCCTGCAGGAACCCACCCGCACCCTCTGCGTGGGCTGGGGAAGAGGAAGCTGTGGCGGGAGTGTGTTTTCCCCCCTGTTCTCGGTGTTTAATTTCATCATGAGAGCGTTTTTCTCAAAAAGCAAAGGGGGAACTTCTCCTGCTGGGTCGAATGCTGTTGCTCCTCTGCCACCGCTCTTTGCGGGTTAAGTTTCCATCAGCCTCTGGCACCAACAGGCAAAACACGGCGTTCCCTAAGGAGATGCTCTGTGCTGGCAGTGCCTTGCTCTGAGACCCAGTGCCTAAATAAAATCTCCGGCTTTCTGGAGGATGTTAAGGGGGTGAGGGCTTTGGAGGGACAGGAACGTGTAGGATGCACAGCTTTGGAGCTGGGATGGGAGGAAAACACCTGCAAGCGCTGGTGATGCCTCCTCGGGTGCCTCTCTGCACCCACCGTTTCCTCCCAGGGCTCTGGGGACACTGGAAGCAGTGGTGGGGCTCTGGGGAATTAGTTAATTGGTTTTCAGTCACTTCATCTTCCATTGGAAAAACGGCAAGCACAAGCACGTATGTAATTATCTATATAATTATATATGTATACATATATAAAGTCTGAAGACTTTTTGTGAATAGGGATCTTGGAGGGTAAATACAGGACTGGAACCCAAGAATCTTAATTTTGCCTCAAATTTTGGCTATACTGTTTCTATAGAGACCAAAAGGAAGCTTTGGCTCCCCCACTCAGCTATTAAAGTTTAGTGCATTGAAAACTGTCTTCATGCTGTGATACCCTTTCAGGGAGTAGAATAGGGTCTGAGCTAATCCATGAAAGTTGTCATGCTATGAACTAGTAGTCAAGCTTTTTCCTTTCAATTGAGTCTAAAACTATACTGTACTTCACACTTGATTGGCCCTTCAGATGGCAGGACTCAATATCCCTGCTGGAAATAAGCTCGTCTTCACACAGTGATGTTGAACGTGGAAAGATCTTGTTTCAGTGGCATAATTACTAGCGCTGCAATATGAAAGTCATCAGGATGAGATTTTTTTATTATTATTATTATTATTACTTTTTTTTTGGTCTAATTAATAGATATCAAACTTTGCTTTCTTCTTCCTAAAGATGAGCGGGGTTTGGGTGGGATGCTGGCAGCACGTGGTCCTCCCAGAACCTGGACCCGAGCGAAGGCTCCCACTCTCTCGGGAGCTTTTCTCTCCTCACTGTCGCACGCACAAACGTAGCAAGGCAAAGTTATCATCTGCTCACCCACCTCAGCCTTCCCCCTGGGTGTGCTGTAGCAAAGGTAATGAATGGGTCTCTCTCTCTTTTTTTTTTTTTTTTTTTTTTTTTCCTTTCTTCTATTTTTTATTTTTTTTCCCCTCCCATCTATCACCATAACTGTATGAAGCAGGATTTTGTGCCGGGGACAATTTTTTCCCATGGAAATCAGCCCCTTCCTTTGACCTTAGCTGCTACTTGTGCGTGTCCCAGGGGCTTAAATCGATAGTGGGGACACTGGACCATCGCTATAGGTGGAGCAGCTACGAGACTCTCGATTAAGACTTCACCCGTGAAAAGTTACTGTATTTTTATGATTAAATTTTCAAATGGGGGACAAAAAAATGCCTTGAACTGTAGAGACCAAAAGGGGGCACCAAGGCATTAAAAAAAAAAAAAAAAAAAAAAAGTGATGGTTTTGGTAGTTTACCTATATCAACTGCCAAGGTTTCTACTGTAGTTTTCTTGCTTGGTGTAGTTACTAAACAACAACAAAAGTGTCTCCTCAAAGTTTATGCCAATCTCCAGTATTTTCCCTGTGCCCACGTGACACTTCGATTCTGCTGGGGAGGCTGCTTTGGGGATTTCTTTTGGTCTTTTTCTTTTTTTTTTCTTTTTTTTTTCTGTGGTAATCTTCCTCAGTTACTTTTTTTTTTTAAGATTTGGAGAGTTTTTGTGAATGTGGAGTTGGGTCGCGTGGGCTTTCTTAATTCAGGAGCGAGGCTTTAGAGAATGAGCACCAGGTTAATTTAACGATAGACCTCTTCAAAGCCTTTTCTGGAGTATTGGGCGCTGCCTCTGCCATCACCTTTAAGCACAAGTTGGCTGTTTCCTTTTGGCTGCCTTTCCCCCTTTACTGGGTGTGAGAGGATTTCTCTTTTAGCTGGCTGTGGGATGAAACGGAGGGCGCAGGTAGGGACGGCGTTAGCCCCCTCTCTCCCCCCTTGGGAAAGCAGCTTTAATTACGGCCAGCCTCATTTATGGGTGGCTCAGCCCAGCGTCGTGGTGTCAGGACACAAGGCGCAGGCGTTGGAAGGAATCCTGACTAACGCGACACCGAAGTAGCTCTTCTCCCGCCGCTGCGAGAAAGGGGCGAAAGAGCAGAAAAAAATCACATATTTCGTCCATTTTCCACCCCCATCCTGTAGGCAGATTTGGTTCAAAGCCCTCTCGGTGGGAACGGCTGCGAGGCAGGGAGGGCACGGAGCGATCATGCTCCCCAGGCTGGGGATTTATTTTTTTTTTATTTTTTTTTTTTCTTTCTCTCGACTACGCAGGGTTTTATGGTGCGCGGTGCATGTTTATAATCTCCATTTTTTACAAGCACCTTAGCACGTAAAACGCCAGTCAGACGATTATAGCTATTTTGCGATCGCTGGTTTTTTATTTGTGCCTTTGTAGCTCTGCTCGTACGAAGTCCTTTCGTAAAATTGTCGGATTCAATTATTTTTCACACCAAATTGGAACGAGTTTGTTTGCCTTCTTTAATGGAACCGCCTTTATTGGTTTTTAAATTTATAATTTAGAGATGAAAGATGAGGTGTTTTCAAGCGCTGAATATAATGTTTTATAGTTTAATTTGTACTGAGACCTAAGCTTTATTTTTGGTTTTGTTATGTTACCTAATTTATTGGATCGTATATTATATAACACAAAGCAACTGAATAGCTGAGGTTACATTAATAATTTTGATACATGTGGCTAATTAGTTTGCATTTTCTATGGATCTCAATTTAAAAAAAAAAAAAAAAAGAATCTCCATATCTGTTTTAGGTTTCAGCAACAATGTTAAATGCAGCAGGTACCTAAATAGAACCATTCACACAAAATGGTGAAATTCACTTTTTAAATATAACTGATTTGATAGTTTTAAAAAGTGAGTATCGATTTGGTATCTCGCAATTTGCTCGCAAAAGGATACAGTCGTCTTATCTGCCCCCCCCCCCCCGTTTATTAACGACACCTTCGAAAGTGCAGGGCAGGAACCTGGTTTGTTCGGTGGTTTAAGAAACGGCATTTTTGATCCAGCTGCCTCGCAAGAAACGAGAAGTCGTTGCTGTTTTGGCTGCAAGTGCTTTATGAGAAAGTGGGGAAAGGAGGAGAGAGACTTGAAATACCATAAACCAGCCTGAGTAATTTAGTTGAAAAAGTCATTTGTTGAATATCTAATTTTCCTCTTTCGGTTTTGTTGCAGTTTTAAATTAACCCATGATTTGAGTCAAATATTACTATATTATTCTAACTCATCTTTTCCAGCTAACTTGTTCAAAATAATTTCTGGATTTAAATAGTTCCCTTCTGTTTCTGCAGCTTACTTTGAGAAATGATCGCTAAAAAGTGTTAGACTTCAGCTACTCTTTTGATACAATTAATAATAATTAATAATAATAATAAAAAGAGTCCTCCTGCTGACAGCACTAAAATACTGTGGGTTTCCGTTCCGCTGCGCTGTTTGGCTGATCGTAAATCTACCCTCTACAGCTCCGATCGGGTTTTAAAGGTCTGTCATAATTTATTAAACCAGTTAACAAAAATGTGTAGGTAAAGAAAACCCATTCAAATGTGAGCATCGACCACTTCAATCACTATCTGCAGAAAGCTGATTTATCGGGTTAAATTCCCTTTCCGCGGCGAATAGCGTTTTGCTCTGGAATAGACTTGCAATGTGAAAATGTTTGTTGGTTTTTTTTTTTTTTCAGGGAAGGTGGAGAAGCGAAAAAAAAAAATAGGAAACGCATTCTTAGTTTTGCCTTTGTATCATGCTATAATTGCAAAATAAGGTTTTCTTTCCTCCTTTCGGAGGCGAGGAGGTAAACGTTACCTCTTTTGAGCCCATGCAACTCAGATTAATCGAAAGTGCAGATTTAGAAAAGTAGAAAACGTACAGGCAGAATTTGAAATACAATTTCCCCCCTTGATTTAAAATTATAACCTATGGGGAAAAAAAGGTTTGAAAATTGGCTATTCCAAATGCCTCAGATTTTATTTTTTTTCGTGTCCCACGTGTGTGTGCTTTATAAGGGATGGGAGGACCTGTGCTGTGGCTTTGGGTGCTGCCCTGCGGAGCAAGTTGTTGCCCAAATTTCTATTTCTTGTAGCACAGAAAAGGGGGAAAAAAATCTGCCTCCGTGGTACTCTGGGGGAATTCCATTTCACCGGACCCGGCTTCCCTGCAGCTGGATATATCAGCAGATGAATTTACTGCTGATTTCCAGCGTGCTCTGCCTGAACGGGAGCAGGGTTGTGTTTTTTTTTGGTTTTGTTAAAAAGCAAACCATTTCCAACTCCTCGTTTGGCCAAATGCTGAGGGTGCGAGTTCCCCGCGCCCCCGGTTGTGCGTTGGGAGGCTGTGAACCCCGCGAGTGCTGGCAAAGCACCTCGTTAGGGTAGTAATCCCGCTGTATTTGAATTTTCAGGGTACAGCAGAGCGCTCGTTTGCCGTGTATCTCTCTGTCTCCCTCCCTAACGTTAGCGCAGAAAGGAAACTTAATCTCTCCAATGACCCGGCTTCTGTTCTTCAGCTCATAAAAGCCAAAAAATGTCAAGCCAGAGACTCCTAAACGTTGGCAGATCCTGTAAATTACCCTGTAGCACCGACAGGATAACACCTTCCGGGGAGCAGATTTTTTTTCCCCGGGCTCGGAGTTTTATTCCCTTTTGTGAGTTTAAGAGACGCTCTCGATAGCAATTCAACGCGTCCGCACTCACAGTATTTGATCTATAACAAATTGTTTTATTACGCACAACCAACTGAAGGTTATTGTGATGGAATACAAATTTTTAAATGAATTCCAGGGCGCTGGATGCCTCATTGCCTACGCTCAGAGGAAGGCTGCTGTATTTCTGGCCGCAGAAGCAGAGACACGATTTAATCAACACATTTAGAAATAAAAATCCAAATGTTTCCTTCCAAAGTGGGCAAATTAAATGCTCAGCAGAGGAAGGGTTTTAACGTTGCCCTGCATAATTAGCGACTCAAATGTAGGCAAATACCGTTAATATTGCTTTGCTTACCACTGATTAATCTAATATTGATGGGGAATAAGGGAAGGAACGGGTTTTGGTGAGGTAGTTAGGACGGGAGCCTCAAGTAGGAGCTGGATTTGGTGGTTTTATAAAAATGTGCAAAGGAAAAAAAAAAAAACCCAACCCCACCATTCCTTTCTGCTCCTTGCTTTGACACTGCCTAAATTAAATGCAGAGTTGCGTTGGCTTTGCACGTTGTTTTTTGCTCGTTTGACATTTAATACTGTTGTATCAGGACCGCTCATCTTAGCTGAGATACCGATGGAGGGGGGGGAACCACCCAATTTAGACCAAATGTGAGAGGGACTCGCTGAAGCCAGTATCTGGGAGGGATTTGGTGGGGTGCAGAAGGCGGATTGTCCCCCAGGACGGGGCTGGGGAGAGGATGGGGAGCGTTGCTGCCACCACAGCCTTGGGGACCCCAGCAGGTCCCCAGCACCGCAGCCTCTTCTTTCCCTCATTGCTACTTCCTCCCGCAGACGGATGAAACGTGCTTTCTCCATAAAACCCTCATTAATCCGGTGTATAAAGTGTATTTTAAAAGTTGATTGTAAACAACGCGCAGTTCGCCGCCGCTGCAACGCCAGCGCATTCAATAAATGTCATGTTATTGTATGTCTGGAGTTCAAAAAAAGGAGAAAAAAAAAAAAAAAGGAGGTGGGGGGGGGAGTTTAGTTGCAATCTGTAATTAAATCCAGCGGGAAGTATTTCCTGAATGGCAGAGACCTTTCACACTCTGTTACCTAATTCTTTACAGGTGATTTCGCGCCCCCCCCCCCCCCCCAGCTTTCCCCCTTCCTTTCTTTTTTGGCACTGGGAAGTGGTAGTCGTAGCAAAACCGGTTGGATTTCAGAGCGAGAAAATGCTCTCTCTGCCATCTCATAGTGAAACTGGTAAACACGATGGCTAGTCCTCAGGGTGAGGAAAAAGTAATTTCACATTTTTTTTTTTTTTTTCCTCCCCAGGAAGGAAAATGTGATCGAAGGGACTAGAAGATAATAATAATAATAAATAATAATAATAATAATTTTTATTTAAAAGAAAAGCCCAACCAAAAACTCTTTTGGTTGAAAAAGAGCTCGACGCAAGGCTCTATTTTCCCCTTTTGTGTTGGAAATGACGGCGGGGAGCACAGGGAAGGGGCTGCTCCCCTGGGGATGCTCTCCCCCAACCTCCATCTCCCCACCCTTGGGTCCCTCGGGGCCGGTGGGGGGGGCTCTGGCCTGGCCGGGGGCTCTCGCCCTGCTCCGGCGGCCGCCGGTGTAAACTCTCGCAGCGGCACAACGGGGAGCAGCCCGCGCACAAGACGGCCTTTTCTCTCCTGAGGAAGAGTCCGCCTCTCCCCTCCAACCTGCTTTGCTGGAAAAAAAAAAAAAAAAAGGGCTTTCCCAGGCGAAATAACTTACTTACATTGGGAGGAGCCTTTTGTGGCCGGGGCTCTCGTATTGTTCTTTGAAAAAGTGGCCCTTTTTCCACCCCCCCTCCCCGCTCCCTGAAGAATAAAGCGATGCAAAGACATACAAATGGCAACAGCAATGACTCGGGCTGTTACACGCAGGTCTGATTTGATATATGAGATCAGTTCCTAGAGTATAAATCTCTGGTTTCCTTCCCAGCTTTGTGCTGAGATTCTCGCCCGATGTTTTGATAATACCTTCTGAAAAGCGTATTTCTTCCAGGCAAATAAATGTATAAATGCTCCCCAAACGCGCTCGCAAGCAGAAATGTCAGCTAGTGTTCTCCAGATATTTTGATGTCGATGGAACAACATTTTGCATTGACAAAGATGGAAATTTAAAGTAACGACTTGGTGCGGCAGCCTTCAAAATGGTAGATAAAAATACGGCAAAATTTCCTTACTGTTGATAGAATAGGTTGCTTTAATTTTAAATTATCTAGGTAAATTGGTGGTTGCGCTCAGTCTAGTGACGTTCCTGGCCTCTTGGCAGCATCCCTTGTGCCAGGGTTTCACCACCAGACCTTTGAGATGTTGGTTGCCCCAACAGCTGCTCCTCCCGTTTCGTGTTGGCCACCCAATACCCCTCACACGGAGGTTACTGCTACCCCCTGGCTCGGGTGCCTCGAAGCAAACTTGGGAAGAAAACCTGCCTCTTTGAAGTCAACATCTCCTGGGGAAAACAAGTCAACGTATTTTGTCGTAAGAAATGATACAGAAATTCCCTCTTGCCTCCACACCAGCGTTACCACTCGCTCCGTGGCTGTGGATGGTGCTGCTAAACCAGGACCAGGGGTTCACAAGTTGGGAAGGGCTGGTGTTCATCATGTCCCTCATGGAAACTGGGAAAGCCGTCACTCTGGTATTGCTGTAGCTGAGTTGGTGAGTAAGTTTGCCCCTTGAGATGCTGGTGAGGCCCAGAGGTTTGTAAGATCGTGGAAGAAAGAGGACACTGGTGCCCACCAAGAGAGCTGCTTTGTATTGGCCAGTCCACAAGCAGAGGATCAGCTCGTTCCTATGCACCACGGCATTCGTGGAGGTCCTGGGGAGGACTGTCACATGGTGGGACAGGGATGGACACCACCTCTCCTGCTCTTGCAGCTATGGGATGGTTATAGCGGTGTGCAGGAACTCGTAGTATGTGTCACGTCCAGGGGTTATCCTGCAGACATGTTGCCGTCTGCTCCACCATGGCCACGTGCTTTCCAGAGGTGGGTACGTCAAAGCTGCTGGGTGGTGTTTTTGTGCTGTGAGTGGCCCATGCCCACAGGAGGCTTTGCCTGCAGGTTGGGTTGAAGAGCAGTTGATAACAAACGCCATCGGTGCCACGTGGATGGAAAAAATGGTGGTTGCAATGCTCTTGTGAAAGTGGCTTGTCTGGACTTAACCACAGTACGGGTACGTGGTACTTCCTCCTGGTCCCCCAAAACACAGCAGCTTCCCACCCCTTTCCTCGGTGGCTACAAACCGGAGTACCCGCTCTCCAGGGAGCAGCCGATCTCTTTGTTGTAACTGCGGACCCCAAACAGCCCGACTAACGAACCTGGGATGAGAAAAGACAATCAAGCCGGTTGGAGACTTTGCTATTATTATCTGCTCCTGGCACAAAGTGGAAGCACCTCGTCTACACCAAGCCTCGCTCCTTTACACTTTGCTTATCTGCAAATTCCATAATCAGCATACGCAGAACATGCTTTTTCCACGTTTATTAGCACTGATTAGTAGCAGAACGCGGTGGCGAGCCCTCCTCTTACTCCAACTTCATTACTTTTACAAAGTAGACTACAGCCCCCTTACCCGAAGAGCGCTTTGCTCGGAAGAATTATCGATGATTAAAACCAAGCTACACTTGTCAAAATAAATTACCCGAGTGCGTCTTGAGAGGCAGCAGCCTTCCCCTGTAGGGCGGTTGCCTGCCTGGCTAATTTGCCCTGCGCGGAGGCTTGCGGTGGGACGGCGGCGCTGGCGGAGGCCGCCCGGTGCCACGCGGCAGCTCCCCGGCGCGGCAAGGCCCTTATGGAAGCGACTTGGATTCTCTTCGCGTTTCCTCATACGTTAACTGATATTACACCAGCCGCAGGCGTAATCAAAGTTCGCCGGCCGAGGAAGGTAGCTCGCTCGTCGGTTTGCAGGGCTCGGGTTCCCCGGGACGGCCCCCAGCCCGTGCAGCGTCTCCGGCTGCTGGATTTTGCATGCGGATGCGGGAGTCAGCTGGGAGCCGGATGGAGACGCGGGGAGCTCCCGGTTGGCTGTAAGATGAGGTGGCACAGAACTGCGTTTATTTTCATCAATGGTGTGGAATGAATTATACTTATGAAATTTGCTCCAGACCTTCCTTCCAACACATAAACAAACGGTGCAGAGTGCCGAAATGTCCTACTTTTCCTCCCAGGGGAGACCTTGGTGGTGGTAGGAGACAAGATGCAACGTGGCAAGTGCCTTCTGCTCTCTTGTTTGATGGGCAGCACTGGTTCTTAGGAGAAAATATTGAGGCTTCTAGTGAGAACTCTTCAATGCCAGGGCAGGAGGGAGGCCTCGAGCCATGGTGTGCTGCTCTTCTGCCCACCACAGTGCTGGGACCACTGCTTGTGTGAGGACCCGTGGGGACAAGAGCTCCTTCAGCTTTTCTGGGAAGCAAAGGGATTGCAGTGAGGTCTAGCATATGTGATCCGGCTGCTTCGTGTGCTTGGCAAGGGACTGTTGGTGGTGCTCTTGGGGGTCTCTGGAGGGGTTGGGGACAATACTAATTGTAGCCAGTGTGGCCCTCTAAAGGACTTGCTGGAGCAAAACAGTGTTGCGGGTTCGTTCCTGCTGTGCACCGTGACCACGTGCATAGTGGCTATAAGGGGTTTCTCTTGGCAAGTGGATACGGCTGGTAAATATTTGTTCCCCAAAGGCAGTGCTGGGAGCAGTAGGGTCTAATGTGGGCCTCGGTGCCATGCTGTGGATGCCACCTGTGTCCGGGCACGGTCTGAGCTGATACCGAGGAGGATTTCCATCCTACGGAGAAGCAGAAAGCAGCTGGAGACAGCTAGTGAGGGGGCGACGTGGGGACGGAGACACGTCCTGGAGACCCATGTTTGGAAGACATCCCTCAATGTCCTGTTGTGGCTGTAACCAGCTCGGTCACTTCACTTGGCGTGGGATAGTCCCCACCGCACCTGGGAATGTGCCACTTTCATCTACAGCATGGCTTGTCATGGTGGGGTTGGGGTGAGCGCTCATCTTGACGTGGTGGTGGCGATACGGAGATGGGTATGAAAAGGACTTGTTTCTCAACCACCACCGTTAGGGCGTTCACAGCAGTATTTGGGGACAGTATTATGGGCAAAGCAGAACTTTCCAGACCAAGCGGCCTTTTTGGACTAATGCAAGGGAGTAGCCATTAACGCCCTACAAATATTAATTATGCTTTCAGGGGCTTTTCTTGGGCACAAGCTGAAAGCACAGAGCATCTTGTAACCTGAACTGGGCAGGCAGGAAAGAGGGGGAAAATCTGAGCTATCTTCTGGCATTTATGGCTTCAAAGTGGTGGTGGGAGGAGGAAGAGGGTAAAAATCACTACTGCCTTCACCGAAGGAACTGGAAAGGCAGAGAGATATTTTGGCATTTCCTCTTTGCGCATGGAACCGGTAAAACTCTGTGGAAGGCTGCCGTGGGGCTGGATAAGCGGAGCTTGGCTTTCTGCTGTGGATTAGATCCTCGCCCAAAGTGCTGTTCCTCATTATCAGGCTCTCAGTAGGTGAGGGGCTGTTTTCCAGCCGCCCCAGAAACTTGCCGTCGGGGTGGATGGCGTTTCCGTGAGAAAGGCGTGTGTCGCAGGCAGCGAACCCTTGGCTGTGGGCTCTTGGGGGATCCCGCGCTGGGAAATCATGGGGGTTTGCATCTTGACTGGGTTACGGCGACTCTCGGGGTCCGGATTTCCTCGCTGGAGTGGCAGCAGGAATCCTCGGAGGGAGGGGAGAGGGACAAGGAACCTCTCGTTTCCCTGCGGAGGGGCTCCTCCGGAGGGGTGGGGGGGATTCGGCAGCCTCCGTGTTGCTGGAAAACGATGCAAACCCCGAGAAATTCAAATTGTCCATCTTGGCGTAGGGTACCTAAAAAGACGGGCGCGCTAACTATAAATACAAAGAAACGATAAATTGCAAGTGTTTAGAGGAACCATGTTTTATCAGGCAAAATTAAGCCCCCTTTTTTTTTTAAAAAAAAGAAAAAAAAAGAGAAGAGAAAAGCAGACGATGTGGGGAATGGAGCAGAGGTAACGCAATAGCTTAATTGAAAAATTAACTGGAATCGGTGGAGAAATGACTGCTGCTCTCTGGATTGAAAACCGGCCGGAGGAATGTAAACAAAAGACAACGAGAAACAGGATTTGGCTGGGGGGAGGCTCCGCGTTGCTGCAGACACGCGGGTCCCCGATGGTGGCACGGGATGGCGAGGAGGGGGTACCCCCTCAGCAACGGCGAAATATTTGAAAAAGACTGCGGAAGCGGAGAAATCGGCAGGAAAAAACCCACGTTCTTGGGAAAATCCTGGCTGATGCATGAAAGAAAACCAGTCGTTCCTGCGTGCGCTGGGCAGGAGGAAGGCAGGAGAGGAGAGGGGAGCCTTTGGGAGCGGGGCTCGGGAGCACACGGTGATGCCGAGTGCAGGTGCCGAGGGGTGGCCGGACCCCTCCTGAAATCCCCACCCTGGCCCGCCGGCCGCTCCGGCACCCTTCCTCTGGGCCAGGCGGGATTTCACTGAAATGCCAGTCATGCCCACGGACCACCAGATCAAACAGACCCTTTTTTTTTTTCCACAATCCCCCCCCCCAACCCCGTCCCCAAACCCCATTTATCTATTGGAACCAGATGCATTTTGCTCCGCAGGAATTTCCAAGCGGGGCAGGCCAGGCTACCTTGTTGCCATCAGAGAGGTGATGGCATTCTCCCTGGGAATTTTATCTTATTTTTTGCTTTTTTTCAGACGTACGGCAGCGCAGCCTTTTCCCTCGCGAGGAGGCAGGTTTGCCAGGAGCCCCGCTTGGAAGCGCTCGGCAGACACTTGTTGTTGAGCAGAGCCGGGCTCGCTCCGAAGGGGCTGCAGCCTCCCAAAACTTCACCCTCCCTATTTAACGAGAGGCTGCCGGATTAATTCCGTGTTCTCCTTTGTGAACCTTAGTGCCGTTTATTTATTTTTTTTTAATCGCGTTGAATGTGTGAGTTTGTTTCCCCCCCCCTTTTTTTTTTTTTGTTTTTAATAACGTTTATTTCATTTAGAGCCGGTTTTGAAGGGATAGACACCTTTCTAGGTAGCGGCTTCTTACAACACATAAGCCCGTTTATCAAAGGCAGGATTTGCTGCTGTTGTTTTTCTATTAGGGAGGAATTACACTAAGCCTGTAGCAGACATTTTGTGTTACCATGGCAGCCCATATTTCCTACAGGGTTGTGACCTCTAATGACTACAGTGGAAAGCTAGGAAAAATGGGGACTCTTTGAAGATTAGTAAATAAATGCATACTTATGCAAACTATCCGAGAGATGACTAAACTATAGAGGGGGAACGGCACGATTCCGAACGCTGAGTAAATGGCTCTGTGTAAATACCTGTGTGTTTTTTAAAAATCACCTTTCATTTCACCATGCTTTTAAAAGGCTGTTTTGTTTCCATCAAAGTGGTGCACCGAACACATTTTCTGCATAGGGCCTGTATTATTTTTCATGTAATGAAACAGAAATACAGAGTTCAGAATTTCAGCGGAAGATGTTTCTTACCACCTAAATCATTCTTTTTTTATAGCCTTTTCAAATATTATTGCCATCATGATTGAATTTTCAGTGTTCTTTTAGTTCATCATTGCTAGATAAAATAAGGCAGCAGAATGTACTGAACTTTTAAACAGACATCTCAGTGGGAGCTGTCTTTATTCTTTTAAAATAGCGTAGTAAAAGAAAAAAAAAAAAGTCTGTTTTTAAAAAGAACAGATTGATTTTTACGTATGGAATTTAGTAAAAAGGAAAAATTGCACCTATCGAGTAGTACACAGTACTTGTTTGGGACCATTAAAATACCTACAAAGGTATTTTATAGGATTTGTTTGTGAATTTTAAATGATCCCGCATTGTAGTCTGCAGTGATCTCCTAAATTGTATAAAGCCTCAGTAGACACGCTGCTACTCCGTGCATCTTCAGTTAATGACCCTTTTCATGTAAGCACAGCTGTTGCCATGTAAAAAAATAAATTAGCAAAATGTGCCTCTTCTCCCTGCATCTTCCCTTCACTTTTCTGTGGATTTCAGCATTTTTCCCCCTCAGTCAGTAACTTTCCAGACTCCTGCAGCCCAGATAGGTGGTACCAAACTCTCCCATTGATGCTGTCAGCAGAAAAGGAACAGATCAAGGTCTCACAAAACAAAACTAACGTCGGCCGGGTCCCGAGCGTCTTCCTCTCCTGTCAGAAATACCGGGGTCAAGACAGTGCTACCGCTCCTCACAACGGAGGTTGTTTTAACCCTTTTCTCTTCCTCTAGAGAATAAACCGAGAGCCTTTGCAGGTAACCCCACAGCACTGGCTTTCGGGAAGAGCATTGGAGTCCCTTGTGTTGGAGCCACATCTAATGAAGGTTACTGAGCTGCCAAACAGGCACGGGTTCCCCCACCGCAGGGTGGGATGTGCTGGGCATACATCACCCCCGTGCTGGATTTACCTGCCGTGGGAAGTCTTCTTTCCATGGAAATTGTGGGGACTTGAGGACACGAGGATGGGCTGAGGAGCGGTTTTGTTGCGCCCTGGAAGGCACAAACCCAACATCCACAGGGATATTCCCTGCAGACTCCCCGACACATTGAGTGCCTGCGTAGGATGGGATATCCTGTATGGTTTTGTCACCCACCCTGGCATCAACATCTCATATTGTAATGAAAATCAACACGTTTTTGGGATGGCTGCTAAGTAGGGACACATGCGATGCTCTTGTGCTGGCTGCTCAAGGCTCTTACCGTGTCCTGAAGGTCCTTCTCCTGGGAAGCACTTGGATAAGTCACTATTTTTTCTAGTTTAAGCAGCAGTACATGGTGTGTTGCCAGTCCCTGAGGCAGGAGAGCCCAGAGGACCACAGAATCTGTGCTTCAAGGTGTGGGGAATGGCCGTGCTCTCTGATGCGTGGGGAAATGGTGGAGACTGGAGGCAGATGGAGATAAAGCATCAATTTTGGTGTTGGCTTTGATTTCCTTGCATGTGATTTTGCTTCTTGATAACCGTGCTGGCAATGCAAACTTACAGGCTCTTTCTAGGGATGTGGGACACCAGATGCCTTCTGGGCTGGTTCGTGTCACCAATCACTTGTCTTATCAATCTTCTTGGAATCAGGAAACTTAGTTCAAAATGAGAGGCTCCTGGTGCAACTTTTCTTGCACAGCTTCACAACATGCTTACGAGCCAGGCTGTTTTATGTTCTTCTTTCTTCAATTCTTGGTGGCTTTGAGTTTTCTGTTAATTGATAGCGACTTGATAAAGGGCCTCCTGGGGAAGTGCCCTCTCCTCGGGCTCTCCTCCCCGCTGGTGTCAGTAATGCACCACCTCCTGGAGCAGGGATGGGGGTTGTGTGGTCCCACCTCCCAGACTCCTGCCCTCCTTGCCCAGGGATGGTCTTGCTCCTCTCACTCTTTGTGTGGTGCTTAAAGCTTTTTTGTAGCAACTGGAGATCTTCCAACACAAAGGTTTTCTTGCTGGCCAGCCTCACCTGAGGTGTGGGGTATGCACAGATCTGCTCTTTAACGATCCCAGGCTCTCTGGAAATCCTGCCGTTGGCCTCCATTCTACTTTTTAAAGCTCAAAATGAAAGCTCTGAGCGAGAGGGGCCGAGTGCGTGGCCTCCATCTGTGTGTTGTGGGTCGCTTGCCTCAACTGTGAAGCAACCCTATCCCCTCGCCCATCCTCAGACGCATAGTTTCCAGCCCAAACTATTTGACAGATCTGACCCAGACTAGCTAATAGTTTCAGGGTGACCAAAACCGCCTATCCGATGAATTTACGACTCAACTGAAAATTCTCTCTTTACTGAAGTCCAAACATAGAGAGGAAGCTGGTGGTTAAGGCAGCAGGGAGGACGAGAGGAAAATTAAGCTGGGGAGGAATGCTGGGGAGGCTGAAAGGGGATCCTGACATGAGCTGCGGGGCTGGCAAAGCTCTTTGGAAAGGGGGTCTCCCCGGTGGAGGACGTGACCTTCAGTTTGCCTATGCTGGCCCTGGCTAAGGGGAGATTCCTCCACCCCTTCCAATGGTCTCGGTGCAACTGTTCTGCACTTCCTTGGAATATTTTTCCTTCTAATTTTTTCTAACCTTTTCTAATTTTCTTTCTTTTTTTTGTTTTGGATGGGATTTTTCGCTGGTCCTCGAAAGCAAAATTTTTTCGTCCCTGCTGATGTGAGGTCGGAGGGGCGGCTCTGGGCTCAATGAAACGGGGAGCGTGCGCTTCTGAGGAGGAAAGCGGAACGATTTTACATCTGGAGGGGTGGAGCAGCACGAAATGGCTCCTGGTGTTGTAGCGCAGCAGCTGAGCCCGTGGTTTCCCGGTCCCGCTCCCAAGCCACCGTCACTGAGAGCCGCTGCGGTCCCCAGCCCCCCGTCTCGTGGGCTCTCTGCAGCTCCCACCTCCGCAGAGCTCCCCAACCTGCCCGCTGGGCAGCCGCGGTGCGGAAATGTGGTGGGGCCAGCAGGAGCGCACAGCGAGGAAATTTAGGAAATGCCAATTTCTGGTTGTCTTGCTCCAGGTTTCTGCTCTCCGAGGGCCTGCAGAATGAAGGTAAAACAGGCGGGTTTTGGCCCAGCCCCGAGCTGAGCATCCGCCGCTGCAGGCAATGGGGCAAGTCCAAAGCCCACCAAAGTCGCACCTTTTGCGTGCGGCTGGGAGAGCCTTTGGGAGCCTAAATTTCTGCCTCTCCCAGGGCAAGCTGAGTTGCTGCTGGCCTCCTCCAAGAGAGCACCTTGGTGTCACCATCTTCTAAAGCAAACCGAGCAGAAAAGCCCGGCATCCGACCGGAGTCACGTTGTCCGGTGCTGTTTTCCTCCCCTCGAAGCTGGTTGTCATGGAGTCGGTTCTGAATAGGATTAGAAGTTCAGGTGAGGAGTAGATGGGCTGGTGGTTTTGCAAGGCTCAAATATAAAGGAAAACGGGGGAGAATGATAACTCCAAACAAGGCTACCCTCAAAGAAAATACTTCCCGTGGCTTTTCCCCACATCTCTGTGGCAGCAGAGCTGAACCCTTGGCTGCTGCTGCCATTCCCGGTCGCAATCGAAGCAGTTCTGGAAGTCAGCAACCAAACCACGTTCCTCAGCCCAAATTCAAAGGGCTTTTTCTTTCCTTTTTTTTTTTTTTTTTTTTTTTTTTTTTTAAGATTGAATGTAAACGTAGTATCCTTTATTGCCCGGGGTACAGAGGGAGACCACAGTGCAGCTGTGGCAAAGCTTTCTGCTTTCCAAAGTACTGCAGTGATTAAGGAGAGCAAGTCTCTGAACGCCGATGGGAGTTAGGTGCTTCATTGCCATTTCAGCCTTTGAAAATCTCTCTCTGATTTAGCCAAGTAAACTCCTGTGCCAATTATCTCATACAAGTTTAAAAAAAAAGCCTGTCTGAGCCACGGAAAACTCAACATATCCAGGGACTTATGCTGCTGTGAGGACAAATCTATAAATCTCTTTAAAACAAACAAACACGGGAAATGGACTAAGAGTGAGCTTGGAAGACATATATATATATATTTTATATATATATATATATATATATAAAAATTCTATCATACATATAAATGGATGTATATGTATAAAATATATACAAATTGTACCCAACTTGCATTCCAGTTTCCTTCATCTAGATCTCATAGGGAATCAGGGAGCGGCTCTGGCTGGTGATTCACCGCTCACATCCCTCGTACTGCCGTCCCCCCGCAGTTTTGGGTCACATTCTGTTAAGGAAGTTCTCTTTTAGGGAAGGACTGTGGTTTTTAACAGGTACCGTGGTTTTTAACTGGTACTGTGGTTTTTAACTGGGACCATGGCTTTTAACTGGAGCTGCCTTGTACCTGGACAGCTGAACATGCTGGAGGAGACCTGTCTTTGTGGAGGATGGAGAGATGCCCGCAGGGGAAGTGAAATGCCTTCCTTGTGTTTGCCACGCTCTTTCTGTACAAAGTGCTCCAGCAGGCTGCCAGCATCCCTGTGCTTTCAGAGGTGAGAAGCATTAAAAAACCCCAAACGAGAACACAGCCGTTCCAAGAGAAACATCCCCAGCTTTTCAATCCAACCGTCTGCTTGGCCATGGCCACCCAATGCACCTCTTTCCCACCCCGGCTCGCTCCGATGCCGCACCTTGTTCCGGGGGTGACTTGTCTGCTTCTCCTTTTCTTTGAGACTCCTTGGTTTTTCAGGTCTCCCCAGCTGAAAATCAAATATGTATGTCCAGTGTGCTTTTTATCTAGTTAACTAAACACAAATAATGCGTTCTGCCTCTTCACTTTGAAAGCTTTCAACCCTTTCTCTTTTATCTCTGCCTGAATTGTTCTTTAGCAGCCTGACAGTTGAGTATTAAATGCTTTCTATTTTTCCTTTATCCTCTGCCCATAATTTTCAGTGATTTTTTTGCTGGGCATCACTTCGCAAAGTGCCTTTGTGTATTCAGAGCTAGGCAATGCTGGACATTGATATGATCTAGACTTCTGAAATAATGCAGATATTTCCAGAAGGTGTTTCTTCTTCTCTGAGGCAGTAAATTTGATCCAGCGACTTGAGATTTATCTCCAAGCCTGCTGGAGAGGGGTTTTGGAGAAATGTCATCGAGTTGGAGTGACATGTGCTTATTCCCAGCCCGGTTTTTGGCATATTGTACTTTCTGCTCCTCTAGCACCAAACCCCTGTTGTGAGCCTGTGCTTCCTGATGAGTGGGGCGATCTCTTTGAGATTTAAATTGCTTTAACATGGCATATTAGCTGCCGTAAAGAGCATCTTTGCCTGCCAGTACCTATGTTGGGCCTGTCCCCAGTCATGAAGTCAACGTGTGTGCACCGATGCCTAATGCAAGACACTTGTGGAGGATGTTTCTGCAGCTCCACTTTCAAAGTCAGGAGTTTTGACCAAAAATGCTGATATTCCTCCTAGACCTGCATGCCTGGTCACGCTGCAGGCTGGTGCGTTGCTCTTTGCTTATTTGCCCAAATTAGGATGAAGCCAAGCTCTCTGCCTGAAATACTTGTGAATCCTGCAAAATATTTTTCTTTCTCTGTTATGGTTATTTTAGGGATCTTATTTTTCTGTGTACGTCTGTGTCACCATTCTCTGTGACTTTTTCTGCTGTGTTGGACCCGTTGATTTGAACAGTCATTTCTTGCCTTTCATTCTCAGTGAATAGTTGTGCTACGGTTATTGGTTTGCTGGTAAAACTATAATTTTGATGACTGCAGTAGCCATTTCCACGTTAGCTCTTGAATTTGAACTGAATTAGAAGCAATGGTCAGAAGAAACCGCTTTGTGGAGATCACGCTTTTTTTTCAGCCGTCTCCTAGCACAGAAGTTACTACCACAACTACTGCATAGCTGCATGTCAAATGTGGACAGAAATATTTGTAGCAACGATGCGAGCTGGAATGATGTTATGGAATTCCTGCTATGCTGAGGCACTAAAATATGGTTTAAATTAAAACTGAGGCTAAGCATACTATTTACTTGATGAGGTTTGTTCCACTCCTTCTCTTGGGATACCTAAAATCGGGCTGCTATTTCTCTTTTTTTTTTTTCTTAATTCCTTTGAAGTGTCTGATGTCCCCTAAATCAAAATGACACTGAATATTTGAAATTCACCTTCGTCTGGTTGCATTTGGTCATGTGAGTCGCGCAGTGGTGTTACTTCGGCTCCTTGAATGGCCATGGGTGGTTTGTTATAAATGGGAAAGGGCAAGATCCCAGGGAGATGCGATACAGAGAGAAGAGCAGGGTCTTTAGCAAACATTGACTTTCCCCCCCTTGTTGGGGCACTGCAGCCTTCCTAGAAGCATCGTGAGCGCCAGAAGGGACTGGCAGTTTGAGAGTTCCTAACCTGAAGGTGGGATCTGGATTTAATTTTCTCTCCCTCCAAATGTATGCAGTAACTGGGTGTTTGTAAGTGTCTTGGGTAGTAAAAAGTATCGTTGCATTTCTATGTGGCTCCTTTAGGAGGGGTTTTTAAGGCTGGGAGTGGATCTTCTCACTCTCCAGCCTGGTACGTGGCGCAGCAGAGACGTAGGCTTCACCCAGGAGACTTCATCAGCTTTGGTTCCAAGAAGAGCCACTGTCTTAAAAGGGACGCGGTCCTTAGGGATAGAGTCAACGTTACAAATAATCTTGCGTGGCCCCTCCAGAAGCTGATTCACTGCTCGGTTGCCCTCCCTTGCAGATGAGCAGCCTTTTTCCAGTTTACAGCCGCGTTGACCTCCAGGGCTGGGCTGTCTGTGCAGGACTTCCCAGGCAGAGGTGGGTGGATGTGCAGGGGTGGACCACAGGTGCAAGGAGTCAGGGCAGCTGTGGGCTTTGCTGCGCAAGGATTTTGTGCAGTAGGTTCAACTCTTCCTGGGTATTAGATCCAAGAACCTTGCTGAGTTCACTCTGATGCACTGTATCTGCAGGAACCATCTCCGGGACTTCCCAATGTCTACTGCCCTTGTGTTGTGTTGACAAAAATAGCGTATTTAAAAAAGAGTATAAATAGTGTAATAGTGTGCAAAAAAAGTGTATAAACTGGTCATTTTGGCAAAATTGCATGCACCACGCGCTCGCTCTGCCTAATGGAGACATAACTCTTTTGTCCTGGCTCTTGCAAAGGTTGTGCGTATGGAAACACTGCTGGCGTGGAAGGACTTTATGGGCAAGGGTGAACCAGCCTTACGTTATACTTCAACCTTTTCTCAGCCCAGAAAGGGTGCCAGTTTCTGCCTGCGTGACGCCGTTGTGCAGCGTTGTTTGTGAACTCACTGTGCTGAACATCTCCCTGGTGCACTATTTAGGCTTTGTTTTGGATGGTACTGCATGTCCTCCTTCACTTTCTGGGCTCAGACCAAGCAAGGGAAAAAATACGGGTTTCTTCTGCCTGTTTGTTAGAGAAAACAGTTCAACAGGTTTGACGTGAAATCACCGGACTATTGAAAAACAAAGTAGGAGATTTTGATCTTGCCAAATAATATGGCTTGTAAACAGAAATTATCGCTGTCTTTCCTGGGGTTGTAGGACAGAGAGAAGGCAATCCAAGTTGTAAATAAATTACGACTAACCTGGGGTATAAGCGGGACTTGATACTTGAGGACTCAATGTTCTTGGCCAACCCCGAGCCCTTGTCAGAGGCTCCAAAACAAACCTGCTGGAAACCCACGACTGGAGATTTCAGCACGTGCCCTGCCGTAGCAACCCGCGGGGTTGCTCTATTTATTTGAGAGCTAGAAAAGGTCACGCAAGAGTGTCCAAAATGCCTGGCCAATGTATTTCTGGGCAGGGGAAGGGCCGGGGTTTGAAGCTGAGCTCTGCTGCTGGCAGCGGAGTTGAGGTTCCCTGAACGTCCCCCCAGCCCCACGGTCCTCCGTATCCAGGATGTATTTCTCCCACCTTTCAATGACATTTCTAAGCCTCGGATTGCTAATTATCGGTTAATAATGAAACTTTCAGAATGAGGTCAGGATAGTGTTTCTTTTTTATTTTGTTCTTTTCTTTTCACACACATTCGTGCCCAGCGGGGCTCGCTCCTGCCTGCGCTGCTTGTAGAGAAGGTGACAAACCCACACCTTGAAAAACGTGGAAGTGGTGGTTGTGGAGGGTGAATCTGTACCAAGGGACAGCAGGCCCTGATTGCAACTA
Organism: Numenius arquata; assembly: GCF_964106895.1. Classification (NCBI taxonomy): domain Eukaryota; kingdom Metazoa; phylum Chordata; class Aves; order Charadriiformes; family Scolopacidae; genus Numenius; species Numenius arquata. The sequence continues at coordinate 20,394,281 of NC_133580.1, read as the reverse complement.
ACTGACTCTGGAACAAATTCAAAATTGTCATCAGTGAGGCCAGGGAGAAGAAAAATATATAGAAATCTTTTCCTGCTAAACTAAAACTTATTTCCAGACCTGATAATTTTGCAAGGAGATACATTTGTAATTCTACCTGGAAGCCAAAGAAGAAGTTAGTGCGTGCGCATCATCAAACCCAAAGCTGCAGAAAAAGGAATTGCCGAGATCAAGAAAAATGAATATCAAAGAAACATAAAGGTTACGCCCAGGGGTGCTGTTCCAGGTCAGAATACTTGTTGTTTGGGTGCAGGGCACAGTTGCTCTTCTCCCCTCTGCCCACAGCTCCCGAGTACATACCCAGCACCGGGTCCCCGTGCAGAGCTCCCCCTGCTCCTGCCTGGGCAGCAGGGGCAGGATATCCAGCACGGAGCCACAGCGCAGGCCCAGGGGGAAAAGGTTTTGCCCAAAATATGGGAGAAAAGAGGCAAGATTTAGAACAAAGACTCTTTTTTGCAGGTTGACGACAATTTTGTATCGGTGAGTTCCAGGATGCAAACTGGTTGTTGGAAGGAGGAAGAGATGGATATTTATCTTCTGGAGCGCTTCATTTATTTTCCATAACCTTGTACCACTGACTGTCTTCAGTGGCTGGGACTTTTGAGTCCATAAAGGCGCTGTGTTATCCAGCTCTCCTTGACTTTCCATGTGGAAGGAAGAACGTCCATCTCCAGACTGATGGAGGCTGATTCATGTCGTCGATTGACCACCTAGCAGTCATGAGTTGACCTAACAGCTCCAGCCAATAGGCATCATGATTAGATGCCCTTCCTGTTCTCCCAAGAGCTTGTCAACCAGAGTTTTGATGATGAATCACAGGTAGGTCTACAGCAACACAGAGCCCCCCCAGCAGCCCTGTCCCGCCATGGGCTCCAGAGCAGAGGAACTGAATCTGAGACATCTTCATCTCTTCCTTAATCTGTGGTCGGGCAGAGGCTCCACTTTGCAAGAGATGTCTAAGGCTGGAGGTTGTTGCTATCAGGAGTTTCCACCAACCCCAGCAACGGCCTTCTTTCTCACCAGAGTCCCGCTTCTCTTTGTCATTCAATGTGCTGAAGACAGGTCTTGGTGTGTGACTTAGGATCATTTGCAAGGAGAAATCTGTGAAACTTTCTTCTGGACAGCATGCTTTCTGTCTCTTGCCTCTACTAGACCTGAAGGTGTCTTGTGGGAATCAAGAAAGGGAGCATCAGAGAGCCTAGAATCTATTTTTGCGTATGTATGCAATAGCAGAAGCAATGGTGTGTCGTGGGGATGCCTGATATACCTTGACCTGCCTGAGTGTCGCCCATCTAGTTGAGGATCTCCATTAGGAAGGGTTTCTCCGGGGAACTGGGAGGGACAAATATCCTTTTGTTCTCACCAGAAAGCTGTAAAGCAGCTTTTTTTTCCATCTACCAAACTATTTTCTTTGTGAACGAGGAGCTGCAGAGTGAAAGCAACAGCAAGACATCAAGGCCATGGAAAACAGAATGGAAATCAGGCGGCCCCTGAGCTGCTGGTGCAGGATGTGTCTGCACGGGTGGGCCCAGGGCTGAGGACCAGTGAGTGGTGGCTGGTGGTAGACTGGGATAACACCAGAAGTCGCCATCGCTCCCAGAAGTCGTGAGAACTCCACAGAGGTAATACCTTTTCCAAATTTCTTTACACCTTGGCCAAGGCAGCCTAGGGTCTGAGCTTCCCCTCATTGGGTATTTATGAGATGCTCCCCGCTCTCCCAGGTAGTCTGGCTGAGTTCAAAGGCGCTGCTGCAGTTGCCTGGGTAAGAATTATTCTCAGGAGTAAATCTCCACAGGATCAGGCCCTAGGTATGCATGATAACATATTTACACTTTGATTTATTTCTTTTTTAAATGTCTGCAGTTTAAGCCTGTAGGTGCATTTACTCAACAAATCCTGCTTGCCAATGGTTTCTTGGCAAAAGCTACCTTGAAAGCAAAAAAAAACACAACAAAAACCAACCCCCCCAGAAGCACTGAAATGGCTGCTGCAATAAAAAGGATCACCTGGAAGGCAACATCTCCAGCCAGAGCTGTCCTGAGAGCCCTGTCTCTGTCCTAGCATGAGGTAAAAGCCCCCGTGGACAGATGGGCTCTGGCTGTGCCTGTGAAAGAGAAAAAAGCCTGGGTCTGCTGGATCAAAAGGGACTTGAATCTCTGAGCAGCAAACAGCCTCTATAACCATCCTTGCTCATCCTCCGGTGCTGGCACCGTGTCACATCCAGCTCTGCGCAACTTCTTTCCCATGCTGTCCATCCAGGGATGAAGCCCCTGGCAGGGCTGTGATGGGTGTGCTGTCCCTCTGCTCCTGCTGCCCCAGGCGCCCTCCACCCCACTCCAGTGGCAGTTAATCCCTGAAACTGAGATTTAGGGAGGCTACTTTTCCTGCAGGGGCAGACATGTGCAGGGATCCCAGACATGTGCAGGCTGAGTGGGACCGGCATGGCATGGCATGGCATGGCATAGCATGGTATGGCATGGCACGGTATGGTAGGGCATGGCATGGTATGGTAGGGCATGGTATGGTACGGTATGGTATGGTCTGGTATGGTATGGCATGGCATGGTAGGGCATGGCATGATATGGTAGGACATGGCATGGTACGGTATGGTACGGCATGGCATGGTATGGTATGGCATGGTATGGTAGGGCATGGCATGGTATGGTATGGTATGGTAGGACGTGACATGGTACGGTATGGTCTGGTACGGTATGGTACGGCATGGCATGGTAGGACATGGCATGGTATGGTAGGGCATGGTATTCAAATGGTGTGGCATGGTATGGTATGGTAGCACATGGTATGGTATGGTATGGTATGGTATGGTATGGTATGGTATGGTATGGTATGGCATGGCATGGCATGGTAGGACCTGGCATGGTATGGCATGGCATGGTAGGACATGGTATCGAATGGCATGGCTTGGTATGGTATGGTAGGGCATGGTATGGTATGGCAGGGCATGGTATGGTATGGATGGTAGGGCATGGTATGGTATGGTATGGTATGATAGGGCATGGTATGGTATGGTGGGGCACAGCATGGCATGGTATGGCATGGTAGAGCATGGTATGACATGGTATGGTATGATAGGGCATGGCATGGTAGGACACGGTAGTATGGCATGGCATGGCATGGCATGGCTGGACAGGGCCCCGCATGGGAGGATACTCGTGGGTGAGAGATGCCTCTTCCCACGCCTCCGGCCCTGCTGCCCGCGGGCAGCGCTCGGTGAAGCCCACGGGGACCGGCGGCAGCCCCACCGTGTTCCCGGGGCTGCCGCCGGGCGGGGGCCGCAGAACGCCCCGTCGGCTCCGGCCCCGCAGCCCGCGGGCTCCGGCCGCTTCTCCCCTCCTCCGGCCGCCGCTCTGGGGGGCGAGCTCTGTCGCCCCCCCCCCGTGCCCCGACGCGCGGCCCCCGCCGCTACTTTTGCCCCGGGAGTGCAATTAGGGAAACAAACGATTTGCAGCGATTAGCTGACTCGCCGCTTTGCATATTAATCCGGGGGGCGGGGGGGGGCTCTTCTCCGGAAGGACGCGACGCCCGGCCGCGGGCTCTGCCGGGGCTGAGAGCCCGCTGGCAGCGTTGGGGGGGACTTTAAATTAAGTCCCGGGGGTTCGGCTGGGTGCCACGTGTGGGCACACACACGAGGGGATCTGTGCAGTGTGCCCCGGGGGTGCCCGCGGAGGGGTGAGGGTGCTGAGCGGGGGTTCAAGTCCCTGCAGGTGCTGCAGACCTCCTGGGGTTGCACCTCCCGGGTTTCCAATAGGGGATGTGGCTATTCCTGTGGTCAAAGGTGTACGGAAGGCGCTTTGCAAGGGCCGCTGGGACCTAATTTAGGAACGTAAGGGCTCCCCAAATCTCTGAGGCGCTGTGCAGGGAGCCCAGCACCCAGGCGAAGTGCTCACGTCGCAGGCGGGAGGGATATTCCACTTCTTGTTGACAGACCTGGGCAGTTCTGGGTACACCATCCCGTTCCTGAACGCCTTTAGAAGTTTATTTCAGAAATGCAGCTGGGATGGCCCAGTTCTCTCTCCAGGGGTACTGGGAATGCAGGATGAGTCCCGGGGCAGCTCCAGGTCTGGCAGAGTTGGTGTTGCTGGATCCCTGTTAAGACTTTTAGCCTCACGTCTAGGGTTTTGCAATGTCCAGGGGGACAGTGGTAAGCAGAGGTGCCGCAAGTTGTTAATACGAATAAAAGAATAGGAATAGTACAAATAATAATAATTAAAATAATAAGTAATAGATTGAATTTCTTCTAACAAAGTGCTATTCAGAAATACTACCCAGTCAATTCCCAGATAGCTTCCAGAACCCCCCGACTGCCCTGACAGCACCCGGGGCAGCCAGGCTGGGGACAGTTGGGGCAGTGGCATTTGGGACAGCAAACTTGAAGGTTCACAGGCTCGGGAGAGGAGGCAAAGCGCCCGCAGCGCTGGTGTTTCTGAGTACTTCCCTCCCGATGATGCAGCAAAATAGGGCATATCTTCTCTTTTTAAAGCTGCATTGCGTTCATTGAGAGAAGAATATATATATATATATGTGTGTGTGTGTTTTTTTAAGGGAAGCTGTGTTTTCTGAAGCCATTTGTGCGCTGGGATGTGTCGTGTCAGCTGAGAACAAACGCGCCCGGATTAGGGCTTGTGATGTGGCTGGTGTGACCGATGTAACCCCGTGTGCTGGCTGGGGACTGAGAGGGAGGCGACAGAGCACTCCGAAAGCTTGAGGAAGTCAAAAATCATTTTTGGAGGGCCACAAAAATCAAGCTGGCGTGTATCTGTCTGTCTGGTTTTAATATACTTCCCGAGATGAGACTCTGGGTTGTCATTTTGGGTTGCTTTTTTTCCGCTCAGCACATTTTATGGAGTATTAAAAGAGCAGTTAGAAAGCTATCTGTTTCATCAACCATTATCCCTTTTCTCTGCGAGTTAGAGCTTGCTGAGAGTTTATTCTCTGTTTTTCATGGGGAAGGAAAAAAAGTTCCAAAATCAAACTTTGTTGGCTAGTTTGGCAACCGATTATTTTCCAGACAATTCAGCCTGGATATTATCTGGGGTGTTTAAAGAAAACTAAATATTTTGGAGGTTAAAAAAAAAAAAGATACTTGATAGTTCCTAAATAGTTTTCTCATAAGAATGTATTTTCTGTAGAAAGTATCGTTGACAAAAAAAAACCCCAATCCTAATATCCACCTGGATTTTTTTTTTTAAATGGTATATATTATACATACTGTTATATACATGCTGCTGTCTTCTTGCGTGTCAAGTATGCATGAGCATTTCGGATGCAGTCGGTTTATTTAACGTATGCAACGAAAAAGGTTAAGGACATTTTTAAAGCTGGTGCCCACGTCGGCGTTTCGGCATCCGAAGAAGCGGCCTCGCTGTTCCGGATGTGTGTGTGCGCATTCTCTCGTCGTGTTTTGCCTTCCGTTGATAGTCAGCTTCCGTTATTGATGGGAGGCAACACGGGCAGCGCCCTGAGAGCCCGGCTCTTTGTTTGGATGTGTAACTCCAGGCACCGCAACTTTGGCCGCGAACGCTTGGCCGCCACCCATGTTATGCAGTCAGCAGGAATCTTAAATTATGATGATGGGTATTTATTGTTTGTGTTATGACATTTTTCTAGGCATCCAGCTGAGCGCCGTGCCTGCTTCTTCCAGGCACGGCTTGTCCATGTGGGGAGAAACGGGGTGCGCCCTCCCGCATCCTTGGGGCAGGAGGAGTCGGCAGGACCAGCCCTGGGCTGGCCATCCCGTGGCAGGAGGGTCAGAGAGATGTGTAGATTTTAAGGAAATCAGTCCAACGTCGCTCTTTAAAAAGGGGTGCCCAGGCAGGGAATTTGGAGAGTTCATTATGGCCCCAGGGAGAGGAGTTTGGGAGGTCAGCGGGGGTTAGCAACAACCCCTGCCTCCTGGGCAGGGATCCCCGCAGGGTCCCCCGGGCTTGGGCTGTGGGGTGAGACCCCTTCTTGCTCTGTGCTGCTGTCTGATAAGCTCCGTCCCAGCTGGTTGCTTTCACAAGAGTTATTTTCAACCAAGCAAGAGTATTAGGCAGCCAGATTAGGGTCTAAGGTTTGGGTATTTCATTTAGAGCAATTAGAGCAATTTAGTTTTGCAGATGTTATGGGAGAACAGCCTGTTGGCTTCATTTGAAGCTGCGCTTGTGTAAGGAATCCCGGGCTTTGGTGGGTAAGATTCAGCTTATCACTTCTCTGCCCCCTACTTAGGCTTCTCTTCGAGTCCTGTGTCTGCAAAGCATTCGTAGCTCCGATCTCTTGCCGTTGTCCTTCTCTGGCCAGCACTGGCTGTGGAGTTCCTGAGGTTTAGGAGCAAATGAGAGAGTCTTGAATTGGAGTTACGCTTTCCTGCCCAGTCTCTGGAGAGGATGTGTTGTCCAGCAACCATTTGCACACTAACACTAAATAATACAAACCCTGGAAGAGCATCTCCCGGCATTTCTTCTTCTGATCTCCCCTTCAGGTGCAGGTCCCGCTTCTGAGGAGCCAATGGCCCTAAATCCTGATGTAGGCAGGGGATTTTCTGTTGGACCGGCAGCCCTCCCAAGAGCTATGTTGGCTTGGATGCAAGGTGCAACCCCTGGTTTTGGAAGAGTTGCTGTAAAAGTCCAGGTTCTTTCTAATAGATGGGCAGCTGTGGACCAGTTAGGATGACAGTCCTCCTCTAGAAACGGCCAACATTCATGCTTTTATGCACAGTACTGTAGTAGAAATGTCTATGGCTGTCAAGAAGGAGCAGGAGGAGTGATGGGGCACAGGCTAAGACCACATGCAGTCATTAAGTCTTAACTGGGCCGTGTCTGGGGCAGAGCATGGCCCAGACTCAGTCCTGTATGCCACCCCTTGGTTCTTGAGTGTCATCTCTTGGGTCCTGCATGTTATCCTCTGGATCCTATGTGCCACCCCTTGGATCCTGCGTTCCACCCCTCGGGTCTTGAGTGTCATCTCTTGGGTCCTGCATGTTATCCTCTGGATCCTATGTGCCACCCCTTGGATCCTGTGTGCCACCCCTCGGGTCTTGAGTGTCATCTCTTGGGTCCTGCATGTTATCCTCTGGATCCTACGTGCCACCCCTTGGTTCTTGAGTGTCATCTCTTGGGTCCTGCATGTTATCCTCTGGATCCTACGTGCCACCCCTTGGATCCTGCGTGCCACCCCTCGGGTCTTGAGTGTCATCTCTTGGGTCCTGCATGTTATCCTCTGGATCCTACGTGCCACCCCTTGGATCCTGCGTGCCACCCCTCGGGTCTTGAGTGTCATCTCTTGGGTCCTGCATGTTATCCTCTGGATCCTACGTGCCACCCCTTGGATCCTGCGTGCCACCCCTGCGCACTGCTGCGTGGCTGCACCAGGGCTTTTGGTATGTGTAAGTGAACCCATAGCCATGGAAAAGACCTCTCCTTAAAATTAATCTCAACTTAGAGGGGCTCTCCCTGAAAACACCTTGTGCTTTGGATAAAGCCTGACTTTCCCCCTGTTCTGGGGCATTTATACCTTTCAAACTGATGCTTTTAGGACCATGTCCTGAAACGCAGCTTTGGCTTCCAAAAGCAGAGTGCCGGGAAGGTTGTTTTGGTTTCCCTCTCTGTCTGCCTCTGCTTTGTCTGCCCCTCTGCCGCCCTCCCCGAGCCCGACCCAGCCATGTGGCCGGGGATTCATGCCTTGGTTGGAGTTCTCTCATTTAATTTTCATGCATCATTTATAGCTTGCTGCGGTGATTTCATAAAGTGAATGTATGTAGTTAATGCAGGGGGCCGGCTGGGAGCCGGTGGTGCAGCTGTGACAGAATGGTTGCTCCCTGCCTTTGTCATTATTTTCTCTACTTGGAGTGTGTTGGTGAGAAACTGCTTCTGGACTGAACATTCAGACTTATTTTACCCCGTGAAACTTGATTGCTTTCCTGAGAAAAAAAATAAAAAAATAAAAAAAAAATAGAGTCACCTTCCCTCTCCTGGAAACCTGGAAAGTTTCCCACGGGCGACATCTGCCCTTCAGACGGACGTGGTCATGGGGCGAGACCGAGCAGGGAGACCTGGAGGTGACTAATTTAAGAGGAGTGCAGGGTTCTGCTCCTGTGAAATGATGGCAGCTCCTGAAGCCAAGCTGAAAAACAACATCCAGCTGCCGGCAGGAGTTTACGCAGGAAACCTGCTCTCTGGGGTGGGCAGCTGTGCTCTCTGTCCTTTTGTTGTCCCCTCCTTGAGGCACGTTGTGTGGCCTTCGGTGGGCAAAGGTAGGCTTGGAGGGGAGCTGGTGGAGAGATCTAGAGGTTTAGTTGAGAGCAGGTGTCCTCCCTTGCCTGCCCTTTCCCTTTTCTTGGGTCAGCCCATTTATTTTACTGATTTATTCAATATATTTAATAGATTTGCTTAGGCTGAGTAAGAACATGCACTGTTTGGATTTCTGCTCTGGTTGCTTGCATTAAGTTGTTTGCTGGGCTGATGTGTATTGTGTCAGGCTAGAAATGACTAATGAGGAGGGGAGAGCCAGCCTGTCCTTATTGATTTCCATCTGGTTTGACCGGCAGCGGTTGGAAATGGCACAGGAACCGTGTCCGGTTTGAAATGCCACATGTTCACGGGCTTGTGCCACCACTGGGAAAGGTGATGGAGCAGCTGCACAGATGGCCTCAAGCAGGGGTGGCCACCGCGGAGCCCAAAACAAGGGCTATATACGAGTGGACAAGTTTGATTTGTTGTTTTTATTGGGGCAGTTCAGTGCAGCTCCCATCCCTGGGGTCTGTGGAGGCCGGTCACCTCTCACAAGGAGGATCTTCGTGCTTTCTGGAAGCGATATTTAGCGTATGGTTTGCACCCAGGACAACGGCTGACTGGCAGCTTTAAACCCAGAGACGCAGTAATGCCTTTGAAGGCAACCCAGGGGCCGTGCTTCTGCCGTGAGTCTTGGGGATGGGAATCCTCTGAGAGGGCAAGAGGTTAGCGAGTACATCCAATCTCTCTGCTGGATGACATGCGGTAAAAGCTGGACCAGGATACAGAATATAAAGCAGCGATAAGGAGACGTGTTATGACCTTGTCTGCTGTTAGCAGCTTACACAGCCTGCTGAGGAAAAACCAGCCTGCATCACGGGGGCCATATGGTATTTAACTAACTCGGTGTATAAATCCCTAATACAATTAGAAGATCCAACTTCCATGCTGAATTAGAGCCTCTGTGCTGTTTTATTTGAGGAATTTCTGGATCGCTCAAGATTGTTGATATCAGGGAGGAAAAAAAAACATGTATGGATGGAAAAGGGGCAGGGGTCCCTCAGCCTGCTGTGTGGAGCAGTCCTTTTGCACGTCTCTGCTGTGAGAAACCCTCTTTCTGGCTTGCACGGCCCCTTGGGGGCTGCCTGGAGCCGGCCCTTGGCCACTGGCTGTCCAACCTCACGGTAGCAGATGTCTGTTTTATCGGAGAGAGTTTGTGCTCCTGAGCAAGGTGAGGATTGCTGTCGGAGGCCAACAGGAGCTATTGCTACCAGGGCTTCAGGTAGGGTCGGGAGAAAAGAAGCCTTGTACTCTTGGCTTGCTACTCCCTGTTGGATTTTGTCTGGATCAGACGCGTGAGTGCAGGAGGGAAAGGGGTGCCCGATGTGTGTGGGGGTGGCTCTGAGCGTGCCAGAACCAAAGTTGCTCAGGGCCCAGAGCATGGGCTGCAGGTGGTGACAGGCATTGAAAGAAGGTACCAGGGAAAGTGTTGGGTGGTTTTGAGGGTGTCTGGCTAAAAGCAGACATGTGCGATGCGGTCAGCGGAAGCACAATGTGTCCAGGACTGGTGGTGCTTTAAGTGGTTGCAATCAGCCATCAGCTGGGAGAGGAGAAGAGAAAGTCAAAGCAAGGAAACAAACAGGCTTGAACAGAGATTTTTCTCCAAATCTGACTTTCACTGGGAGGGAAATATCATTACAGAGCCACAGGCTTGTTTTGTTTGCATCCTTTTTTAGTCCCCATATCTCTATGAATCCTCCCCATCTGCATCAGCTAACGAGGGGTGGCTGGGTGGCAGAGCTCCCTGGCACAGGGCTCTCACATGCTGCCTTGGAGAGGTGCCTCCGTGTCCATCAGAGACTCAGGCCATCACCATCTCTGGATTTCTCTTTGGGCTGTAGTTTAAAATGCCAGTCCCTGTTGGTATCTGCAGTCACAACTTCAGTTGCCCTTCCACAGAAGGGAAACTTGAGATCTCTGGAATCCCATAGAATCATCCTGCAGCCCGTTATGTGGGGAGCCTTGGGAGACACTGGTGAGCACTATAGGCTGACCTTTCCTGCAGTGAACTTGAACTCCAAACCTTATGGGTATGTTGTATGGGAAGCAGGGCATGGCTAGAGCCAGTTTCCAGCAACTGATATGCTTGAAGATTTCCCTCTTAAAGAAATTAAAAACTTGCCAATTTGGACCATTTTTTTGGAGAGGCTTGGACCGTTAAACACCAAAACCTGGTGCTTTGTAAAGACCAGAAGAGTTTGGCAAAAAATTACTGTGAAAATGTGGGTATTCGCGGCTCTTGCATGGGAAAGACGTGAGGCCGTGGTGATTTTTCCTGTGCTGAGCACCGCAGCTGAAGGAGGGAGTGTTGGGCTCTGGGTCCTTTCCTCAGTTTCTTGGGTCCCTTGGTGGGTCATCTGCTTTTCTAGACTGTAGCAGCCTCCATGTGCTATGATCATCCCTCTGAGTATAGGCCCTTCCTTAGCCTTATGCACCTTTTTTCTTGTCTGGCTTGTCCTGGAGAGGTTTACCATGGTGTTACCCATGTCCTCTCCAGTGGTTACTGGAAAGGCCTCCAGGAACATACAAATTTCCCTCTTTATTCCAGTGTATGACCCTCTCCAGGAGATACCACTTTATTTGCAGATGAGAAGGGAGATGACCGGCCCTGTTAAATACTATGCAGGGACATGACTGTGCTTGATGATACCAGTATTGAGGGACAGCCTTGAAGGGGGCTGGGGCATGCTCTCATCTTCCCTATTGCTATCGCAAGCCATTTTTCCATGCCTTGGTTTCTTCCTTTCGTAGAGCTCTCTGGGGAGCGCGTCCTACCCTGCTTTGTGCTTCTCATGGAGAGATATTATTGCTCTTATTTTCTTTGCTGTAAAGTGCCAGCCAGGCATTCAGTGAATCAGCCTCCCTTTTATCTGGATTGGAGGGAACGTGGCTTGTGTCCGAATGGTTATAGCTGTTTAATCTGATCAGATGTCTCGTATGAGTGCACGACGCCTGATTTTTGGCCGCGCTGTCTCTCTTTCTCACGCCTACCTGTTTCCAAGCAAATCACTCTGTGCTGGAGCATGTAATTGCAAAGTGCAGCCCTGGCTCTGCCCACCCGTTGGAGAAGACCAGGAGACGGGAGAGATTTACCCGGGGGCTTGTCAGGTGGTGGTTACCATCAGTTTAGATGAAGGAGGGAAGTGCTGTGGAGTGATGTGTGTGAACAAGAGATAAGCTTTTAGCAAGAGCCGCATCCTGCAGGAGGTACAGCCCAGACCTCAGCCCAGCAAGTCCCATGTCTCCATGTCCCTGCCACAGTCTCCAGAGGCTTTTTCCATCATCTGGGCACCCGGGGCAGCCCCGTGTCGGGCTGGGGAGAGGGCGATGCCAGAGCACTTTCCCCTGCAGCCCGTGGCTCCCTGTGGGGCAGCCCCCAGGGTGGGTGCTGGATTAGGGGCAGCGACTTCTCTCTTGCCGGGACCATCTGGCAGCAGGTCTCCATGAGCAAGTTGTGTTTGTTTTGATGGCTGGAACTGCAGTAATGCCTTGGTTACCTGAAATTTTCATCAAGATGAGACTTTCAGAAGCCTCATTTGTTGGTCCCTCCTGTAGTAATTACTGCTTGGCTTCTCTGAGTCCATAATCAGGCTGTCTCGCCTTTTTATTTTTAAAAAATGGAGAACTTCTTAGATGCTGTTACAACCCTGGAGCATTTTTAACATGAGTACAAGTATATTTACATACCATCAGGGATGAAATTGTTGAAAGCTCCTTCAATGAAATGGCCAATGCAGTGGCAATAAATTCAGAGGAAATGGACATTATCTGCTGATTGACCTTCTTGGTGCGTTAAACAGCTTTTGCTTTTGCCTTGAGGCATCTGGCTGCCTGACATGGCCAATTATCCTACGATAACATCAACTTCATTGGGTCTTATTGCTTCATTATGAAACTGCTTTAGCTGATAATGCATTGCGATTAGCGGGCAAACATTCTTGGGAAGGGAGATGACTCCTCGCCCACCCTTCGGCCTCGGAGCAGTGCGGTTTGTCTGGCTGTGGTGCAGAAGGCAGCGACGCGGGGAAGGTCCTTCCCAGCTCCCAGGAGCAGCTTGCACGGCTCTGGCAGCAGTGATACTGCTTCCCCTGCTTCCCCTTCTCAGCTTCCCATTGCCTCCTTTGATGTTTGGATCCTTTTCTTGCCAAGGTTAAATAATTTGTAAATATTTTTATTTATGGCAGAAAAAGTGCCAGCACATAGCTGCCACTGGGGGAAATAAAAATACCAGTGTTTGTCTGGAGCACCGAATCCTTTTCTCTCATGGAGCTGTGCATAATGCTTTGGGCCAGGATCCAACCTGGCACATTCCTCCATAAAAGCTCATTATCACAGAACGATAGAATGGTTTGGGTTAGAAAGGACCTTAAAGATCATCCAGTCCCAACCCCCTGCCCTGGGCAGGGACACCTCCCACTAGGCCAGGTTGCCCAAACCCCCGTCCAACCTGGCCTTGAACCCGTCCAGGGATGGGGCAGCCACAGCTTCTCTGGGCAACCTGGGCCAGGGTCTCACCACCCCCACAGGAAAGAATTTCTTCCTGATATCTCATCTAAATCTCCCCTCTTCCAGTTTGAAGCCATTATCCCTCATCCTATCACTACATGCCCTTGTAAAACGTCCCTCCTCATCTCTTCTGGAGCCCCTTTAGGGACTGGAAAGGGCTCTAAGGTCTCCCCGGAGCCTTCTCTTCTCCAGGCTGAACCCCCCCAACTCTCTCAGCCTGTCCTCACAGCAGAGGGGCTCCAGTCCTCGCAGCATCTTCATGGCCTCCTCTGGACCTGCTCCAACAGGTCCATGTCCTTCTTGTGCTGAGGACTCCAGAGCTGGATGCAGTGCTTCCACCCATCTTCTCCTCCTGGCCCATGGTGGAGAAGAGCATATGGCTTTGGCATCCTCCTGCGACCTGTTCTGTACCTGGAGTCACCGGACAGCAGGGTCTGGCCCAGGCTGGGGCTCTTCCTGTCCCCCAACTCTGTATGCTGCCCAGCTCCTGGCAGCACCCACCTCGCAGGCAGGACAGGGCAGAAGGTATTTTGCAGTTGGGACTTTGTGCGTGGCTGGAGGACAGTGAGGGCGCAGACGGGAGCAGCTGAGGAGGGGACATCAGAGTCCCGCAGCAGCTGGGGGGGAGATTGGATTAGTAGTTGGGAGATCAGGAGCCTGGACTGACCAGGAAGGGTGGATCAGACAGACGAGGAGATCAGAAACCCTGCTAAACCATGATACCCTGTAGTCCATGGAGGTGTTCAGGTGGGTTGGGACACTTCATGGGGGTGAAACCAGATGGGGCAAGTGGTTTGCCAGAGCTGCCTGCATCCAGTGAGAATTTCCATCCATCAGCGTATCGGGATTGCATCCCCCCGTGATCGCACTGTGTCCCCAGCACGGCGGCAGGAGCTCCCACCCCACCAAATCCATGCAGTGCAAAATGCAGCACGGGCAATAACCCACCAGTTCTTTCCAGGGCCACCATCTGGGCAAGCGGCTGATTGCAGCAGGGAGGCACCATGGCAATTACGCTGTGTTTCCAGTCAAGAGCTCCCAAGAGCTGCTAAAATGCCACAACCCCTGCTAAGTCCCCGACTGCACCCACTGCAAAACGCTGCCTCCCCCCTGCCGGCGCCGTCCTCCCAAGGCTATGTTTGGCTAAACGGAGCCTCGACGTCCTTGCTCCTGCCCATCCAAGCATGGAAACACAGCCCAGCAGTTGGGAGAAGTAGCTGTTTAAGACAAATAGCTGATAAAACTGCGTCTGTGTGGTGTTTCAGCCCATGCGTGGCTGTGGAGGTGGTACACCAGCATCACTGTGCAGCTCCACCACCCCTGGTCTCATCTCCACACCTTGTCTTGGAGCACCAGCTCCAGAAAAATGTCCCCGTTATCTGTGCCGGCAGCCATCCCCCTCCTGCTATGGTTTTGGGGAGCCCCAGCCTGTGGAGAGCAGCCCCCTAGGACGGTGGGTTGGGGCATGGGGAGATGAGAGGTGGCTGGTGGAGGGGACAGCCCCTTGGGAAGGTGGGTTCCTGCCTCTGCTGCTGGCACATGGGCAGCACTTCGGAGGTTTGTGCTTCTCTGCCTGGTTTTCCCAAAGGAGAAACAGGAGCGGAGATGGAAGGGAACGCTTTCTAGAGAAGAGAGCACCAGTCACCTCTCTGGCATGTGCTGTCCTGACAGTAATTGCCAATTAATATTCTCTTTCTCTTACCTCTTCCCCTCCTTCCCTCAAGCAATGTGGCTTCATTTCCCAGTGCTGCTTGCTGTCGTGGCAATGCCTGAACACAATGCAGAGGTGTTGGGTCACCTTCCAGAACTACAGGGATACCCAGTGGGGGGATGACTGGGGACGCTCCGTGGTGCCCCTACACCCACTGACCCTGGTTTGGGGATTGATTGCTGGTGCCTTGATGAAAGGAACGAAGATCTGACTGCCTGGTGTTCCCACTTTTAGAGGTGTCATCTTGGACCTTTGCCTTGTGGACCTTTGCCACCACAGCTGGTGGGGACAGTCTGTGCTGGTCTCCTGCCAGCCCAGCTTTTGGTGTCCTCCAGATGCTGGGAAGAACTGTGGGTGGCTGGATGGAGGCAGCTTTATGGAGCGTGGCTAATTGTTTCGTTGTGCTTTTCAGGCCCTGAAGGTGGCCTCAGGCTCTGAGGACACGGGGTCCAAAGGGAAGGGAGTGGAGCAGGACCATTCAGAGCAGCCTTGGGTTTGGTTTTGCAGTCACAGGCAAGACATGGATGAACCTTGTAGGGCATTTCCTCATGTTTTCCTGTCTCCTCACCCACTTTCTTCTGTTTTCATGGCAGTGATGGAGGGCACTGTAACACGAGCTGAGCATCCCTGCCACGAGATGCGTTGAAGCCAGCGGGGCTTGGTCGCTCTGGACCCACTTCACCCCGGGTCAGCCTAGCCGTTCAGGGTGGCCCCCTCTACAGTCCCAGTGGGAGGTGTGAAAGGGAATGTGTTGGCACATGGCAAAATACTGAGATGATGGATGTCGCAGTTCAGATGATGTTCTCATTGCTCGGTCAAACAATTTTGATAACAGAGATGGGAAAATAATTATTTATATTATATAATTATTTATGGACAGCTGATTTCAGAGACGCAAGTAGAGGGAAGGGAGGTGTTTCACCTGGGTGAGGATGGCAGGGTTTTGGTCCATATTTGGTCCAGCATCCGAAAAGCTAAAGTTAAAACAGCCCATGTAGAAGGTGGTATGTGAGATGCCAGCACCACATCTAGCATCTCACATACCTGCCACTCTGAGAGCCTTGTGTTCAGGAGGCTGAGTGTCTCCATGCCCTGGTGACACATAGAGCTCCAGTCCACACACACGGGGTTCCTAAAGCCGCAGCAGATCCTGCCCCATGGAAGCTGCGACTGCCAACTGCTGGGGCTTGGGATGTGCCTGGAAGGTGGCTTGAATGGAAAGCTAAGACAACCTCACGCAAAAAAGTAACAGCTGAGAAAGCGGAAACCTGTAAAACCTTTGAGCCATGTTATTTGCTAAGCTGATAAAAGGTAGAGTGCATAAATTTATGAACAGGGGAAATCCCTGCTGTATTCACATGGGCTGCTCACGGTTTCATAGTTAAGTAAATATAGTTCAGAATAAGAACAGTTTAAAGGGAATTTGAGAACATAATGAAGCTCAGAGAATTAACTGAATAGCTTTCATTTGAGATTATAAAAAACACAGTGTAATTTAATGTTTAAATACCAATGTGGCTTCAATATTACATAAAATAACCAAACAGAGATAAAACCACTGTTCTGTCCTAGCATCAGCTGGTAATCTTATTACTGAATTAATATAACCACGTACTTTAAGAACATGGTTTTTTCCTAACTTGACAGACTAGGTGAAGGAATAAAAACATGTCAGAAATGGAGCACACGTTGGTTTTGAAGCTCACCAAGCTGCAAAGCCTGATGTGAAGCAAACCCTATTGGCTCAGGCTACGCTGTGCTGCCAAAATGCTGCTGCCCTGGCTTTGGCTGGGGCAGGAGAGGCGCCTTGATTTTGGGGCAGCTGGAAGGGAATTGTGTAGGTTGGAAGGGACCTTTAAGATCATCGAGCCCAACCATCAACCTGACACTGCCAAAACCCCCACTAAACCATGTCCCTCAGCACCACGTCTGCCCTGCTTTCAAATACCTCCAGGGATGGTGATTCCACCACTGCCCTGGGCAGCCTGTCCCAATGCTTGATAACTCTTGTGATAAAGAAAACAACCCTTTCAGTGAAGAAATAACCCTTTTGGTGAAGGAGCATGGGGAAGACTTTGTGTTTCTGGGTAGGGAATGTGAATTTAAACCACTTTTTTCATTGTAGGAGGGAAGGGAGGCAAGACGGGTGAAGGTGTGCTGCGGCTGCTGGTTTTCAGAGGGAAAGCCCCAGGTTTCTCGGTCTCCGGTGGTGAACGTGGCTTTTGGGCTGAGGCAGCGCGTCCCACGGGCCATCGGTGCAGAGACTGCCCGTTGGTGCATGGCATGTCCCACAGTGTGTGTTGTCTGTGGAGAATTTACTGGGGGTTTGTGGCTTTGCTCTGTCTGTTATTACAGTGAGACTGAAAAAATCTCTCTTGTTTGGGTCCCACCTTTCCCGGAGCGATGCACCGTTCTAACACAGCCGTCCTTGCCGTGGCATCCCAGGGGGATGGGAAGGCACATCCAGGAGGAGCAGACTCTCCCCAACTCCATCCGCATCCATCCACAGCATCGCTGAGGGCAGTGGGGTCCCAGCACAAGGAATCCAGGAGGGCGTAATGAGCCGTGAGCATCAGGAGGGTAGGGGAAAATAAGTTCTAAAAGAGTAACAGTAATAAAAATTAACTATGTGCTTTTTCAGTGGGATTTTTGCCCAAAGGGTCACCATTTATGTCTGTGATTTGGGGTAAGAACCATGCATTGTGGTCGAACCAGGGGCTACTGAGGCTACAGCTGGCAACAGGGACCAGCCCTGGGGATGCTTATTCATGGCATCCGTGAAAGTGGCATAACTGGGATACTGGCAGGGCTACTTTGGGACCATTTTTTCATGTTGTACAGGAACAGTGGCCAGTATTTCCAGTGCTTTGGCATCCTCAAGGTCTCCCACTGGTACATGTGTCTGCTGGCTGCCTCAGTGGGGGCTCAGCTGTGAAGGGTGGTGGAGCCCATTGCCGGTGTGGAGCCCCTGGTCACGTACCCGGGTGGGTTGCAGGTCTCATGGTGTTAGCTGCAAAAGATGCCAAGATGGCTTGGCCGAGGGAAAACAAATACCTTCACGTCCATGTTCACAGCCAAAATTATTTGCTCAGCTTTGAATTATAGAAATGTTTCTCCAAATGTTTTGAACTCTGGAATAACGTTGCTCACCAAACCTAATACCTAAAAGGCCTCTTTTATGTGACTATTACTTTGGTGACCAAAGTGCCAGGGTTTTAGAAGAGCTGCTTATCCTTTGATAAAACAAAATCAGTGAATTTATGCTGACAGCTTCAGATGCCACGGAAACCTGAGCAACCTTTCACCAGCATATGTTGCTCGCTGGATCCTTCCTGAAGAACAAACCACAGAAGCATCTTTAGTAATTTAATGAGCAATAAAGAAGACTATAAAAAAACAGGGATAATTAAATGCAATGATAGATTTTAGCACCCTAAATGGTTACCAGAAGTGCTTAATCAAAACTAAGGTTTGTGCTAGGCAGAATGAATAGCTCTTTGTTGCCCCATAATAAGAAACATTTAAAAATAAAATGCACAGAAAGATTTGGGATAGCACTGGAACAACAGAATCATTAAAAATCATCACAGCCTACCTCCTGATGCCCTTCTGATGCTTGAGTAAAACAAATAAAACACAGCAAAATTAGGGAGCTGTTTTGTGTATTGCTTTGATCTTCGTTTCACCTTTTGAAAATATTTATGACGGGTACTTTAGTACAATTTGGCTTGTAATTTTTCCGTTTGGAAGAGGAACAGGTAGATTGACAGTGTTAAAGGTTAGTCAGTGATGTGATGATTTTTGTTTAATTTTTTTTTTCCTTCAGCCTGCTATTCTGGGAGGTAAATCCTAGAGCATGAAACGCTGACTGCCTGGGCACAACGAAGGGCGATGTGCATCAGGATGGAGGGCCCACGTACTCCAACCTCACCGCTGCTCTTATTTCAGCAGCGCAAATAGGAAACTAAGGCAGGGACCCGGCACTGCCACGGATTCTTTCTTCATACAATAGTCTTTAGGAAAATCTGTGGATTAATTGCACATTTTCCTGCAATAACATGACGCCAATTGTTTACACCAAGCCATATTTGCTTATGTAAATTGTCTTAATTGGAAAATTCTTTAGTGTATAAATGTGATAAAGAATTAAAGAAATGAGGAAGTAGGGAGGAATTCAAGGCAACCCTGTGCAGAGGATTCTCTGGTGTGATTCAGGGTGACCTACTCAGTTAACTCAGGCACTAATTTCTCAGATGGGTACAAAAGTGCTTAAAACACATGGGCTGTAATTCTAGCAGTTAACAGCCTGATCCTGCCCTCTTTCCCTGCCGAGACCCCACCATGTCGCAGGAGGGAAGGGGCAAGGAGGGCTGCAGAGGGGGCCTGACCCTGGGTCTCTGCTGGTGGGACCGCAGCAGCTCAGCTCGGTGGTACTGGAGTGAGCTCAACATTTTTCGTGAAAACGCCTTATTTGCAAAGAAATCAGGAGAGATCTTTGTGCTGGGTTTGGGTTACCGGGCTGTACACCGCTGGCCAGTGTCACAGAATGATAGAATGATAGAGTCGTCTAGGTTGGAAGGGACCTTTGAGATTATTGAGTCCAACCATCAACCCAACATTGCCAAAACCACCACTAAACCATGTCCCTCAGCACCACATTTGGGTTGGAAGGGACCAGTCACCTGCCTGATGTTCATTGCTGGAAATTTATAATGCTCAATGAAAAACAGTGATTTCAGAGAGCAAATGACCAGGGCAGAGCTTAGGTACGTAAAGAAGGAGGGTGAGCAGCCTGTCCTGCAGGTACCAATGCGCTCAGCACTGTGGCTGGTGTGAGGTGTGAATCGGATGGTCTTCCTTAATCAAATACTATCACTTTCTCATCTTGGTGGTTTTAGTGAGAAAAAAAAAAAACAACCCAGCAACAAGGAAGCTGCAGCCAACTTCCACGTATGCCACAGGTGAGGTATTTGGGTGCAGTTCTCCTGATTACCCCTTTACAACTCACTTTGTACCTGGGCTAATTACCATAGAGGTACTTCCCCAAGGCTGTGGGTTGTCCTGGTTGCTTCAGGATAAGCTGGGTTGTAGTCAGGAGCCTTCTTGGACTAAGTTGATGTAGTGCTGTTGAAGACATCAGCAAGGTCTGTTAAATTGAGAGAGAAATGTATGGAAAAATGCCGAGCAGCCTGTTTTGTCTCAGAAAAGGCAGATGCCAAGAGGGTAGGTAGTTTCTCCATAGGGGATGTCTCTGTGCAACCACCACAGTTGGAGGCCAGGTGGTCCTTCTCACCTTGCTCCATGGATGAGGCTGTTTGTCCTCCTTGCTATGCTGCAGACTTGTCCTGGCTCTTAGCCTTAGGATGCTGCCACACAGCATGCTCTCACCAACACACATAGGATTCCCAAACATTGTCCCCACCACCCCGGTGGAGCAGGATCCCTGGCTGCAGGACCCTTCTCCCCCAGGGACATGAACCTGCAGAAGGTGCATCTCTCCATCCTGGTGCAATGTACAGAAGAGCTCAGCAGCTCTTTGGAAGAGCTTGGCAGCTGCTTTCCCCCACTGGTGCACAACGTCACCAGGCTGGGGAGAGCCTTGGAGAGAGGTGGGGACCGCTGTATCCCATAAAGGTCTCTCCTGCTATGGTCCTGGCTGCTGTGGGTACATGCATTGGTGCCAAGGTGGGTGCAGCACGGTGCTGGCATGGGGACATAAGCACTGGTGCCGAGGTGGATGCCAGCGTTGCCACCATGGAGTGGTGCAGGCAGAGTGTGCCGTGGGGGGGACACGTCCACCCGCTTTGTCTGAGGTGCAGGGTGGAACCAATGGAGAGGACTTCAAAGCTCCCCTGTGTCATCCAGCCCGGAGCCGCCTTGCTGCAGCCTTTTTCACCAGCGATTAGACACGTAGGTAGGTAGACGAGGGGAAATGCCGGGCCGTGCCCCCCTCGCCCCCCGCCAGCCCCTTTGTGCTCCCTGCCACAGCCCCGACCAGGAGCAGCCCCAGCCTTTTTGCCCGTATTATTCTCAGCATCTCCCTGACAGGCGTAGTAATATACCCAGCTATCTCAAGCTGGGACTGTTTGAATGAGGGGAGATTTATAAAAAAAAAAAAAAAAAAAAAAAAATATATTAAGAATGGGATTTCAAATGTCTCACCGGAGGTTGGTGCTACAAACGGCTTCGGCAGGAGGGTGCGGGGCTGGGGGAACTGGCGCTGGGGTGCATCGCCGCATCCGTGGTATCACCATCTAATACGTGTTATCCAGGAGAGTGGAGTCTCCTTGGGATCCGATGGGACTCTCCTTCTGCACTTAAAATGTTTTTTACTGTGTTTCAGCAGCTCCTCTGATGGGAGGATGAGCATCACTCTTTAAGGGCTGAAATCTAGCTAAGTCTTTTTCAGCATAAAAAAAAAATCCCGAGCAATGTCTTCGTAGCCCACTGCAATGATATTTCACTGTATCATATGCCCAGAAAAGTTGTGTCCTGGATCACTATCACTGATCAGAATCTAACCCCATGTCAATGGGAAAAAAAGCAAATTTCCTTCTTCTTTTCTTATTTAGACTTGTGTTGGTTTTTTTCCCTCATTTTGCTTATTGGGTTTCGCATCATATTTTGTTAAGAGAATCTACTCTTGGTGCAGTGTAAAGATTGACAATCTGGAGCATCACAAAGAAAACGTATCTGAAGTATTTGCTCGGGCGAGTCTCAGAGGCGCTGGGCTGTCCGAAAGTGTTAATGCAGGCGGGCTGCAGCTAAAGGAGCTTTCGCAGCTCCAGCAGACGTATTAATTTTGAAGGGTGTATCTTTGAGCATTAAGCCTTTCTCATGCTACACGCTGTCTGTGCTCTTTTGTCTTACAAACCTTTTAAAATTTATCCCAGGACGCTTCAAGTTGAGGCTTTTGCTTTTTTTTGGGGGGTGGTTTTTGTTTTTTTTTTCCATTGCTGAGTCTTTTCTGTCTGAACTCGGTAAACTAAGAGCCGGCGAAGGGCTGGGTGAGAATTTCAAACTCCCTGCAGGATAGTTTCAGAAAAGATGATATGGAGAGAGGAAAAACAAAAGCACATGTGGCCCGATGTATGCATATTTTACATCAGCGTTTTGTATCATAAAAAGTGGCTGCTTTGCGTGTATTTTCAAGCCAAAGAGGGAATTCGCTAAATGAAATATTCAAACACTTTGGCAACTCCTGCACAATACTTTTTTTGTTATCATAAAGCACTTGTCCGGCAACTGGGTACGACATTTATTAAAGAGTAGTGGGGTTACCAGTTCTCATAAACAATTTCCATGGTTACTAAGGAGACGTGGCTGGAGAAATCAAAGTACTTATTAAGATATTTAAAAGTAGATTTCTTTTAAATGAAAGCAGAGGTGAACTGGGTAACTTCTGTCTTTAAGTATTGCATTTCAGGAAGCTTAGGACTTGATCTGGTGCTGGTGCAAGCGGGTCCAAGAGCCCTGCAGCCAGGGATGCTCATGGCATCGCACCCGCTTATAGCAGGAGGATACCTGTGCCTTGGCTCAAACTCTGTGTCTGTTCCCAGCCCAGGGCCCAACACATCTCTCTGAGGATGTGAACGTTCGTGCAAAACCCCAGCAGCCTGCTTGCCCTTCTGAATGGTTGTATGTGCCACTGGAGTCAGCTGGAGCTCCTGATTTTGTGGGGCTGTGGATCCAACCCCTAAAGCAATGCAAATATTTCAGGTTTTCACTGTGGTGAATCCTTAATGTATTTACTGTGTCTGCCACCAGCAACAGCGAGTGTCACAAATACATTCACCAAAACAAAGAAACCTGGTTTGTTATGATGGTACTTGAGAAATGAGTTACGATATTTCCAGTCTTTGAGGTTTGTTGCGGTTACCATAAAGTTCTCAGCACAAGAAGGACATGGACCTGTTGGAGCAGGGCCAGAAGAAGCCAGGGAGATGCTGGGAGGGCTGGAGCCCCTCTGCTGTGAGGACAGGCTGAGAGAGTTGGGGGGGTTCAGTCTGGAGAAGAGAAGTCTCCGGGGAGACCTTAGAGCCCCTTCCAGTCCCTCAAGGGGCTCCAGGAGAGATGGGGAGGGACTCGATCAGGGAGGGGAGCCATAGGACGAGGGAGAATGGTTTTAAACTGAAAAAGGGGAGACTTAGATTAGATCTCGGCAAGAAATTTTTCACTCTGAGGGTGATGAGACCCTGGCCCAGGTTGCCCAGAGAAGCTGTGGCTGCCCCATCCCTGGAGGGGTTCAAGGCCAGGCTGGACGGGGCTTTGAGCAACCTGGTCTGGTGGGAGGTGTCCCTGCCCAGGGCGGGGGGAACTAGATGATCTTTAAGGTCCCTTCCAAACCAAACCATTCTATGGTTCTGGGCCATATATTGGAATCTCTGCTTTTAGGGTCAAAAAACATGATTTGGAGAACCAAAAAACCAGAAACTTTTAAAAGGACTAAATAAATTCTTCAGAAAGAGCTGTTTACAGATTAATTTACACATTAGGAGGCGTGAACTCACATTCCTAAGACATGAGGCCCCCCAGTACCCCTGGGTCTCTCCTGGGCACCAGGCAGTGGCTGCTGCCAACGAGCAAGGATGGGGACTGCTGCCATGGGCTGTCCTCTTGGAGGGAAAATCTCAGCCTCCAGTATGGCAGCTCATGTCTGAGAGGACCTGGAGGAGCTGACACAGAAAGAGTGCCTGCCCAGTGTCTGCTCTATAAATAGTGCTATTAAATCTGACTTTTAAAAGCACTGAAAAGTCCTGTGAGATGAGACACGCAGCAAGGAAGCACTTACGGCTGGGGTGTATCTGCCTACCAGGGTGAAATGCTGAAGCATCTGCTGCTCAGCTGCTCGGAGGCTACTGTAAAACCCAGAGAAATCACAAAAAAAACCCACCCCAATTCCCGTAACAGGATTTCTCCTGCCTGTCTGCCACCGGGGCGGTGGGTCAGCGCGGGGAGGGCTGGCAGGCACCCGCTCCACATCTGGGCTGGATCTTCAGCATTCAGGTTCTGGCCTCCCAGAAGCTGGTGTATCCGTGCTAATCAGCACCACCTTGGTTTAATATATACCGAAACAGGTTTTCCATGCTCTACATATAAAATGCTCTATCAAGAACATATTAACATTCTCAAGCCAAGACTAGTTGGGCAGGAAAATGCCGGTGAAGTGTGACCCAATCCTTGTGCAAATGAAGTGTTTGCTTGAAGGAATTAAAGTAAATTTAAAATATTCAAGTTCGCTGATTAGAAACATTATTACATCTTTCTGGTGGTGAAATAGCGAGCTGCAATTTCTGCTCCTTTCTTCACAGGCCCTGAGTTAGCTCCAGGGGATTGAGAGGAGCCGTGGACTAGAAGGAAACAGACGGGGAATGCAGAGAACTCCAGCTGCAGTAAAGGTACCTGTGTGTGATTATTTGTTTAAATAAATATAAAAACGTCAGTAACGCTGCCTCTTTGGAGTTGGCAGTCTGCTTTCCAACTTCTTTACACCCT
This sequence comes from Numenius arquata, assembly GCF_964106895.1. Classification (NCBI taxonomy): domain Eukaryota; kingdom Metazoa; phylum Chordata; class Aves; order Charadriiformes; family Scolopacidae; genus Numenius; species Numenius arquata. The sequence goes on along the minus strand of NC_133580.1, from coordinate 20,370,242 downwards.
TGCAAATGGGGAAACTTTGGGAGTTTCTTCTAAGGGAAGATGCTAATAGACTGGGAATGGTTGCTAATATACCACTGTCTGAAGGCAAACAGTTTCTTGATGTTCACCTGGAATTTCGCCTTTATCTCACTCTTTTGCATCGCTTTTCTCTCCCCCCTGGGGAGCGTACATGGGTTTGGGTGTTCATCTTCTCTGAGGGGTTGTCACGGGCTGCTTTGAAAGGCCTGGAGGGGATGAGCGTGGGGACTGTGGGTGCTGAAGCCACCCTGTCCCCAACAGCTGAGCTTTGCAGCAGCATGGGCCAGAGGTGCTGAGCCTGGGGGTTTGGGTGGGCAGATGGAGCTGAAGCAGGAAGAGCTGCGTTCTTGGGGGGCACCAGGGTGGGAGGAGAGCTCAGGGCTGCCTCCAGACCCCTTCACCACCCCATGCTGGGCACCACAGTGCCTTAGGATGTCCCACTGTGGCTCTGCGGAGGGGCGCATGTGGGTGACAGCAGAGCTGTCCCAAGGCCAGCACGGTGGGGAGCATTGCTGCTGGTACCCCACTGCTCTCCCAGGGAAGTGGGCACCTCTTGGGAAGTGCGGACACAGCCCAGGGTGGCTTATGGTTGCCACCCCCTGCCCCATCTTTGGTCCAGCTCAGGGACAGGGAGGGATGAAGCAGGGCTGGTCCCAGCCCCGTTGCTGGCTCCCGCCTGGGAGGGGGCTGTTCCTGTGCTTGTGGAGCCTCGTAAACAGAGGGGGCAAAGCTATTTCTTTCCTTTCTGTTCCTGTGCTGCTTCCTGAGGCCCATTTCTCCAGCAGCCAGTTCCTCCTGACCCCCTCTTTCCCTGCTCTCTGGCAACCGTGTGGCTTTATGATGGCAAAAAAAAAAAAAAAAGTGGTCCCCAGATAACTATTTGGTATAAACAAACCATGCGGCTTTAATGGAATTACCTCAGCCCTGCTAGTAAATAATTTATAGGAGGCAGTAAATAAAATATGTTTCTATGTTCTTAAAAAAAAGAGTTGTCAGATGGCAAACGCCCGCTGGGGGGGAGTTAACCAGGAACTTGCCCCACCACAGAGATCCTGGCCAGGAATGGGACCTGGTGGGGAAAGCATCCGAGCCTGGGAGAGCTTGTGGGGAGGGAGGTTCAGAAAAGCCATGCTGCTGGGCAGGGACCCTCAGGGTGCCCACTCCCCGACCACCCGCTGGCTGTGCGCATCCGTCTGTCTGCCTGTCCATCCTGGGGGGCATTTCCGAGGTTGCCTCCCGGTAGCCTTGACCGTGAAACCCGAGTCCACACCGCTTGACCTGAATTTCCGAGGCACCCGCTGCAGCCCCGCAGTGTCACCGAGCCCCGATTGAAACCCGACCTCTGTCACTAATGGCATTAACGGGAGCTGTGGGGCCAGGGCAGGGCAGTAGCCCTGGGGGGTGCCCGGAGCGCCTGGGGGGGATGCTTGGAGGGGCACAAGGAAGGGTATACAGGATGCCTGGGGTGGGGAGATGAAGGGTACCTGGAGAGGGAGGGATGGATGGAGGGAGGGAGGGAGGGAGAGAAGGATGGAGAGATGGATAGAAGGATGGAGAGAGGGATGGATAGAAGGATGGAGGAAGGGGTGGAGGGATGGAGGGGGGGATGGAGGGAGGGATAGAAGGAGGGAGGGAGGGATGGATAGAAGGAGGGAGGGAGGGGTGGAGGGATGGAGGGGTGGATGGAGGGAGGGATGGAGAAAGAGGTGGAAGGATGGAGGGGTGGAGGGAGGGAGGGATGGAGGGAGTGATGGGGGAGGGATAGAAGGATGGGGAGAGGGATGGATAGAAGGATGGAGGAAGGGGTGGAGGGATGGAGGGGTGGATGGAGGGAGGGATAGAAGGAGGGAGGGAGGGATGGATAGAAGGATGGAGGGAGGGGTGGAGGGATGGAGGGGTGGATGGAGGGAGGGATGGAGAAAGAGGTGGAAGGATGGAGGGGTGGAGGGAGGGATGGATAGAAGGATGGAGGGAGGGGTGGAGGGATGGAGGGGTGGATGGAGGGAGGGATGGAGAGAGGGATAAAAGGATGGAGGGAGAGATGGAGGGAGGGATGGATGGAGGGGTTCAGGGCTGGCTGCCCTGCCCCTCCCTGGGGCTGTGTCCCCCACTTTGCAAGCACAGGGACCGCTCAGTGGCACGGCACCCCCCAGCCCCCGGGGGATGCTCTGCCCGGCGGCTCCACAGCTGGGGCTCGACCTGGTCCAGCCCGTCCCAGAGAGAGAAGCGGGGCAGGGGGGGGCCCACAGCCGGTCCCCCGCTGGCGTGGGGGAGTTCGGGCCGGGAAGGCGGCAGCAGAGATTTACGATGCGGGAGGACAGAGCGTGAAAGCAGTATATCATCATCAGGTTGGGCTGAAAGAAAGAAAACATATCTTCAACAAAAAGCGGGGCTTCGCAATTCAGCTGCGTTGTTAGGACAACGCAAACTATCCTTGAAATGATTAGTTCCACTTCAAAGGCATTTACATTCAACAGGGGCAGACGCAGCCTCTTTTTATGTCGCCAGAGGAGGAGGAAAAAAAAAAATAATAATAATAAAAAAAAAAAGGCAAGGAGAGGTGGAGAGGTTTTGTGCTAAGGAGAGTCATATGTTTGCTTTTTCTATTTATTTTTCCTCATTCAGGGGACACTTGTGTAAGATAAACAGAGCGCTCGCAGTTGCAGGGCTTTGGGGCCGCTGGCCGGGGAGGTGGGCAAGGGGTGGCCGGGCAGGCGGCTCCAGGGGCTGTGTTCCGACTCCCCCGCCCCTTCCAAATGGGAAGCAAAAAGACAACAGTAAAAAAAAAGAAGAGAAAAAAAAAAAATCCCTGACCTCAAGAGCTGTCTGTCCTGGGACATCTGTTATTAACTTGAGGAAGCGTGACATACGTTTGGTAGGATCACAAAGACTCAGGGTATCCTGACAGAGTTTGGGAAAGATTTGCAGCCTGAGGTGTCCCCACGCTGCTCAGGAATTGGCTCCCATGGGATGGCCTGGGCTGGGAAGAAGTTTTTGCGTCTGAAATCACGCACCTAAACTGCTTCCCCTAGGCCTCTGCGTGGGGAAAACCCCACTGCTGCGTTCCAGGTTATCCTGAGCTGCAGAGGGTCACACGCAAAGGAGGAAGAAGATGATGGAATTGGCCCAGAGGGAATATTTGCCAGACCCCTATCGCTGTCCCAAAACCCAACCCACCTCCCCTGACCTTAATCAATCCTTACATTCAAATGAACATATTCTTCTCTCCTATTTCAAAGCAGGTTACTTATTTTAGCTCCCAAATTACTCACTGTGCTTAGTGTTGGAAGTCAAAAGGCAAGGATATAAAAATTAAAATGCAAACCATGAAGTTCATGTAGATATCTATCTGTGCTGAAGGGAGGAATTCCCCATCACCTGAAACGTGTTGTACCAGCACGTGTGCATGTAGATGTGTGAGGGGGTCTTTGCTATCTCCCTCTGTTCCTGTTGCTCATTTCTGCCTGATGTTTTGCAGCTCATCTTCGGGTTAGACCTCAAAATTCTGTAGGAGAAGAGAATTGAAATTGTAAAGGATCCTGGGCAACAGTTTTCTAAAATATTTTGTCTCCCACAGCTATCTCAGCGCATATGAACTGAATTATTCTCAATACTGGTGCTGATCAAAAATCTTTCTTTCAAGTCGCTTTTGTGGGGAGGTTAACACTTTGCACATTTGAAACCTAAGAGCTATATCTGGGTTTTTTTTTTAAAAAAAACATTTTTAAAGGTGTTGTGAACATTTTAATGCCTGTACCCACCAACCGCCTGCTTTAGGCCTGGTGGAAAGCCAGAGATGACGATGGCCCCAGCTTTATGAAATAAATAGCAGTGTGCAAGTTAGCGTTTGGAAATGAGATCCTTATTCCAGCTAAGCTGGAGCTGAAGTCAAGGTTTAACTGTTCAGTGATCCTTGTTTTAGGTTATGAACATGCGTATGAGTCATTCCTGATCAATCCAAGAAGTTCCCTTCCCTTTCTTTTTTTTTCCCTTTCCCCTTTCTCTCCCCTTTTCTCATTGACCTTTTTCTCACCAGTATGGGAAGGCTTAAAGGGGAGGGTTGGAGAAGTCAGCACTCACTTCTGGTTACTTTCCTCCAGCTTTTGGTCATCTCAGGTGTTTTCTTTGCTCTGGAGATCTTTGACTCAAGGAGGACGAGTGCAGTGCTGGGTCTCGTTTGGATGGTGTGGGTTGAGAAATATTGTGCTGCAGCAACCAGCGTATAGAGACCAGAAATGGGCCTTTCTGGTGGTCTTGGTAACCAGGAGAAATGAGGCTGAAAGAGCGGCAGCGGCATTAGAAAGAAAAGTGGTAACACTTATTTATTTTAGAGGGCCGGAGAGTTGGTGTTCTGGAAAAAGAAAGAAATAAAAACGAACTAGAAAAATCCTAATAAGAAGAAGGGAGCCTTGAAATTGGAATCGGGGAGGCAGATGGGACCTCTGCCCACGAGGGAAGAGGGAAGGGGGCGAGCGCAGGCTGCGGGGCTGCGTGAGGGGTACCGGCGCTCGCAGAGGAGGCTGAGAGCGCTGCCAGCCTGAGAGACTTTAGCCAGCGGTGTTAGTTTTCATTCCCGAAGATAAAGAAATGTTTTCAGTCAGAAAAAAAAAAAATAAAAAAATGCATTTTTATTGAATTCCCTGCAAGTTCATACTTTTAAAATGTGTTTTCCATTTCTGACTTTCTTGTTTTATGAAACACTAGAAACACGAGAGCTTTTCAAATATCCTCGAGAACGAAGGGAGTTTTACATTTGCTCTGTCATTTACTCCGTCATTTATAGGGGCGTTATCGGGAAACTGAAGCCGATGTGTGTTTTAGCTCTACAGCATCTTCTGATGTGGGCCTTTCCCTTCTTCTGAGCTTTATTGTTCTTCTGCCACCCTGATCCTAAAATATTGGCGAGGCTGCTGGGGCCGCTTGGCTGCAGGAGGGAGGGGAGTATCTCCCCCCGGGATTCGCTGCTTTAGTGGGATGCTTTTAAAGGAGAAACACACCAAGGGGAGAGGGATTTTTTAGGCTCCTTTGGGAGGCTGGGAGCTCAGGGGGGAGAGGCTGAATGAGCCGGCAGCATCTCATGTTCCCTGGGCTTGATTTTGGCTTGTTAGCCCCGGCTGATCCATGCCTGACCATAAGCTGGTGTTAACTAGGACCAGCTCTTGGGTTTGCAGGCAGGTGCTGGTGGCTGTGGCATCACCCAAAAGGCATTTTGGGGAACAGAAGTGAGGAATATGGATGTTGGTGAGAAACACAGCCAGTTATTCCAGGTCCCTTTGCAGACCCGCCGATGGCAGCCTCGCCGGTAGCGATGCAAAACGTGGGTGAGCTGGAAAATCCTCTCGGATTTGGGGGTTCAACCCCAAGGCCTGATGCTCTGTGTCCTTGCACGGGGCAAGCACAGAGCGAGAGGACCAGCGTGGGGCAAGGAGAGGGGGCCAGGTGAGGAACGCCCTTCCCCATGTGGTCTCTTCCCCCCTTGTTATCCCCTTGTCTTTCCCTTTCTCTGATTTTTGTGTGCGTGCCTGTCTCCCTCCCCTCCTTCTTGTCTGCGCGGCTCCTCTCCCATTCTTGTCTCGCTCCACCCTCCGTCTCTCTTGTCTGGCTGCCCCACACCCCTTTTGTCCTGCTCGGCTGCTCGGCATCGCTTTTGTGTGCTAATAGCAGCCGACTGCCACCGACTCAAAGGATCCCAACATCCCTTTGGCTCTTAATTCAGCTGCTGAGGACCAAGGAGGGTCCTCTGTCCCGTCCCCCTCGCCATGTGGCGTGGCTCCTGCCCACTCCTGGGACGTGTTTGTGGGTCTCTTCTCTCTGGGTACAGCGTCTTTGCCGTGATTGCCATGGCCTGGAGAGGACGGTCCCAGTGGCCAGTGCGCAGTGCCCCCCTGGTTGGCTTGGAGAACCCATGGAGAGGGTGGTGACAAGGCAAACCGGAGATGCAGTGAGGTCTTCCAAGCTGCTTTGGGCCACACCAGGTCTTTCCGGAGGTGCTGGCACCCATGTGGCAGGAGCCAGGGGAAAGGACTTGCACCTCCATGGGGATGGAGGTGCCTCTCGCTCCCCTCCAGCCCTTGCGGCTCCACCCTTGTCTGAAGTCTGTCTTATTTTGTGTTATGTTCAACTTAAAATATTCAGGGAAATAGTTTCCTGTGGGAGCTTTTCCTCTGAGTATATGGAATTTGCTGGTTTTTGTATGACAGAAGTTGGCGGCCCAGGGCAGGCTCTGGGAATTGTTTTTTCCTGCCCAATGCTTTGCCCGCCGCATCCCCGGTGCCGGCCCGGCAAGGGCTTTGCCAGGTGCTCCTCCCCGAATCTCGTGAACCACAATTCTCGTGGGAGGCATCATCACCCCTTTTCCCCCCGTGGTGACAGCGTGCCACATGCTTTGTGGCTCCTCTCCCTCCTGGGAAGCCTCTGATGGCTCTCGGGAGCCGCCACGCTCGGCTGAGCGTACCCCGCAGCTCGGTGGGATCCCCCTCTTGGAGCAGGGACATGGGATCTGGGCTCTGTTTTTCATGGCAGCGTTTTCATGGCTGAACGATGTTTTTCTGCCCTGGTTTTGTCCTGAGGAGCTTCAGACTGTGGCTGTGTGTCTGTACCGGGGTTAGCAGAAACCCACCTCCTCCTCCGAGCCCCAGGGGTGCCGGGATGCTGTGCAGGGATGCTGCATCTCATCCAGGCGATGCTGAGACCTTTAGACCTCACAGGCTGCAAGGGAGGCAGCGAGGGGTGATGCCTCCTGCCTCTGGTAAATGCAGAGAGCCACAGAAAATGCTAAGGAGGCTGAAAAAACCCAAACCAGCCAGTTATCAGAATAATTCTTTCTAAAGAAATAAACCAGTGTCTCTTCTAAAAGGAAAACCTAGAAAGCCGAGTGGTGTTTCTCTGTGGCCACATATTCCCTCTAAAACTGTGTAGGGTTGTTTGTAAGTGGCCCACGCGTTGCAACTACACCTGGATTTAAAGAGGGCAAGAGTGAGAGCAAGTGAATGCATTTTGCCTAATTACCCATCCTTTTCAAGACTTGTTTGAAATACTGTTCCCTGACACTGTGTTCTCTTTCCTCTGAAGAGAACAAGTTAAAAAAAAAATAAAATAGTGGAGATAGAGGGAATAAATGCTAATGAGATATTAAATGAAGTATTTCTGTTAGATGCTGGTAGGTCTCATTCGTACACTTGAAGTGAAAATACCTGGAGTAAAAATAAAAGTAAATATATTTGTGTATAGATGTATCTATACATATATAGACTGAGATATAGATTGCTCGAGAGCTTGTGGATGTGTGTTTGCACGTACAGGTAGGTGGAGAGAGAGAGACAGAAATCCACCTTCTCGCTGCTGTAGCTTTGATTTGTGGATGGGTCGGCTGGAGTGAGCGAGTCCCCCTGTCCCTGATCCACCCCACGGGTTGCTCTTCATTTAAAAACAAAACAAAACAAAACAAACAAGCTGCCTTAAAACCCCACTGTGGGCTGAGATAAAACCAGGCGGATGCTAATGAACACCAAGAGGTTCACAGCCCCCCCGGGGAGGAGCTGCGTGCGGGTTTCCACGGCACATTGACCTTTTGTGCGAGTGCTTCCCCCTGCCCCAGAGTCAGCCTGCGTGACCTTCTGGAGATGGGCAGGAGTTGCCATGTCCTGGAGAGAAATCCTGTTCCCCCCACCCCGAATCCATCCCCATCCCAGCCAGAGCCAGAGATGGCATCGGCAGCGCTCGCTTTCCCGGAGATCACACACCTTCACTGCTGTCGGATAAGAATATAAAAGCCTGGTTTTATTAATCTAGTACAGCCTTCTACGTATTAAAAAATAGTTGTGCCATTAATAATGAATTTGTCACATTTCTCTGTCGGTTGCAATTTGTGTTGCTTCCCAGCCGGCAGTGGGCTTTGTCAGCTCCTACCTGGCATCTCAGCGTCTCCCCTCTGCCCCACACCCTGCCTCCAGCCCCATGGAAACCCAGGGGCTGCTCGCCAGGGGCTCCATCCTCACCGCCATCCAGGAGAGCACCCCACTCCCTAATGCCATGAGGAAGAGGAGGCTGCCTCAGCTGGCAAATGTTATCTGAAAAGTGGTTTCCATTCCTTGGGAAACTAAAAAGCAACAGAATGGCAAAAACGCAGTTTTTTAAATGAAAAGACCTAGTAAAGATTTTTTCACTCTGAGCAGTTAAGTAATTGAGCTCGGATGTCACCGGATAGCTGGGAAGGCAGTTACTTAAACATTCCTAAATAAATCCTACTTTTCCTCCACTGAGACCAGGTTTGAATTCGAAGTGATGGAGTGCAGGGAATTGCATCAAGTATCTATTAAGGCCACCGGCATCTCCCGGCAGCAGCTGTTCTGGCAGTGGGAATGGTGAGCTGCAGCCCATCTCCCATCAGGTAGCCCTTCTTGGAGCAGGTCTGGTGGACCTGATGTGTTGTGGGGCGCTGCCCGTCCTGCAGATTGGGTCCCGGGGAGCCCGGGGTGGGTGTGTGGCTGCTGCTCATCTCCATCGCTTTCAGTATTTGCTCTAGGAAATGGCACGTGCCGCTGACTTCGCCACCTCCTCCAGTTTATCTTAAAAAACGAACAGCCCATTACGTCTGGAGGTCTTTATGGGTTGTCTCTTGCAATGGGATATTAGTTTGGATTCCAAAGGAGATGAGGCTCTTGCTTCTGAGCTGCTTGTCTGTCCTGTTCCCCCTGCTTTGCTAACTCTGAACCCGTAAATTGGAGGCGTCAGGCTTCATTAACTGCGCTGATCTCAGGACTAATTGGTATTGCCCTTGAAATCACAAGTCAGGCTGTGCAACATTGTGGGAATAGCTTAAAAAGCTTGAAACAGAGGGGAAAAAAAATTGGACCAGGGTTTGATTTTCTCTGGATCCTTTGAACCCACGGGGATGCAATGGAAGGTACCATTAAACAGATGTTACAGACACCAGTTCAGTACAAGATGGGGAAAACACTTGAAAGTGGCGGTGTAAATATGTACTGTGGGTGTTTAGCACCATGTAGCAGACGAGGATTTTGATGGAAACTTCTGTTATTGGGAGTGTTTGGGTTTTTTTTTCTCAATTATCATTGCTTGCTTTCTTTTTCCAAGTCCCTCATCCTTTGCTTATCGAGAGGACAGGCTCACGAATGCCTCAGTGGGGAGCGCAGCAGTGGGTGATGCTGGGGGCTCCTGTGCCCCTCAATGCGGGCACTGCTGGGGTGCTGCTGGGGTGGACACCTTCCCGACTGCCCCCACGCCCTGGCAGGAGCCCCACGGGGAGCCCTGATGGATTACAGCCTCATCTGGGCAGCTTCGGCTCTTCTCTGCTGCTTTTTGCAGGTCTTTTCAGCGGAGGGGCTAATGCCCAGTGAGGGGACACAGGGAGGTGTCCTGGGGGCTCCAGGTGGAGCCATGGGTTGGGGGGGACCTTTCCTTTCCCTGAGCTCCCCGGGGCTGGCAGCACCCAGCACACTCCTGATGATGATGTGGTTCCCCATCCTGGCAGGGTGGGGATGGGGGACCTCCCCTCCGGTGGGGATGGAGGGGATGAAGTCCTCAAAGCTGTCATTGCTGCCTCTAAAGCAAATTCTTCTCACTAAGCTCTAAAGCACTAAATTCTCTTTTTTAATGTGCTGTTCTGTGTATGAGGCTTCTTTTCCCATCTTGGCTGTGAGCTTTTTGAGCTTTGCTGTTATTGCCTGTGCCACGTGCTCTTAAATTATTGCTCACGCCACAGCGTTTATAGCTTTTGCTCTCACACTGCGCTGTCGTAAAACCTTTTTTTTTTTTTTTTTAGCTTAAGATACCAAAATCTACCTGACAGCAAGTGTGGGTGCCACGGCATCAGCTGTGCCGCTGAGCAGCCCCCCCCCCCAAATTCAGCCCTCAAGGGCCACAACAGGCAGAGGCAAGATTTCCCCTTGTTTTTAGAGACAAGCTACTGAAAAAGGATGGGACCAGTGAGCTGGAATGACAAAGTGCTTTTTTCATGTAGATATGCCTGTGTGTTGACCCACGGGTGCCAGCCAAATTGCTCTCGGGAAGTTCAGCACAAGACAGGCCAGTTTAGAGTCTGCCACTTGCAACTGGGCTCGTCAAAGAGCTGGGGGAGAGAATATAAGCGTTTGGTAGGAAAATTATCGTTCTGAATTGTTAACCTGAGACGGAGATGGAAATGTGGCAGAGGTGTTTCCCGGCTGTACCGCGCACAACAGGCTGAGGGTGTCTTTGCTCTCCACGCTGAGAGGGGATCCTGGCAGCAACGCTGCTGCACCTCGGGGCTCGAGGGACACAGAGAAGAAGAAGTTGGAGAATGATTTTTATTAGATCAGCTGTTACGTGAGACCCGGGCGCTTTTAGCGAGCCATCCGTGACAAACGTATTTCAAAGATATAGACGGTAACAAAAGAGTTTTCCTGAATGATGGTTTCAAAGCTATCTTTGTAGGAAAAAAAAACAACTATAAAATACGTGTGTGTGTCCATTCACAAAAAGCTCAAACCCCATCTATAATTTGCCAGAGAAATATAAATGTGGTGGTTGATCTTTCCTTTTAACTGAATTGAATATTAGCATTCTAGGCTGACTTTTCCATCTGTGTCCTGCAAAAGAGTGTACAGGAACCTTCTCTAGCTGCAATGTGAGTGAGTCTAATGAATGTGTGTGTTCAGCCTAATAAATGAATGACATTTTATTTTTAAAAATACGTGGTTTTTCAAGAGCTTGTACTGAAGCACTCAGAAATTCTTATTAATCTATCAGAGTTGGCTTTCTAATTAGTGTATGATTGCTATTTTATAGGAAATGCCAGTTGAATATTACGGGTTTTTTCCCCAAGAATGACTCCTGAGCACCCATAGAAGTTTAATAAGAATGTATGGGACTAAACAGGGGCAGAATTTGGCCCCCAAACACTGATTTTCTGAAAGAAAAGGCAAAGAAGGTTCTGAGAAGCAATGCTAGATGCTGCTTTAAAATTCAGTTATTGTCCTGGTGATTGACTGCACTAACAGAATCCTGCCAGTGACGGCTGGCTTTTAAAATATATATTTGTGATTAGTTTAATTCATGGAGCCTTTTTCCTCTGAATTGATTTGATGAAATGAACTAGGCAAATAATAAATTTTTCACTGGAATGAATCTGCTTAATCAATTTAGACAATCAGTTTGTTCTTTCCTTAATAGCATTTGCAAAAAGAAAACACAGTCTTTCATTAACAAGGGTGGCCAGACATTCGTAATGAGAGGTGGCATCTAACATCAGGTTATGTCTTCTGTACCAGCAGAAAACTGGATTAAACATCTGGTGCAAGTACCTGGCTCTGAAAAGCCTCTCCTGCTGCTCCATGTGGGATTCGACAGGCGGTATTTTTTTCCCCTGGCACGAGTCCCATGAACATCCCCGGACATTTTGCCAGGGCAGGAGTTAATGACGGGTACATGGGTCCGGGTCTGAACCTGCCTGAAAAAATCCCAGTCTGCTTTTTGATGGGAGCTTAAGAAATAACAAGGTGTCGAGACCCGGCATGCAGTAAAAGTTCTTTCATTTGCTTTTTAGAGAAGGAGTTTAATAGGGACTAGCATTAAATAACTTCCTTCTTACAAGGGGCTGCAAAGTAAGAGCTCACCTGAGAAGCCTGGGAGGTCAAAGCATCTCTGTACAGGGAAAACAGAGAGCGACTACACTTGTACTGCAGTGCAGAGGACGGTTTGGCCTTGTAATTTTAAAGACATTATCTCCTAATGTTTTATTTTCCCTGTGTTCTGGGTTTTATGTTGATTTTAATTATACCTCTTAGGAATAATATCTGGTAAACTAATTTTGGTGAATGGCAATGAAAAAGCGTTACCCACCTACGGTAATTACACATATTTCTTAGTCCCTAGATAAAATAGTTTTACTTAAACCCCACTATAGAATTTATAAAGTCCTCTTTACAAAGTCTGCCAGTGGAGTTTCAGATAATAGAAATCTAAAATACCAATCTCAGCATCCCAGATGGCCGCCTCCAGGAGCACCATAAACTGTTTCCCCAACAAATTTCCTTTTGCAGCCTTCTCAGAAAAACACAGCGAGCCACAGCAAAGACATCTAATCTTTTCCCTCACGGTTCCTATTAATTTAATAACTTTGGGGTTAATCCTTCTGCCTTTGAAATCAGAGGGTTGGTTGGGGTTTTTTTTGCCACTGAGTTTTTTGCTGCCAGGTTTTGCCCATCCCATCGCTCTCCCGGGACGGGGTGTAAATGCCCGTCTGCCCGGTGATGGGCAGTTTGTGGTGCTGCTCAATGTACAGGAAAATTTTAATCACTCCCTTCTTACTTCCAGCATAACACCCCCCTGACGCTTTGGCCTCTCTTTATTAAACCTAATGTGCTATTTAATAAACCGAATGCTCCAAAACGTTATTTCTAACAGGTTGTTGCAAAATATTTTAATACAATCGCCTCTTCTTCCCCATGTCTTCATAGCATTTAGAAACAGAAGCTCAGGATGAGCAGTTGTTTTCACCTGTGGGTGATGTCTAATGACTGATAAGCTCCTCCTGGGACACCCTCCATCTTTCTCCACTACTGTTGTCTTCTTCATCCTTCCCCCAGTGCTTTGCAGGCAGATGTGTGTGGATGTACTGGGCTAAAATAAATAGTAAACTGAAAGCCAGCCCTGGTGCCTGCTGGATGGGTCTGGGGACCTGCTCCTGGATGATTGCTGTGCCTCCTGCCTTCCCCTCTGCCTCTCTCAGCTCTCACTTGCTCCCCAAAGCACTGTGAGTGTCTCTGGGGTGAGAGGTAAGGAGTTTGGGACAATAACCCAACTGCGTGATGTTTTCTTTGGTGGTAGAATTTCCTTTTGTCTGATTTTTTTCTTCTTTTTTTTTTTTTCTTCTTTTTTCTTTTTTTTCTTTTTTTCATCCCCCTGAATTCCTTAAGCAAAGCATGGTCAAGAAGCCTGAGTTAATGTTAAAGGTCCAGCAGGCTCATTTAGGGAGGTTATAAAAATGATATAAAAGATGCACAGCAAAAATTAGGGAGAGCCAAAGGCAGCGGCACGTGGAAGGAAATGAGGGGTCTTCTGCTATTGTGGGTGCCCCCATCGGTGTGGCTGGGTGAGTGGCTGCATCACACCCAGCTTGGGGACATCCTGCTGGCTCTTTAGCTGGACCCACACCTGCTCATAAGTCCCTCTGAGAGTCCCTGCTGCTGGTTAACACACACCCATCCTGCTGGTGATCACCTCTACTGAGGTCTTTTTTTCCCCCTTCAGCATTGATTAATACCAGAGACAAAATTCCGTTAGTGTCTTTAAATTTTTTCACGCAAATTCCCTTTCCAGCCAGGTTTTTCCCCTGCTCTTGAAAAGTGTGGCAAATACCTACAAGCCGGTCTTCTACGCGGGCACGAGCTGTTCAAATCCGCTGTTTTATTTGGCATTTCTGCTGTATCTTGAAAAAGGGAAAAGCGGGGACACAATACATCAGAAACCAGCTTCCCCATTTAACGCTGTATAGGCAGCATTTATGTTTTAGGCTAAACTCAGACTATTATACGGTGGCAACGCCTGCCCTTTCGCGAGACGGGGCTTTTGTAGTCTGCGAGATCAAGCAATGAAAAAGCACCGCTCCTAATTCTCGCCTGTGAAAAGTCCCCGCCAGCTCACATTGTACCTTCTCCAGCAGAGATAATGCTGGGAAATGATCCAACTTGAACTTTTTCCCCCGGCTTTAAGCTTGTGTTTAAGGGAGTTCATTTCTTTACCCTGGAAGTGGCAACGCTGGCAAATGGGAACTCCCCTTCTTCGCTCTTTCTGATGGTGTCGGGGCTGGGCACATGTAGGGGGTTTTAGGGAAAGGGAGAGTTTTTTCTGTGCCTGTTTCTGGGACATCCAAAGAGCTTGTCTAAAGCCTGATTTTGACCTTACTGAACCTGGCAAAAGGCTGCTCTTGATTAAAATGGGAGAAACATGAGGTCCATTCCTTTTACTGAGCATTTTATATAGTGATTTCTACTAGAAGGGAAGCTGAAAAGACGTGAAATTTATGTACTGGTCACCAGTGATCTGCAGTACCTGATGGTCTGAAATAAAATACTGGACTGAGTACAGTGACTGCAAGCATGACGGATGCTTCCTCTGGTCAGTCAAGGTTTTCTAGTGAAGAAAACTGTGGCAGGACTTATTTTGTTTTCTATCCATTCAGTCAGTTTTGTCTTGAGCTGTTTTCTGCAGTCTTTGGATATTATTTTTTCTTTTCTAACAGTTTAACTATCAGATGTAAAAAATATATATTAAATAAAGAACAAGAAATCCCTCACTGCTACCAACAGATGTCTTACAAATGAGTGAACTGCCTTTAAAAGAAAAAAAAAAAGAAATCACTTCAGCCATTCATTTTGCAACATTTGATTGTTCGGGTACTTAAAAATAAAGGTAAAAAGTAATTGTTAAATAGAATCTAACAGAAAGTGTGTTCCAGTACTGAATTATATGTTGTTAGAAGAGCAGAATACGGCAAAACTACAGCCTATACAAATCAAACTGATTAAAAAGTGTAAGCCAAGAAATATTTTGTACCAGTCAGTGGCTTTGAAAGAATTAAATAAGGAATTTTAGGTGTGCTCTGTGCTCTAAAGAGATGATATATTCTTTAATTTTAGAAGTAATCAATGCTGTTGGAAAGAACTGTTGTTAGCCGGTTACACTGCTTCATTTTTGGTTGGAAAAGTTATTTGGAATAATCCATTTATTGAAATTATTATTTAAACTCAAAGCTGAATACAGAGCAGAATTGTCCACGGCCAGAAATTAATTTCGTTTTCTTGCTGGTCTCTGGTTAAGCATGAGGGACGTGTGTCTGTCCCCATCCAAGGGACCTGGGACTTGGTCTGGTGCTGGGGCTCGGCTTTAGGGTGAGTTTAGTGTTTGAGAGCAGAAGAAACGTGCAAATCGTAAAGCAAAAATGCAAACTCTCTCCTGCCTGACCCGTATTAACTGTCCTCGCTGGAAAGCCTGTGCTTGCCTTCTCTCCTGCCATCCTCCGGGAATGCCTTCCCAACGCTCCCTGTGTTTAAGCAGCAATTTGATGTATCGGGGCAGGGGGGAGGCTGTTTAAGAGCAATTAGGTGAACGCTTTTGCCTTTCTCAGCCACTGTAATATTTCTCGGAAGACACTGGAAAAGAGATTGAGCCCTTTCGTATGTCAAATTTGTTCTTGGTGGCTTTGGGTGAGCCAGTCGCCTCTGCGAATAAACGCCAGAGCTGCCATTTTGTGGGAGAAATGTAAATTCTAGCATCGATGGTTTGCATCGTGGTGCTTCGTGGCTGCAACGTTAACCATCTGTTATAGTATTATATTTTTGTTGTTGTTGTGGGGTTTTTGTGGCGTCTTTTTTTTTTTTTTTAGTTGGTTTGTTTGTTTAAGCACCCAGAAATCAAATATTAACCTGATTAAGAATTCAGCGTTACGTGTAAGGCGGGGATGAGCTGCAGGTGGTGACAGACAACTGGATTGTGTTTGATCTGGCGGTTTTCATCTGTGCCACCATTTTATTCCTGCTGTGGGACTGCAGCAAAATGGTGGTTCGCCTGTTCTGCACCTCGGTGATGAATAGGGGGTGTGAAATCCCGACTCCTGCCTGCCAGGGACTGCGCTCGCTCCGGAAAAGAGCACGCTGAAAGATGTCCCCTTGCTGGTGTGTCATGTACAATAGGATCTCCTACTGGGGAGCTCCTGGTGTTGGAGCGAGGAAAGAGCTACATTAATTTTTCTCATGGGATGAGGATTTAGGAATTTCATCGTCCAGTGAGTTTCCCCCCCTCCCCACCCTGCCCCTTCCTCGTGTTTTCTTTGGGTAGGGGAGGGAGATAATCTCCTGGGAGCGTATGTACAGGGGTGTCTCGTCGTGATATCTCTAGGACAGACAAGTGCCAGGGACGGCTCCACATCTTCCAGCAGCCCCAGTCCTTCCTCCAGTAGGCTCTGGAATGGTTTTAACTTGGGGATTTTGCTTGGAAGAGGCTGGGTGCGGAGGGAGCCCTCAGGTCGTGCAGAGCCAGGCTCACACGGTGGGTACCACTGGGACAGCCCTGGTCCTGGCAGGCTGTGGGAGCAGGGACCCTCTGGAGCTGACCAGGACCCCAGTTTGGGGAACGCTTTCCAAGCAGAGACCGCTGCAGTTCCTCTGCTGACCCAGGAGCGTGTGAGCCCTTCCATGGCCATTCCTGATGTGCCCTGAGAAGGTGGCAGCAAGGTTTTGTGTTTCCCTACACTGAAGAGCTTGCTCAGTGCTGGTTTCTTTGGCTGACCACAGCAATATCCATCTGACAGGGATGTCCCAGGGCTATCTCAAAATCAACAACCAAGGTTCGCTTGAATGACCTCCACTATGGAAGCGGGGTGCTCAGTTCCCTGTCAGTGTCCTGTCACCTGAAGAGATGATGCTTGGTCAATGCCTGGACCAGGAACTGGCCTCTGGAGACCATGGGAAATATATGGGTTGCTTCTAAGAGAAATTATGCCTGACTTGGTTTCCACACCCTCTCTTGAGCTGTGAGCACATAAGGCTGAAGGAGCTTGTTTCTGCTCTGGGGTCGGACAAGAGGTGCTGCACCAGGCCCTGTCTCAGCCAGCCTCCAACACGGAGTGTGTCTGGGTCCATCCAATTAATCTATTGAGAATGTGCAGCACCTGAGTAGGGTTGCCTTGAGAAGTCACTGGAAACCAACAGTTAAAGCTGGCTTTGAGCTACTGGGAACCAAGAAAGGCAAGACACATGGAAGTGGCATCAGTAGAGCTCAAAACAGAGATCAGATATGTTGATGGACTCCTGTTAGACCATTTCTGTGCTGTACCATGTGGGAGAGGAATGTAGGACACGTGGGGTTTGCTTTTCCACTTGGGCTGAGCTGTGGGGTGTCAGAGCCTGAAGGACCTTGTTATCCCTGTGGCCAATAGCTCAAGCTGGTCCTGGCATTTGCCCTTCTTTGCCAGAAGAGAAACAGCTTTCATGAGTGGTTGACGGCAAGTGGTAACCTCCCATATAGAGGGAAGACCA